>NC_090442.1:647752845-648055875 GCF_031143425.1 Pleurodeles waltl
GACGATTCTTTGCCATAGCTCCACCTTCCTGGCTATGGATGTGTGCTGCACCTGTGAGCCAAATAGCTGTGGCTCTACCCGTAGGATTTCTTCCACCATGACCCTGAGCTCCTCCTCGGAAAACCGGGGGTGTCTTTTGCGTGACATGAGGTGGTGTGGGTGATGTGTGGGGTGATGTAAGTGTTGATGGATGTGGTGATGTGTAGTGGTGTGTGGTATATTGTGCGTGTAATGTTGTATGGATGATGGTGTGGTGTGCGTCTGTGTGGTGGGGTTCTCAGTTGCTGTGCTCTCTGTCTATCTGGCCTTCGTCTCTAATTTTTGGTCGTAGGGGTTTGTGGGTGATGTTGGTGTGTGTTTTATATTGTGTTGGGTGTGTGGGAGTGGTGTTTGTATGTGTATCAGGTGTGTGTATTTCGATTTGTCCAATGTGGCCGTCTTTTGGATATGTGTGTGTATTTTGAGCGCCGCGGTGTGTACCGCCAATGGAATACCGCGGTTGAAAGACCGACCCGTGGATTCGTGTGTCGTGATAGCATGGGCGTGTTTCTGTTGGCGTGACGGTGGAGGAATTGTTTTCGCCAGTTTATCACTGACCTTTGGTGTGGCGGTCTTGTGTGGGTGTCTGAGTTTCGGCGGTTTCCGAGATGTGGGTCATAATAGCTGTGGTGGAATTCCGCGGCTGCAGCAGTGTTTTGGCGGTCTTCTGCACGGCGGTAAACGCCTTTTACCGCCAATGTTGTAATGAGGGCCTATGTGTTTTCTACAGTGCAGATATGAAAGACTGCACAGCAACTCCCCCCTTCTAACGGGACCATTAGGGAGAAAGGTATAAAGGGACCTGAGATTTTGGGAGAGACAGAGACACAAACACTGATTGCTTGACAAGAGATGCTGTAATATATTTATCCAACTGCAGGTCCAACAGCTTTCTAATGAATGCAGGGATAAATATGTTGATTGGCAAAACAGTAGGGAGAATACTAATCTCTCAGAAAATATAGTAACCATGAGGCGGCTGATAATATAAATATATCTGTATTACGTAGAGATTAGTCTAATTACTTACAGGTTGCAGCGAGTTGTGATGTAAAATGCTTTGGTTTTTTTTAATGTTCATTTTTTTCTACATGACTGCTGAGATTACCATAATAATTTTCATCATTCTGATGCATATTATTTCTGTGCTGATTGCATACACCTAATAACCTTTTTTTTTCATAAAACACTGTTGCCATTGTGTATCTACTGTTTCTAGGGGGTCCAGGTGAGGTTCACGCATTCAAATATAACCCATGCAGATAGGAGATTTTCTGTCAGAGTTGTCTGACTCATACCACTCTGTTTCTGGAAGAGTATAATTTGCCATAGAGATGAGCAAGAGACATATGTATGTTTTACTTTTCTCCGAAAGGGGTGAAATTTGCTCTTGAGGCTAGGGAAATCTATCTGGTATACCCCGAAATGGCAAGTTGATGACACTGCTTCCCACTCTCTGAAAATCAGTCCGCTGCTCCCCCTGATATATAGCCCTGTTGTACAGAATAAGTGCTTCGACCTTCATTACCACTTCATCCATCTGACACACTCAGCCCATCATCCTCAAGGACATAAAACTCCCAGAAACCCCAAGCATAAAAAAACAAGAGACACCCTCCCAGCTACATCAACATACTGAACATGATACAGTATGCCACCGGATCTGCAAACTCCAAAGGCCACATTCTCAACCTCATCTTCCCAACAGCACCAAACATCTAATGCATGTCTCCCATATCCCTAGACTGTACCAGGTCTTGATATAGATCTGGTGTACTACTGCATGTATTTTGCTGATGGTGAAATCATTGAGAAGGAGTAAAGGAGAGGACAGTTTTAGTATTGTAATACAGAAACATGGATACACTGCTTCTTATCGATATGCTCCGTTGGCATAGGCTAATGTTTCATGTTTGTATGTTAAAGCCTCAATAAACATTTATAGAAAATTAAATCTCCAACTCGTCTCTTACACTACCACCTCCGCTTCTGACTTCCAACAGTCTTCTAAATGACTCCAACCCAACACATTTGTGGAAAATCAGGCAAACACCCATGCTTCAATTGAAACACATAAGTGCAAGCCAAATCCTCCAAAGACCTTGCTGACAACAAAGCTCAATTCGCAGATGGGAAAGAAAATGGAAGAAAAACAGAACCATAATCACATCACGTTACCAAAGGCTCTACAGGTTATATCCTACTCATCACATCATTCAAAGCCAAGTACTATACCCCTTTGTCAATGAAGCTGCCAATGAAAGTTTCACACTCTTCAAGACAATC
The DNA here is from genome assembly GCF_031143425.1 of Pleurodeles waltl. Classification (NCBI taxonomy): domain Eukaryota; kingdom Metazoa; phylum Chordata; class Amphibia; order Caudata; family Salamandridae; genus Pleurodeles; species Pleurodeles waltl. Next base: position 647,755,171 of record NC_090442.1, read on the forward strand.
GAGCATTGCATGAACTGCCTGCCTGATTCTCCTATCCCACATTCCATGGACAAGTGCAATGTCTCAACATCTTTTTAATTGAAAAATACAGAAGAACCCACAGCACATCAACAGCACCTATTCTGCTTCCCCTCACAGAACCTCCCCGCTGTGCTACAACTACAGTGGATATCTTTCATACATCTGTGTATCTCAGACATTCTCAACTTCCTAAAAGCCACCACCTATGATGTCAAAGTCCTCTAAGGAAAAGCTTTCTCATCCCTACTCACTCAATGTTTTCCTCACTCTAGGCATCTTCCTTGAAATTCTCAAGAGGGGCCTGCTTCCTTCGTTCCTGGAGAATATCCTGGAGAATATCAGAGTAGATAATGATGGCCTCGCCAATTGCAGGGCCATCACTCACCTACCCTAAATTGGCAAGAACATTAAAAAGACAGTCAATGTACAATTTTACATCAATAGCAACCTGCACGACTACCAATCTGGCTTCAGATCATACTCCAGCTACCTTGCAAATCCTAGGCAATGCCCTCCTCACCACATATAAAGATGACTCCTGCCTCTGGATATTCCTGGATATTCCTGCCTTTGAAAGAATAGACCATACCAGTATCATTCACACAGTGAAATTGTCAAACGACATTCATTGGCATTCATTGGCATTGTACTTCCCAAATTTTCCTCTTACCTATCCATACAACTCCAGTTCATTCACAATGGCAGCTCAGGTCCCACAAGACCCTTATCACCTTTGGAAACTCCATTTTGTTTTCTGTCATTTTCAGCCTCCATATGGATCCCCTTTGCACTCTACTCACTGCCAGTATGATCCAAAATTACAGTACACATACACATATGACACATTACTATGTTTAAAAGTGTCTTCTGTTCCAAACATCTAATGCCTCAATTATTGCCTGATTTCTCCTAGATCTGGATGTCAAGACCTCTACCTCACATTTAATCATCAACAAAACAGAATTCCTGAGATTTGCCAAGAGCAACAAGCACCAACTAGTCTAATCCTGGCTGAACAAAATTAACCTGGATAGATTTGAACCCCAACTTGAATTCAATGCCAAGTCACTCTGAAACATCCTGGACTCTGACCGCACATGCAAGAAAGATATCACCAAGAAAACCAAGATGCCCTTACATTAGCTTTCTTTACTTAAGCAACTGAAAACATTCCTCTCATTAAGTGGCTTCAGAATCACTGTTCGAGATCTTCTGCTATTGCACATTGATGGTGGTGATGTCTTGATGCATGGGCTGCCAGGCTCCACGATGCCCCCTTGGGGCACTGTGCACATCACAGAATACTTTCTGAGGTGCCTGAATAAATATGACCACATCGGCCTCAAAATGATGGAATTTCGCTGGCTGCCCTTGCTGGCCTGCACCATCTTCAAAATCAACTTCATCCCCTAGAATGCCATTCATAACAGGCACCTCCGCTTATCTGACGGAAACTCTCATCATCTCCAGTGTCCTTCTGCACTCCTGAATCCAAGACATCACAAGACTGGAGTGCAAAAAAAGAAAACACAAGGCAACAGACCCTCTTCATCTATAGAACCATGATAAGGAACAACATCCCTTTACACAGCAGGACTACCCCAACCCAGCTCCAATTTAGCAGCTGGATGTACACCTCTATAAAGAACAAAATATCATAATGCAGTAACAGTTCACTATTGCTTAGAATCCAGCTACCCTTCAAATCACGTTGACTCTATCTTTACATTTGTCCCTGAACAGCACCCTGCTCCCTTTTGGCAAGGGGCACACCATAAAAATACCTCAAACATACATACATACATATGAGCTGTAGGTACAGTATGCACACAATGACCTTGTATGAATGTATTCATCAATTTACTTGTATTGTATTGAACTTTGTCCAAAGAGGTGGTTCCATGTCAATTCACATAAAAGACTAGTGATATCAGTAACAAGACTACAAATGCCATATAATGTGGGGATCTGCTCAGAAGACTTTGAATGTGGGCATTAATAAGTATTGTTTGGTTGCAGCCTTAGGTCACTGTAAGTGGACATTAATGAGGCAGGGGCATGGTGAGTTTCTGTCTGCAAATACGTTCAAAAGCTGGATTCCCACTAGTTGCTTTTTGGCAATGTGCTGCAACTGTTATTTGCTCTCACTACTCAACACATAGGGGGTGATTACGACCCCGGCGGTCCTTGACCGCCAGGGCCGGGATCGGCGGGAGCACCGCCAACAGGCTGGCGGTGCTCCTAAGGGCATTCTGACCGCGGCGGTATGGCCGCGGTCAGAACCGGAAAACCGGCGGTGTCCCGCCGGTTTTCCGCTGCCCTGAGGAATCCCCCATGGCGGCGCAGCCTGCTGCACCGCCATGGGGGATTCCGACCCCCTCACCGCCATCCTGTTCCTAGCGGTTTCGACTGCCAGGAACAGGATGGCGGTGAGGGGTGTCGTGGGGCCCCTGGGGGCCCCTGCAGTGCCCATGCCAATGGCATGGGCACTGCAGGGGCCCCCGTAAGAGGGCCCCACTTTGAATTTCAGTGTCTGCTTAGCAGACACTGAAATTCGCGACGGGTGCTACTGCACCCGTCGCACACCTTCCACTCCGCCGGCTCCATTCGGAGCCGGCTTCCTCGTAGAAGGGTGTTTCCCACTGGGCTGGCGGCGGCCTTTTGGCGGTCGGCCGCCAGCCCAGTGGGAAACCAAGAATGACCGCCGCGGTCTTTTGACCGCGGTACGGTCTTCTGGCGGTTCCCGCTTGGCGGGCGGCTCCCGCCACCCGCCAAGCTTGGAATGACCCCCATAATGTCCTTCATCCGAGGCCCATAACTGCAGGATGGGCAATTAACTGTGATTAACATCAAAGTAATGACACTCAATTTGTACTTTTAGAGAGCACTAGCCTTGTACTCAACATCAATGGAAGTGATGCACTCTCCCGATCTCTCAGCCTATAGCGATTACCACATACACACGAATATGACGGCCAGTGATGAAAAATGGAAAAGCGAATGGGGTAAGAGAGAAAACAGAGACCGCGATCATTGATTACTTCTGCTGTGCACTGAGGTCTGCAAGGTGCTGAGTTTGTTGAAAGAAAATAAGAGGTGTCTTTAGTAATTATCCAGAACAATCCTACATTTTCTATAGCAGTGAAAGGCAATACCTTGAAGATATCGCTGAGCAACCAATTCTCTGTACTTTGAAATCAAAATTCTTATCCCTGAAACTAAACATACAAGAGATTAATATCTTGAGTATATGTTCATCAATACCTTTCTCTTTGAGTAGAATAACTATCTTTGTCACTGTGCACTCTCTGTGAAAGATGAGTTATAGGCCCTCATTATGAACACATTGATAAATACTGCTCCGGTGTCTGGACCGCCAAATTATGAACCACCTTAAAAACAGGCAGCCTGAAAACCACTCACCGCCAGCAGAGGAGTGCCGACAACAACAGCAGAGCCCGCCCACAGGCCGCCAGAAAGGCCCTACCTGCCCATCAAATAATAAAGCACTAGACCGCCGTCAGTTCTGGGGTGGGAACCACTGCCACACAAGCCAGGCGGCAACGAACCAAACAAATGGAAACACTGACCGGAGGCACACACAAACGCCAAAGCAGAAATGGATAGAGAGTTGCAGATCATGCCAGCCCTACCCCTTGCCATATACCTCCACGACCGAGACTGTCGACAAAGACGACAACGGTAAGTACCGCAACCTACTAAACAAGGGAAGAAAGGGCACAGTTACATACCCACCCACTCCACCCACCCCGCAATGCACCCACAACCCTTCACAACAGCCGAAGCCATACACCACACAGCAAGAGGTACTTACCCGACACAAGGCAAATCCAACCAGCCCAAAGTACACACATGTGCACAACACCCCTCTCCCCCACAAAGAAATGATGAACCACGGATCCAGAGTGTGCCATAAACAACATTGGCCACATGATTTTTTATTCAGCTCAATGAGCAACATAAGTGCAACATAAGGCCAATGGCCAGTCCATAGTTTGTAGTCCAATGGGCCAAATTGGCCCCAACTTGACTCCCACAAGTGCAAAGGTACTCAACCTCATAGGGGCATTAATGGGGCATCCAGGCACCTCAGGGAACAGGGGCAGAGGGTGGTGGGGGTGAGACTTATGACTAGGAGGGGTGGGCTTGTCCTTATGTTTCTGAGGTGGAGGGGGCTTGGATCTGGACCTTGAAGCAGGTGGAGTGGACTTGGCCTGGGATGCGGCAGATGTTCCAGGGCCAGCCCGGGGCCTCTTGCTCACAGTGGAGGTAGCGAGTGAATGGGAAGGCCGGACAGGGGTGGCTGTGACGTGGGAGGAGTGGAAAGGGCAAGGACGTGGGCACGTTTAGGGACGAGACGGGGTGGGCCAGTGAGTTCGAATAGGTCAACACGGGATAGGAAAAGTTTTTTAGGGGCAATTGGGGTGGGCCTGGAGGAAGTCCTGGGAGTGGAGGTAGAGGGAGTGGTTGTGACAGGTGTAGGTGTGCTTGATGTGGCTGCAGGTGAATGGACAGTATGCTGCTATGTGGTGGATGTGTGATGGGTGGGTGTTTTGGTGCATTTGAGTGTCTTGGGAGGAGGGGGGTGGACACAGTAGGTCAAAAAAGGCTGGCAGTGTAAATGTATGTTGTCTGTGTGTCTGCAAGTTTGGTGAGTGTGCTGCACGTGTCAACTAAAGTGGTTTTGGTGAGTGCAGGTGTGGTGTCTGGGGTGCATGAATGGATGTCTGATTTTGTGGTGACTGCAAGAATAGGGTCAGCAACATTGAATGAAGGTGCAGTGCCTGTGGGTGTGCATGTAGAGGGGACAGACAGGGAGGCTGAAGATGCGGACACACTGGGGGAAGTGGATGTTGGTGTGTGTGCTTGTGTATGTTGGCTGTGTGTATGTCTGTGGTGGGAAGTGTGGTGCTTGTGTTTTGAAGTGTGCTTCTTGTGTGTTGAGGTGTGTGCCTGCATGTCAGAATGTGTGCTTTGGACGGGTGAAGGGAGTGGGGTGCTGGAAGGGGTAGAGGTGGTTGGAGGGGGGACGGAATGACCAGGGACACTGGCTGCCATCAAAGAGGAGGCCAGAGCCTGAAAAGATCTCTGTAGGCCAGACACGGCACCGTGAATGCCATCCAGGTAGGCATTGGTCTGCTGCACCTCTGATGCTAGCCCCTGGATGGCATTGACGATGGTTGTCTGCCCTACAGAGATGGTTCTCAGGAGGTCAATAGCCTCCTTCGTGAGGGCAGCAGGGATGACTGGGGCAGGGGAGAAGGTGCCTGGGGCGAAGGAGACGCCCACCCTTCTCGGTGAGCGGGCATGGGCAACTCGGGGGGGAGCAAATGGGAGGGCAGTGATGGTATGGGAGGTGGCAGAAGATGACACAGAATGGGTAGCCCACTAGGGTCGGCCACCGCCATGGAGCTCCCATCGAGGAGGTATCAGAGTCACTACCTCCAGTGGTAGTTGCCTCCCCCGTGGTACACCCTTCGCCCTCCAACCCACTGGTCCCTTGGCGTTGGACGACTCTGCCTCAGTGGAACCGTGGGCCACTGCAGCCCCACTCGCCAGTGCCTCAGCTCCCTCTCCAGATGATGCTGATGTACATGGACAACATAAGAGAACAGGTATGTGGAGACAAAACAGGAGAGACAATTGTAAATAGCAAATGGAGGTACATAAGTGGGTCACACATACACCCACCCTGCAAATATTCCACCAGGCAGCACCTACCGCTATACACATGGCTATGCCCCTGACTAGTGGCCACAACCCTGCTCTACAGCCATTCCCCACAGCACTGAAGGACCTTAAGTACTGCAGACCTGACCCTTACAACCCTATTCCCCACGGGGGCCATTATGTAGAAGGACATCCGTCAGAGTCCCTGCCACTAGACAGCATACATACCACTCCACACTCACACATCCATCAAGGAGCCATACTATGGTTTCTGTACTCACCCCCTTCAAGCACCCATCCAGGTCTGGATACGCCACCGCCAGAATGCATCGCATAAGGGGGTCAGTGCCCGATGGGCACCCCTTCCTCGTTGGGAGCAGTTCCCCACTTGGGCCTCGCAGATCTTCCTCGCCCAGCACCGCAGGTCCTCCCACTGTTTCCTGCAATGGCTGCTCCACCGTTTGTAGACCCCCTGGGTCCGCACCTCCCTGGCGATGGCCTGCCATAGTCCCCTCTTCTGATGGGCGCCTACCTACTTGGGACACAAAGAAAAAGGAACACAGAGATGTTCAGACAATGGCCATTACACACATCTGGCTATACCTCCACTATAGGACGGACATTTACAGCAGCATAAAAGCACAAACATGCAGCATGTCAGGAACCCAGGACTATACAGTGTCAAACGTGCACACATGTTTACAGCCATCTACCACCATTACACACATCCATGCCCCCCAATCCTTCTACTCACCTGTACCTCTGGTTGACAGTAGAGCTTGGCGTACAGGGGCAGGACCCCGTCTACGAGCTTCTCCAATTCCTCGCTGGTGAAGGCCGGGGCCCTTTCCCCTGCCACATGTGCCATTTCCATGACAACAGGCAGGACACAGCAGCACACTCAGTGATGTACCTGCATGCACGAGATCCGGGAGTCAAGTGAAGTTGGGGTGACGAGTTAGCGTACGCACCGCAGCAGTGTGCACCATCACCACTGGTGCGATTATGATACGCTAAGAATACCCATTAACAACCATGTTAACCAATGAATGGTCGCACTGCAGTGAACACCGCCTTACGCTATTACGTCAATCGCTAGCGGTATGAGGTCACTTCCACTACAACTTTTCTGGATTACAGGGGGCAGACATTTTGGCCTTTACTACGCAGTTGTTAAATCCTCATCTGCCCCATACAGGCCCTAATGTCCCCAAACACCCATAGGCATGAACAAATATACATTTACTACCCACAACAGTCATGATGTATCATTGAGGACATATTACTCCAGTTTCCCACCTACTATGCATATGTGTCATCAACTTGTATGCCACCTGTGCTGAATAGGAAACATTGTGGGCAGATGTATGTGTGTTCCTCACATGTGTTCTATACTCCTCCTAGGTACAGACCCTTGTGGCGAGGGAGGGCCCCATCGGTGTACAGACCACTTGTTGATTTGAGGACGATGGTGGAGCGTCACATCATTATCAATTACAGACTGAACTGTGCTACTATTCATGAACTTTGTGCATTATTGGATCCAGCACTGAGACCGGCTAATCGGAATCAGCATGCCATCCCTACTGAAGTGCAGGTGCTCTCTGCACTCCATTTCCTGGCCACGGGCTCATTTCAGGTGACTGGGGGTATGGGTGCAGGTTTTTCACAGCCCATGTTTAGCATTATACTGTCCAGATTCCTGAATGCATTTGTACAACACCTGCGGTCATATGTGAGGTTTCCCCAAAGTGCTGACCTCCCTGCCATCAAGTCGGACTTCTATGCCTTTGCCAACATTCCCCATGTGATAGGTGCCATTAATGGAACCCACATTGCTCTCATCACCCCAAGAGTCAGTGAACAGGTTTACAGAAACAGGAAGAACTTTCACTCCATGAACATTCAATTGATGTGTACTGCAGACCAGTACATCTTACATGTGAATGCCATGTTCCCAGGATCAGTCCATGATTCCTCTGTGCTGAGGAACAGTAGTGTGCCACACAAGATTGAACAACTACAAGGGGACAGAGGATGGATCATAGGTAAGTGTGTCTGACACTTTTTGGCACATAGCAGACAGCCAGGCTGTTTGCCACTGAGGGTTGTCAGTGACAGTCGTTTTGCACCCTTTTTTAGGTGATTCTGGCTACCCCAACATGCGTTGGCTCCTGACACCAGTGCAGAATCCTAGGACAAATGCAGAGAGGAATTACAATGAGGTCCATGGATGGACTAGGAGGGTGACAGAGCGCACAATAGTTCTCCTGAAGGCTAGATCCCGTTGCCTCCATATCTCTGAAAAGGTGTGTAGAATAGTGGTGGCCTGCTGCATGCTGCACAACGTGGCTGTGAGGAATTCTACCCCCCTCTTGTATATCTAGACCAGCTTCCTCAGGGAGGGGATGAGAGTGATGGTGATGATGAGGAGGGGGAAGATGTACATTCCAGGAACCAACTGATACAACTTTACTTCCAGTAACTATGTAGGACTATTCGATGATGTTGCAGTCTGTGCAGCATACTGTCAGTGTGTTTTTTCCTCTATGGGGGTGTTGGGTCTATAGACATTGTCACTGTGACCAGATTTGCATGGGACATGTAACATTATGGTCAAATTGTTTGAAAATTCTGTTGGCACAACCCCATGTTATGCGTGGGGTGCCATTCCTGCAATTAAGAAATGAATAAATGATTTCAATGACAATTGCATGCACACTTCCATTTGATTCAACATAATGACAAGGGACATTTACATTGGTGAACAGGTTTTTTATTTGGTGTCAGGGATGCCATGGTGCTCTTTACAATGATGGGAGTAGGCTACTGGTGAATGTCCAATATGGTTACATGGTTGCAGCGTTTGATGGCAGTGGTGGTATGTCCATCTATAATTTCCAGTTTTTGGGGTTGTTTTTACACGGTGTGGACGTTGGTTCAGTGGCATACTTGGGGACAGTTCTTGCCAGAGTCACTTATTTGAGGGGGCCTTGGTCTTGGAAGGTGTTCCTGTGCCATATCTTGGTATGAGGGACTGTTTGGGTGCATGGTGTTGGGCTGTACGGGTTGAAATGCAGGTCTCCTGTGCATCCTGAAATGGTGGCACAAGTCCAGTTGCTGCTGCTGCTGATGTTGTTGGCCGGTCTATATCTTGGCCTGTAGTAGGGGCTTCCTGGTCTGTGGGTGCCTCAGGCTGGGTTGGGACAAGGTGCAGCAGTGGCTGTTTTGTGCAGGTTTTACACTTTGGGTCCATGCAGGGTACCTTTGTGATATTTACATTGCATTTTGCTTAGGATGTGGAGGTGCATTGTGGGTGGTGTAGTGCCTTTGTGATTCCTTGCAGAGGTAGGTGGCTGTGCACAGGGGGAGGGATGTGGGCCTATTAGTGGGTTTCTGGCCATGCAGGGCGACTGGATGTTGTGAATGTGGGCTGGGTGTGGTAGTGGTCCTGGTGGATATTGGAGGGGTGGGGTGGTGCATGCATTTCGGGTGTGATGGATATGGGGTAATTGTAGACGACTTTCCCAAGTCCATTCCTCCAGTGAGTCCAGTGAGGCCCTCACGGTGCAGGATGGCCAGTACCTTTTCCTCCCAGTCAGTGTAGTTGGGTGGTGTTGGTGGAGGCCCTCCCCCAGTCTTCTGGACTAAAATGTTGTGCTGGGATGCCATGGACCTCACCTTCCCGCACAGGTCGTTCCATCTCTTGTGGATGTCGTCCCTCATGTGTGGATGGTGTAGTACTGCATTGACCTTGTTCACTATTGTCTGCCATTGCCCCATCTTCCAGGTGATGGGTGTGTGTTGGACCTGTGCCCCGAATATTTGTGGCTCGACCTTCAGAATGTCATCTACCATGGTCCTTAGCTCCCTTTCTGTGACACGTGGGTGTTTTGGGGGTGCCATGGTGTGTGTTGTGAGTGGTGTGTTGTGTGGATCTAGGTGAGGGTGATCTTGTGTGGTTGGGTGTATGTGTTGTGTATTGTGGCGTTCATTGTCTGCTTCTGGAGTTCTCTGTATTAGTTGTCCGAATGTCGTTGCAAAGGATTGTGGGGTGTGTCTGTGAGTGTTTTATAGTGTTGTGGATGTGTGTCAGGTGTGTGGGTTTCAGACTTGCCAATGTGTGCAGTTCTTACTGTTGGGTCCCATTGCTGGCCATGGCGGTCTCTACCGCCAATGGTCGTTTGGCTTCCACTGACCGCCACAGTGATTTTTGCATGATTATTTGGAGGGCGGGGAGTTTGTGTGCTCAGCGGTGGCAGGTCCTGCATTTCCGCCGACAAGGTCCTGGTGGTGACTGGTGGCTGGGATTTTTTGGGCGGATTCTGAGTTTTGCATATTTATATGGGGGTTTTCTGTTCTCCGCCAATGCCGGTCTTCTGTTCACCGCGACGGTGTTTACCACTGTGTTCATACTGACCGCCATAGTTTCTACTTGAACTGTGTACTACTGCAAAGTGATTAGCATATATTAATACCCTGTGATTTCTAACAGATCAACTCTTAGAAGCATTACTGAAACTCTGAATACCTTACACATTATCATAAATACATAGCAAGTGCAAAATAGTTCTGCTTTATTAAGTTTTCTCTTTCACCACAGGATAACCTTAAATGTAATCAACAACTCTACAGTCTTCAGAAACGCTGGCAATAAATATTCATTTATAGTCATTTAAAGTTAAGTTTCACAACATGACTCAGCTTTCAGCATACCCCCCCTGCATCCCTAATGTCTTTCCAAACAACTCCGAAGGAACAAAATAGGTATTGCAAAACAAATCTGGGGTCCTTGTAGCAAGATACAGGCTGCAACAACATAATATGATTGCCTAGGAAAGAAGCTGTGGATCATGAAGGAAATGTTACTCAGGAATTCGAGATGGGCACAGGTTTCGCAAAAGTACATGGGTATTCATAACCTGCTGGTCGTCCAAGCACTGCCACATAGTACATACTCTGTGCACCTGAAGAATCTCTTCAAATAGTCCTTAAACTCTATAAAAACTGCCATCCATTCCCTCCTTCCATAAGATGGACTAAGTGAAAGTTGGTTTGTAATATTGTGCCCCCGACCTCAAAAAGTCAGTAAGCCATATCTCAGCTGTGCTTTTTGACAGTACATTTATTGGTATATCTTACTCAGCCAATCAGATTTCTCAGAATGCATTCTGACTGGATTGGACTAATTTGGACTCTCTTTTGAGAATACAAAAAGCTCTGGAAATTAGCAGAATGCCGGTTGGAGGGAGAAGGACAATATTAGTGAAATATGGTGCAAACAAAAACGTGCTAATACCATTATTGCCCCTGACAAGACCAGCACTGGAGCAGGTCATTAACACAATTATACTTTTGTTTTATTTAAGGACATATGACGAAACAGGGCCAACGATTGGTATTATTCACTGAGAATGCAGGTATTAATTCTTTATTAGCGTAGATGCACTCTAATGTTTAAGTGATCATTTTAAACCTAGGAAACATGAGTTCGGAATCCATCTTCACCGACTGTGGACAATGTGTAATCATCAGCACATCGCTTTATCTGTTTACATATGACCCACTACCCATATCTGCCATAGTGTACAGAATTAGACATGATCAAATGGCATTAGGGAAGATCATCTCTTTATAAAAGGACTTCCGCTTACAAACAGGGCTGGAGCCGAAGAACCCCATATGAGAGGCAATAGGCGTGATGGCAAGCTGCCTGATGACTTGGTGGTGGTCTTGGATGAACCCACAGCACTATGATGGACAACCTGATCTTCTTGGATTACAGACCTCCCACTTATTGGTTTATATGTTGGCTCGGCCGTTTGTACCAAGTTTCCTCCGGGGGCCTGCTGCGTGGTGAAGTTTAAGTGATATCTTTAACATCGATTAGTCGACCATTCCCCTCATAACCAAACAAACTAAGGAAGCTGGGACAAGGTGGGAAAAGTTGCATTGTGGTATTTCTTATATTAGAAATACGCTTTGGATATTAAGATAACATTGGTGAATGGCAATCAGATATCAGCTGGGAGGCTGTTCACCATCGTATTCCAGAGGACTTCTGCCAAGAGTGGATGGGGGATTTGGGGCAAGTAATAATTATGAATACTGATGTTTTCCAGTGTCTCGTTTTCTTGCTGGGGGATAATGTTCGCATACCTTGAAAATGCCAATAAAATCAATAAAAAAACATGTATTTGTGAAGCAAGTGGCTGGGGTACCTGAAGGAACGTCATAGGAATCGATTTCTGGTGCAAATACCGTTCCCCGCACATTCAGTGAATGTATTAATTGTAATTATATTTTGTAAATTTGAGCTAAACAACAGGTGTTTCGGTGCTTTTTAAAATTTTACTTTGAAAATGTGCTCAATTAGTTATGTTAATTTCCAAATCTACTTAAAGTAGAAACATATGAACGCATGGGCTGACATTAGTAATTGTTTATGTAAACTGAAGGCGAGGTGAAATATTCTACCCCCCTTTTTATATGGAAGAGTTAGTTTCGCATTCACTTTGTTAAGCTGATTTGTTTCCTCAGTTTTTGAATCATTTTTAATTCTGTGTTGGGAGCAAATTGTCCTCTGAGGCGAATTCCTTGAAAAAGTCATAGCTGATGTTGATTGCTGGTATCTGGAGGTCAGGGTTGTTAACCTGGAGGGGGGTTGTTTCTAGTTAATAGGCATTTGGGCCTTGCTTGTTTGAAAGTTGGAATTTTCTATGGAATGCCTTTATGTAACCCTTCCTTAGTACCGCAGGAAGACATTGGTGTCTCAGTGGTCTTTCTCATTTTACATGCTCCCCAAACCAGTCCCCGTGGAAAAGCCGCATATTTGGGAACAAGCGCCCTTACAATGCAAAAACCCTTGGCCTACGGCCTCACAAAACTAACAACCTCACTCCACGATAATTTAACCTGTTAAAACTCTCCCCCCTCTCCTCCCCTCCCCTTTCCTTTATCCTAAACCTTGTAGTCTCTTAATATACTCTTCCTTTCGTAATGATTTCTTTGCTAAATCCGTTTTGTCACCTTAATAATATCCTGCTGCCTCCTACCCCCCCAAAATGATTTGAGTCTGAGCTGTCCTGCTGCTGTCCACCCCCTTCGAATGTGAAGGTGTCTTGTCAGATCTGCCGTCCCTCTCTGTTATAGTTGTCATGTGAAAGTGTCTCAGTCTCCGCCTGCACCTGTTCCCCAGCGACAACATACAACCATGCCCCTGTCATGCACCCATTCTCCAACAAAGGCCCTCAGCCCCTACCTGACTGCTAACCACATCACCCCTTTGCCAGACTCTAGGGAAGGAGGAGGGAAGAAAAACTTTGGGCTGCCCACCGGCTACCGTGTTGCTTTTCTTAAAATGGTGGCTCTACCCCAAATTGGCACCTTAATATAACCCCCACCAATGCCCAAAAGGCGCCCAAACGGCACCTGTGCACTGTGCCACTTCCCCAAACATCCCGGGGGGGAGACCTCTCGTTGTTCCGGCGATCCCCCCGGGTCCCCCTTGGGGAAGAATGACACCACCACAACACCTCTTTGTGTGTAAAAGGCCGCTTTATTGGGAACAGGCACACTTACAATGCATACACCCTTGTCCTATGGCCTCACAAAACTAACAACCTCACTATACATTAGTTTAACCTGTCAAAAGTCTTCACCCTACCCTACCCCCTTCCTTTATCCTTAACCTTGTAGTCTCTTAATATACTCTTCCTTTCATAATGATTTCTTTGCTGAATCCGATTTGTCACCTTCATAATCTCCTGCTGCCCCCTACCCCCCAAAATGATTTGAGTCTGAGTTGTCCTGCTGCTGTCCACCCCCTTCGAATGTGAAGGTGTCTTGTCAGATCTGCCGTCCCTCCATGTTATAGTTGTCATGTGAAACTGTCTCAGTCTCTGCCACCAGAAAAAGGAGCCTCCTTTTTCTGCCCCCGTGTTGCACTCCTTCCTCTCTGAACTCATCCCCCATCGTCACTCCTTACTGGAAGACTCACCCAACAGTGATATAAGAACTTCCTTCATTTGGAGCAGGTACAACTCTATGCCCATGAAAGGCAGGTGTACACCGTTGCCCCCAAAGAATTCTCGGTCCTCAAAAAAAGATCTTCATGTTCCAAATACGTAATACGGTGCTCCCCACAAACAATTTTCTTTTTTTTATTGATTTTCCTGCAAGCTCTTTCAGTAGCCACTGGCTTCCATGCCACTCTCCATACCCTTCGCTGGACGAAAGCTGTCCAAACCACGTGGCACCCATACCACTGCCGCAGAATTACCTGCAAGTCTCCTTTCGTACCCTCAATGATATCCAATCCAGTCTTCTGTACTACGTCATTTTCCCCCAAATTAATCAATAACACATCCGGACACGCACGCTTGCCTCTGATCTTCTGCAACATTGGCAGCAACTCCTGCCACCGCATACTTCCTTTTCCCACCCAACGCACCCTATATCGTCCCCGATCTTTGTGCCCAATAGCCGTTCGCCGTGCTTGCCTTTGATCCCACTTGACGAAGGAATGACCGATGACCCAGATTGACGGGAAATGCACCTTCGGTCCTGGTACAGAACCTGCAGCAGGAGAAACGTATGTTAGACACACACTACTGACTCCCTTCCAACCCTTGCCTTACATAGCTTCTGTAAGCCTCTGATTTCCACCTGCTAAGCCTCATTAACTGATGTCTAGTCCAACCCCTGGACCCAACCTCTCTCACCATGCCTATTCGAAAAGAATGTTTACCAAACTGAGAAGCAATTCGCCCTACACACTGCAAACCTGCCCTCAAAACCGCTAAAAGCTGATGCGCTGAAATCCTCTTCCCATCCACATGCCTAAAAACCTCCCTGTTACCTCCGCAACCTTGTGCCTTAAGTTGTCTACCCAGTGTAACAGGGCATATCCACCCCATAGGGTATGCCAAAAGTACCATCTGTGCCCCTCTGCCTTGTTGGCCCGTTTTAGAACACCCAATGTGCAATATCACACTATGGCTCCTGAAAGTTACGTCACCCCACATCAAACCTCTCCTACAACCGGACCCCACCAACTCAGAAACCCGAAACACACCGAAAAACATCCAAGACATTAACGTCCTGAATAAAAGGCATTCACCCGCATTGTAACATACTCGCTGCAGCGCTGGCAAAACCTCCTTCAGTAATGCCAATGATATAGGCTGCTGTTCCCTGGGTTTTTTGCATTCTTCCTTTGACCACCCTTCGAGCATTCGACGGCCCAGCTCCCCTGCCGACGGTGAATAGCCCCACAACAGTTTTCCCATGAAGGCAATGGCCACCAGCTTTCCCCGTATGGTGACCCTAGATTGCCGTCCCTCCACCAACTGCATGATAAAACGCACTACATCCTCAATTCTACCTTTTGTCTTCCCTCCTTACTGCCCCCGACCACCGAAATTCCTGCCACAGCCAGACATACGCTTGCTGTTAGATCGTGATAAGGAGTTCACCACCAGGCGCAGCGTCCTGCGTTGCCTATGGTCCACAGAGCAGCCGGCATTGGAATCCTGCACAAGATCTCGTCCGAAACTAACCCATGGAATCTCTCCCGCTGTGAATGAGACAAAGCGTCCGCAATGTCATTGTTCACACCGGGCACATGGTTTGCCTTAAAATTAATGTCACGGCGCAAACATCGTAATACGAAAACTCGCAGCAGCTGCAGCACCTGTACATTTCACGCCAATTGCCTATTTACCGCCTGCACGACTGCCAAGTTGTCCACCCGGAATAACACTTTTTTGTGTTCCAGTAGGTGACCCCAAATGCACACAGCGACCACCAATGGGAACAATTCCAGGAATGTGATGCAACTTCCCCCTTCCAAGACACCGGCCCATCCTCCGCACAGTCACGTCCCTGCCAATACAAGCCAAAGCCCGATGCACCCGCGGCATCAGAAAATATTTGCACATCCCACTCACACACCCACCACTTCTGCATGGGAACCCCGTTAAATTGTTCCAGAAAAACACACCACATCCTCAAATCCTCTTTTACCCCCGCGCTGAGACGCACATGGTGATGCGGAAGCCGATGCCCTAACAACGCCATACCCAAACGCCTACAGAAAGTCCTCCCCGCCCGAACCACCCTGCAAGCAAAGTTAAGACGGCCCAGCAAAACTTGTATGTCTTTAACCGTCACCTTATTCTGTCGCACCATGCTCCGTACTGTCTCAATCATAGCCATCCGCTTGTCTTCCGGCAGCCTAGCCACCATGGTATCCGTGTCCAGTTCAAGACCCAAGAAAAGGAGGGCCGTGCTGGGCCCCACCGTTTTTTTCGGGGGCACACCCAGATCTCCCATGATGTCCTGAAACTGACGGGGCGCGACCGCACATTGGTCCGAGCCTGCCGATGCCACAAAGAAGAAATCGTCTAAGTAATGTGTCACAGCCTTGGCCCCTGTTATGGACGAAAATATTTATTGTAAACAGGTGCTGAAAAACTCAAACAAGGAACAGGAAATTGAACATCCCATGGGAAGGGCTTTGTCCATGTACCACTTTCCCTGAAATTGTATACCGAGAAGCTTAAAATCATCGGGGCTGACTGGCAGTAACGGAAAGGCTGATTTTATATCCATCTTGGCCATCAAGGTTCCAGACCCAAAACCTTCCACCATATCAATGTCCACGTCAACTGATGCCTAAACCACCTTCGCCCTCTCCTCCGGAATGAAATCATTCACCGATGAACCCTCCGGCCAAGACAAATGATGTATCAACCAATATTGCCCGGGTTCCTTCTTGGGAATCACCCCAATGGGGGACACTATGAGATTCTTCAAGGGCCAGTCCGTAAAAGGACCTTCCATGCGTCCTTCCGTCACTTCCTTGTCCAGCTTTTGCTGCACAATGTCTTCCTTCCCCCTGACGGACTTTAGGTTGTCAGCCCAGTGGCGCTGTCGGGCCCTGTGTACGCCAATTCAAAACCCTCCAAAAAAACACGTAGCAATAACTGTGCTGCCCGTCGATCATCCTAACAGTCGAACCAAAAACTGAGCTTATCAATTCTAACTGGAGTACAAACTTTTTCCCAAATAACCCTGCCCTCCCCTGGGTTTGCTGGGGCCCTGCCCCCCTTGGTTGCTCAGAAAATAAGACTGACCTTGGCCTGCCACCTGGCTTCCTTGGGTTGCTGAGGCCGAGCAGTACAGAATCGCATGCCTTCCAAAGCAACGTGAACATTCATATCTAAACTTACAATACTCTCGGGTGCAAAGACTCCTCTTCTTTAGAACCTTCCTCAGACCTGACCTCTCTATGCAGGAGCTTGAACATCTCTACATACTCACCTTTCCAAATCAACATGAGGTGTGCCTCTAAGGGCTTCCCTGTGCCCATGAAAGGCATTTTTTTTTACCTTTTCTGGGACTTTCTCCTTATCCAACTGTGCCTTAGCCTCTGCACCCTCATGCGTCTCCCCGCTACCCCCGCCCCGTTGCCGCTCTCCGGACCTACCCCCACATCCGTGACATAAACCCCTTTGCATAGGCGCTCTTTCGCACTCTCCGCCTTCGCTTCAACTGCCACAGACACCGCAACCTGGTGTGCAACAAGCTTCGCCTTACCTGGCACCAAGGGCAGGGTCCGCTCCTGAGCCTTCCGCCTCACCAGTTGTCCTCGTTTGCTGGTCTTTGTCACCTGAAACGACAGAGGCACAGGATTAGACACCCTCCCCTTGGAGCCCCACCATTCGTTCTCATCCTCATCCCTCAACTCTTCTTCTTCAATGCTTCTTTCCTCATAGGCCAAGTCATCCTCTCCTGACAGTTCCCCATACTAACCGGACAGGGCACCCCTGCCAACCCTCTCCTGCACTGCTTCCAACTTGGTGTCTCCCGCCCATGGGGAGTCTCGCCGCGGGGCACTCCTGCCCCATCCAGCCTGCCACATGTCCGGCAGCTGGTTCCCCGCAGGCCAGTCACCGGTGGGCGCAAAACCTATCCGATGACGGCGCCCTTGGAAACCAACCTTGGACCATGGTTCCTTCCCGTGTATATCTGTCTGGGATGTTTGCCAGCTGCCCGCTCGATTCCCTGCCTGCTCTTCTTCGTGAGGTTCCTAGTCCTCCACAGACCCGCTTGGGCCCCATCTTGTCATCTTCCCAGCCTGTCAAGAAATGCCCGATGTGCTGGTGAGCCCAAACCCACACTCAAGTCACCTCCCCTACCGCAACCCGTCTCCAAAGCGTCCTCATCCTCCCGCTCACCCCCCACTAGGGTGTCCCCCCTCCCAAAGCACTACACCTCCTGACAACCACTCAGCATCTCCCGGCTCTCTCTCTTGCCATACGTTCGCCTCGGAGGCCGTACCTTCAAGGTGGTGCCATCATCCTCGATTGCGTCCCCTCATCACCCTCCTCATCGCTCCACTCCAGCAGTGTCTCCCACTGTTTCACTTGCAAACTCCCCCCACACTCACCTGAACTGGAGGGCCCTTTGCCTAAACCCCCCAGCCCAACCACCCACCCCTCCCTCCGCACATCAATGTCCTTGTCAGACTCCTAGCCCTGTCTCCCTCCCGACTCCCTCCCCTCTCCCAGACCCTCCCCCGCCTAAAATAAACATCGCCTTTGCCACCTGTGGCCTTCTTGACTTCAAGGGCCCCACTTCCACCCACCCTTTTTGCGCTCTTCTCCTGTTCCTCCAGTAACAGAAAGGGTACCTCCCCCACCCCTTGCCCCCCTTGTTCAACCGAGGAGCGCCCGCCCCCGTATCGAGTCAACAGCCTTCCGGCCACTGCCGCTCGAACGCAGCACCGCTCTGCGTGTGTTCACCTTCTAAATTCTAAATGAGATATGCCCGCACCGCCCTCCATTACCACACAAGTTATCCACAGCCCGTCCCCTCCCTCCTTCATGGCCCTTACCGCCGTCGTCATCCTCGAGTGGCACGGGAGCGAGCAGGCCAACATGGCAGCCGCCACACCGCTAGCTCCCCAGAGAATTGAGAGGTGGTCTGTCCAACTCCAGCCGTATCTCTTTACAGTCATCTATCGCCCACGGACGAGTAACCCTGCTGACTATCTGTCAAGGTATCCCCCAACAACACCGTTGGATGCATCGGAGGATGACGAAGAGGAGAAAGTGGAGAGCTTCATCAACATGGTAATACAGGCGGCGTGCCCGGTGGCCCTAAACGTGTCAGAGCTAGCGGAGGCGTTGAGAAAACACTATGGGGGTCATTACAACATTGGCGGTAAAAGCCGCTTACCGCCGTGCAGAAGACCGCCAACACACCGCCGCGGAATCCCGCCACAGCTATTATGACCCACATATCGGAATCCGCCGAAATTCAGACACCCACACAACTCCGCCACACCAAAGGTCAGTGATAAACTGGCGAAAACAAAACCTCCACCGTCACGCCAACAGAAACACGCCCATGCTATTACGACCCACGAATCCACGCAGCAGTCTTTCAACCGCGGTATTCCATTGGCGGTACACACCGCCGCACTCAAAATACACACACATCTCCAAAAGACCGCCACATTGGACAATTCAAAATACACACACCTGATACACATACACACACCACTCCCACACACCCAATACAATATAAAACACACACCCACATCACCCACAAACCCCTACGACAAAAATATCTGAAAGAAGGCCAGAGAGAGACAACAGCAATAGACAACCCCACCACACAGAGGCACACAACACCATCACCCATACAACATCCACGCACAAAACACCCCACACCACCACACACCACCACACATCACCACACTCATCAACTCATACACCACCCCACACATCACCTACACCACCCCATGGCACGCCAAAGACACCCCAGGTTTTCCGAGGAGGAGCTCAGAGTGATGGTGGAGGAAATCCCACGGGTAGAGCCACAGCTATTTGGAGCACAGGTGCAGCACACCTCCATAGCCAGGAAGATGGAGCTATGGCGAAGAATCGTCGACAGGGTCAACGCTGTGGGACAGCATCCAAGAAATCAGAAGGACATCCGGAAGAGGTGGAACGACCTACGGGGGAAGGTGCGTTCTGTGATATCCAGGCACAACATCGAGATTCAGCGGACTGGCGGTGGACTCCCACCTGCTCCCCCACAACTAACAACATGGGAGGAGCAGGTCTTGACCATCATGCATCCTGAGGGCCTCGGATGAGTCGGTGGAGGATGGGACACTGGTGAGTCAAATCTTAACTATCATATCCCCACCCTACCAGCATGCTATCTCACCACCCCATCCTCACCCCCTCCCCTATCACGCCAAATCCTCACTAATGTACTCAATACACAAACCACACATCCCAACACCAAGCCCTGCATGCAACACCAAAGCATGGTCACCCCTCACTAAAGCATGCCCACAGCACATACCCTTAACACCCCCCCAAACATCATCACACAAGCCCCCACACTGGAATGCTAGCACTGGGGTACACGCTCACCCACCCATTGCACACAATGACACTCACATGCAATAATCATGCTATTATACCCCTGCAGGACCACTATCCAACGTCACCAGACAGGAGGGTCCAGACATCTCTACCCCACCCACAGAAGAGGCCCACAGTGATGACAGCAGCTCTGGCCAACTGGATCCAGATGACCAGCCCGGACCATCGTGGGCCTCGGGACAGTCGGTTCCCCTTGCACAGGCCCAGGCCAACACTGACCTTCCACCCTCTGGAACACCAGCACAGCACCCACCCAGCGGGTCCATACCTCCGTACCCAGGACACGTCAATCAGCGGTATGTCCACCACTACAGGGAACCCAGGGTAACCCACCACCCCAACAACAACAGGGACCTGGGGGCAGTGGTAGTGGGCACACGGTCCAGGGGACGGAGGCACAGGAACACAGGGGAACTGGGAGGGCTGCAGTGCGACAGGGGGTGGACAGGCCAAGGGAACCCACTCTCTACGAGGCCCTCTCTTCCATCATGGGAGCATACCACCACTCCCAGGAGACGATGGCGACGGTCCTGGCCAAGTTTCAGGAGACCCAGCGCCTGCAGGACGAACAGTATTTGGGGTTCAGGGAGGAGCTTAGAACCATCAGCTCCGCCCTGGGCACCATCGTAGGGGTGCTGAAGGACATACAAAAGACCATGAGGGACACCGTGGCACTCCAAGGGGCTCCTGACACTAGCATGGACGATGAACTGCCCACCACCTCCGCCGGCGCTAGTGGACAGGACGCCCCGCCACAGGACCACCACACCAGCACCCCACCCCCTGCAGACAGAGAACCACCCCGCAAGCGGTCCCTGAGATCCAGGAACAGGACAGAGCAAGATGGCAAGACACCCGCCAGGAAATGAGACCACCCAGATTGTCCTCCCACTGTCCCACTTTGTTACCCTGTCCAGATTTGAACTGCCCCAGCTCCACTTCCCATGCCCATATGGGCAATGCACCTGTGTGACTAATAGACTGGACTCTGCCATGGACATTCCTCCACCATCACCCATCACCATTTTGCCACCCCCTCCAATAATTTGCACTTCAATAAACACCCTTGAACCACAAAACAATCTGGAGTCAGTCTGGGATTATGAAAATGTGTATTAACTATGACAATGGCAAAATCAGTTCGAAAATGTAATGTCAACATACCTATGTCACACATCACAAGTCCATGAAGGATGAAAGCAGATGACACACGTTGATAACCACACCTGTGAAACCGTAATGGAAATGTATAACTCAGTTACCATATACTGCTACTAATTGACAGACAGGATAGAGGTAGAAGTGTGAAAGTGAATGTGATAGTTAAAACATTGTTCTCACCTGTGTGTCACTGGAAATATTGCTGTATGACTGACTCCCTGTTGTCTATGTCTTCTTCATCCTCATCACTGTCCACAGACTCCACAGGGTCCATACCTGTTACAACACCGTCATCGGGACCATCCTCCTGCAGAAAAGGCACCTGGCGTCGCAAAGCAAGATTGTGGAGCATGGAGCAGGCGATGATGATCTGGCAGACCTTCCTTGGTGAGTAGAATAGGGAACCACCTGTCATATGGAGGCACCTGAACCTGGCCTTCAGGAGGCCGAAGGTGCGTTCGATCACCCTCCTAGTCCGCCCATGGGCCTCATTGTAGCATTCCTCTGCCCTGGTCCTGGGATTCCTCACTGGGGTCAATAGCCAGGACAGGTTGGGGTAACCAGAGTCCCCTAATAGCCACACACGGTGCCTCTGGGGTTGACCCATCACATACGGGATGCTGCTATTCCGCAGGATGTAGGCGTCATGCACTGAGCCAGGGAACATAGCATTCACCTGGGAGATGTACTGGTCTGCCAAACATACCATCTGAACATTCATCGAATGATAACTCTTCCCGTTCCTGTACACCTGTTCACTCCTGCGTTGGGGGACCAGAGCTACATGGGTGCCATCAATAGCACCTATGATGTTGGGGATATGTCCCAGGGCATAGAAGTCACCCTTCACTGTAGCTAAATCCTCCACCTGAGGGAAAACAATGTAGCTCCTTACATGTTTCAGCAGGGCAGACAACACTCTGGACAGCACGTTGGAAAAAGGCTGGGACATCCCTGATGCCATGGCCACTGTTGTTTGAAATGATCCACTTGCAAGGAAATGGAGCACTGATAGCACCTGCACGTCAGGGGGTATTCCTGTGGGATGGCGGATTGGTGAGATCAGGTCTGGCTCCAACTGGGTACACAGTTCTTGGATTGTGGCACGGTAAAACCTGTAGGTGATGATCAAATGTCGCTCCACCATTGTTAACAGGTCCACCAGCGGTTGGTACACCGGAGGATTCCACCATCTCCTCAAATGTCCCAGCTGACGGTGCCTAAGAAGGACAACAGCGACCACAGAGTCAACAAAATCCCAGGTATGTACCCACAGCTACACAGAACACGACACCAAATACAAAACTCATCCTGTATGTGTGTTGAGTGTAGGCCTAGGCATGTGTGACGCAGTAGTAAATGAAGCCATGTGGGCCCCTGAAATGGCGGCTGCCTGACCTCTAAAGTGGGACAATGGGGTGTGAGGTATCTGCGCTGGCGTTGTACACCGTCGCGGTAGGCGGTCGTAGAGCGCGGCGCAATGCTGCATTGGTTAACATTGGACCCTATGGGTCCCAGGAGCCAATGACGAAGTGTGCCGGTGGTGATGATACGCACCGCCGCGGATGTCACTGCTGCGGACGTCACCGCCGCGGACGTGACCGCCATTTTCTATCTGCTCAATCACTCGATACCTGATCTTCGACAGGAGAGGACCTATACTGCAAGTGCTGCTGTGACCTCGGTCTGGAAGAGACAATGGCTGCTGCGTCTGGGGAAAGGGACCCTGCCTTCACTGCTCAGGAGTTGGAGAATCTAGTCGACGGGGTCCTCCCCCAGTACACGCTACTCTACGGTCCTCCAGACCAACAGGTAAGTACACAGGGAGCACGTTGTATGGGCTATGCTGGGTAGAGAGGGCTGGATGTCAGTAGCAAGGGGGCAGAGTTAAGCGACCATGAAGGACTGTGAATGCATGTGCCACATGGCAAGGGTAGGGATGGGGGCCACTCACTTCAATGGTGCACTTGTTAATGACTTCTCTTCTTCCCCTGTACATGTCATGTAGGTCAGCGCCCACCAGAAGAAGGACATTTGGCATGCCATCGCCAAGGATGTCCGGACCCTGGGGGTCCACCAGAGACGGGGCACCCACTGCCGTAAAAGATGGGAGGACATTCGCCGCTGGAGCAAGAAGACGGCGGAGGCTCAGCTGGGGATGGCCTCCCAACATGGGAGGGGTGCCCGTCGCACCACGGCCCCCCTGATGTTCCGGATCCTGGGGGTGGCCTACCCTGAGTTGGATGGGCGCTTGAGGGCATCACAGCAGACACAAGGGGGTGAGTACAACATAATTCTGCGGACTTTGCGCACAGTGGAGGGGTCTGGGTGGTGGAGCAGGGCTGTGGGTTCCCCTAGGCCAGGGAGAGTTAGGTAGGCTAGGCCCCTCCGGAATGCATGCCATGTGGCACTCCACCCCACCTCTGTAGAGTGCCAAGTACAGGTATACATGCCCCTGTGTCATCTATGTGTGCAGAAGTCCACTATAGCCATGTAGGCCAGATCCCAGGAATTGCATCTATAGAGGCCAAGAGCACGGCGTAGTGCAGGGGGCTGCTGTGTCTGTATTGTCGCCAACGTTAGCGGTAAGCCATGCACTCAACCTATCTTTCTTCTGTCCCCCCCCCCTTGTTGTGGTCTCCCTGTCCTTTTGTGCATCAGCATCATCAGGCGGAGGTACAGTGGCACCGGAGCACGAGGGAGCTGCATCCCACATGGCCATGGAGGGCCACACTACAGACTCTGAATACACCAGTGGGACGGAGGGCGAGGGGAGCTTCACGTCGGTCACCGGATCACCAAACAGCGACACGGACTCGTCCGCCGATGGGAGCTCCGTTGTGGTGGCGGCACCATCTGTGCCCCCCACTTCTACAGGTACAGCCGCCACCCCCCCTACCAGCACCGCCCTCCCAGCAGCCCCTCAGCCTTCGCTCCGTGCCCGCTCACCCAGGAGGGTGGGCATCACCTTCAGCCCAGGCACCTCAGGCCCTGCCCCAGTCACCCCTGCTGCCCTCAGTGAGGAGGCCATTGACCTCCTCAGGTCACTCACTGTTGGGCAGTCTACCATTGTGAATGCCATCCAGGGTGTAGAAAGAGAGTTGCAACACGGTAATGCATTCCTGGAGGGCATTCATTCTGGTCAGGCTGCCCTTCATCGAACCCTGCAATCTCTGACCTCAGCACTGATGGCAGCCATTGTCCCTGTGTCTAGCCTCCCCCCTCCAACATCCTCCACCCAGACCCAATCCCCTGTACCCCAGCCTATCCCAAGCACACCATCAGACAAGCATGCACACACCCCAACACACAAAAGTAGCTAGGGCAAACATAAGCACCACGCATCCCACAGGCACTCACACAAGCATCACCCACATACAGACACAGCAACATCCACTGCCTCCACTGTGTCCCCCTCCTCGTCGTCTCCCTCCTCCCTCCCAGTGCTGTCTACACTCTCACCTGCATGCACTACATCTACAGGCACTAGGACTCGCATCAGAACACCCAGCACCACCCCCCGCTCACCTGCACTCACCACCCCACTACCATTTACACGTCCCCTGTGTCCACTCCTAGTGTGTCTGTGACACCCCCTCCCAAAGTACACAAACGCGGGCACCCACACACCCAACATCCATCCACCTCACGACAGCCTCCAGTACCTGTACCTGCACCCAAATCACCTAAAGTTACACCTCCTACAACCACCTCATCTTCCTCCACTCCCAGACCCCCTCCAGCTACCCATCCCAGTGTTCGTCAGAAACTCCTCCTCAGCAACGTTGACCTCTTTCACCCCACCCCCACCCCTCCAATTCATAGGTCCCGTAGTAGCACCTCAGCCAAAAAAAGTCCGGTACCAGTGGTGCGTGTTAAAGGTGTGTGGAGTGCACCGGCCACCAGGGCAGCCAGTGTGACACGGAGCCAAAGCACTGCCAGTCCACCCCCTGTAAAGCACCTTAAGTTGGAAAGTGGCCGACGGGAGAGGGTGAAGACTCCTGGCGGAAAAACAGCTCACAAGGGTCCCAGGGGGAGTGCTGAGTCTGCTGTGACTCCTCCCAAGGTGTTGAAGGGGCAGAAGAAGTCTCCAAAGTCTGGGAAGAGCAGCACAGCGGAGAAGGCTGCCATCCTCCCCGCCGGCTGGGACGCCACCGCCAGCAGTATCGTCACAGGTCAGGAGACCACCGCCGGAGTCAGTGCCCTGGAGAGCACCAGTATCGTCATAGGTCAGGAGACCACCGCCGGAGTCAGTGCCCTGGAGGGCACCAGTACCGTCACAGGTCAGGAGACCACCACCGGAGTCAGTGCCCTGGAGGGCACCAGTATCGTCACAGGTCAGGAGACCACTGCCAGAGTCAGTGACCTGGAGGGCCCCCGCAGCCACAGCCCCGCTGGGCACTGAGGGACCGTAATGCCACACACCGCTGCACAGGTCAGAGACAGCAAAGGCAAGCACCGCTGAACAGGCCAAAGACCGACATGGTGAAGACTGCTGAACAGGGCAAAGACCGCCATGGTGAAGACCGCTGAACAGGGCAAAGCACCGCCATGGCAAAGCACCGCTGAACAGGCCAAAGACCGACATGGTGAAGACCGCTGAACAGGGCAAAGACCGCCATGGTGAAGACCGCTGAACAGGGCAAAGCACCGCTGAACAGGGCAAAGACCGCCATGGCAAAGCACCACTGAACAGGCCAAAGACCGACATGGTGAAGACCGCTGAACAGGGCAGAGACCGCCATGGTGAAGACCGCTGAACAGGACAAAGACCGCCATGGTGAAGACCGCTGAACAGGGCAAAGCACCACTGAACAGGGCAAAGACCGCCATGGAGAAGACCGCTCAACAGGGCAAAGCACCACTGAACAGGGCAAAGACCGCCATGGTGAAGTCCGCTGAACAGGGCAAAGCACTGCCAAATCAAGCATCGTTAGCCCATGTGCAGCTGGGACAGTGACGGAACAGGGCCCGTCACCGGGAGCGTGATGCACTCCGGGCACTAGTCCCCCTCCAGAACCAGTGGAGACCTGCATCCACTCTGTCAGTCCTTCACAGGATGAAGCACTCTGGGCACCAGTCCCCCTCCAGAACCAGTGGAGACCTGCATCCACTCTGTCCTTCACAGGATGAAGCACACTTGGCACCAGTCCCCCTCCAGAACCAGTGGAGACCTGCATCCACTCTGTCCTTCACAGGATGAAGCACTCTGGGCACCAGTCCCCCTCCAGAACCAGTGGAGACTGCTATCCACTTGAGAGACTATGGCTTTGCACTCCCCAGGATGGTACAGTGGGCAACCCACCCACTGTAGAGACTTGAGAAACTGTGGCTTTGCACTCCCCAGGATGGTACAGTGGGCAACCCACCCACTGTTATCGAGTTGAGAGACTGTGGCTTTGCACTCCCCAGGATGGTACAGTGGGCAACCCACCCACTGTTATCGAGTTGAGAGACTGTGGCTTTGCACTCCCCAGGATGGTACAGTGGGCAACCCACCCACTGTAGAGACTTGAGAGACTGTGGCTTTGCACTCCCCAGGATGGTACAGTGGGCAACCCACCCACTGTAGAGACTTGAGAGACTGTGGCTTTGCACTCCCCAGGATACATCAATGGGCATGGAGCCCCGTCGTGGATCTGGCGTGGTGCTGTAATCCGGCTGAGGTGCCCCCCCTTCCCTTCCCCCTGAGGTGCCTGTTGTATTTCTATCTGATGCCCCTGCAGTGTTCTCTCCGTTTGTGGACAGGTATCTAGTGTGGGCCTCGCCCATGCATTTTGGTCCCAGTGGTCCACGGACAATGAAATGTGCATACCTGCACTACTAAACGTGATGTATATATTTGGAAAGTGTATATCTATCTGTATATAGTAGGTTACTGTATTTTGATACATTACAATGTTTGAACTGATTTCGTTTTGTCTTTGCATTCTTCCGGGGGGGTTGTGGGTTGTTACTGTGCTGTTTGGAACTGCATTGGTGTGTGTGTTGCAGTGTGAGAGGGTCGTGTTGGAGGTGGGGGTGTTGCGTGTGTGTCCCCCTGACTTTTGCCTTCCCCCTCCCCTATGTCGTAGGTGCAGTACTCACCGTTGTCTTCGGCGCCTAGATTGCTGGTGATCGTACAGGAGCAGGAAGACAAGCGCAGGGAGTATTTGTAGTTCGGGCTCCATGGTGGCCTCCTTCCTCGTGGAGTGTGTTAAGGTGAGCGTTTTCCCATTGCAAAAGCTGTTTCCGCCTTGTTTTTATCCACAGTGAATTCGCCCCGGAAAAGGTGGCGGATTGGTGGGTTGTGATACTGTGGGCAGTACTTTGTCTTCCGCCTGTCTGTTGGCGGTGACCGCCGCTCTGCTTGTCTGTACCGCCGCTGGCGGTCGGAGTGTTAAAGTGGCTGTCTATGTTGGCGGTTTCCGGCACGGTCATAATTCCCTTTTTTTGTCCGCCTGCCTGTTTGCGGTATTACCGCAGCTTTAACACCATCCGCCAGGGTTGTAATGACCACCTATGTCATCATCCGAGTGAAGGACGCTCTGAGCCAGAACCAGTGGAAACATTTCCTAGAAGGGGTAAAGGCCTATGATTCTGTGGAGAGGTTAGCCATGCAAGGAATGTGGAAAGTAAAGGAGGAGGTGTCAGTGGGAGCTGACAGTCTCCTTCTGAGAGGACAAAAAATTGTGATTCCCCGCAGCCTTTTGGATCGAGTGGTGGAGTTTGGCTCATCAGGGCCATCAAGGAGCGGCGGAGACAAAGGCGCACCTGCGCACCAAGGTGTGGTTCCCAGCCATGGACACAAAGGTAGAATACTTTGTAGGAAATTGCCACCCATGTATCATTACATCTGCTGAACCGCCCACTAATCCCTTGATCACTGAACAAACCAGCTGCCAGCCCTGGTCAAAATTAAGTATGGACTTTTGGAGCTTCCCAGATGGAAAGCTAACAGCAGTTCTGATTGACTCATACACAAAATTCCCCGTTGTGGAAACGGTGTCTTCCACCTCATTCGTGAGCCTTTGACCAGTGCTGGAGAGAACTTTTGCAACATTTGGCCTTCCGGATTAGATCAGGACGGATAACGGTCCCTCATTCCAGGGGCAGGACTTCAAGACCTTCCTGGATGGACTTGCTATACAACATCGCAAAATCACACGATACTGGCTGCAGGCCAATGGCGACATTGAAAGATTCATGCGCACACTGAATCTAGTGTTGAGAATAGCGGTAGAAACGGGCAAAGACGTGGAAAGTAGCATGCAACAATTCCTGCGTGCCTATCGACAAACACCTCACAGCACCACGGGTGTGCCCCAGCCGCTCTGATGTTCAAAGTAGCTCCGCATGACTGTATCTCGGCTGGCTCTCAGTGGGAACCTCCTGAACTAGACGTAGCAGCCACGCAACAACGTAGAAGGGCAAAGCAATGACAAGGCCACTGCCAAAAGAAGAATGTGACGTGGGAACTTTCAAATAGGCAACAGGGTAGTTGTGATAAATAGGTGTCCGGGAGGAAAGTTTCTGACCCCATTTGAACCTGAGGTGTGGAAAGTGGTGAGAACCCAGGGGTCCATGGTAACAGCCGCTGTGGAGAGAGGCAGGTGACTAGGGACATTTCACACTTCAAATGAGCGGGAGTGCCCGTGGAGGACCGATACGGAGAAGGGGAAGAGGAAGATATTGTCGGAGGGGCCGAAGGTGAGACAGAAGAGAGATCGAGGAGTCATGAGGCACCAAGTCCCATTCTGAATCAGCAAGTGGATGAATGCTGTGAGGCGAGGTCAAATGGTCGGAGTGAAAGGTGCCATCTTCGGCCCAACCCAGCTCCTAGCCAGCGACTCCAATACTTTGCATGTTGAATGAGAACAATAATGAGCAGGCTGTGAGTGAGCAAGAAAAGAAGGCACTGTGGCAGGAAGCGATGGCCGGGTCACCTGGAGTGCCCAGATGTTAAGTTCCTCAGCTGCAACTAATTGTCGATTCCTAGATCTGGTGTTATTGACATATGTCTCTTTTATCTCTCTCTATTTCTCTATCCCCATCTCTATACCTCTCTCTTGTTCTCTACGGTGGTCTGTTATGGTTGACTGATGTCATGTTCTGTTTGTTTGATTATTTTGAATAAAGTCCTGGAGGGATGTAGAGAGCCATGCAGGCTCTGCTATGCTTTGTTGCCCTGAAAGGTCGCGAGGGCGGGCTTTCGACTGAGTTGTTAAATAAAGATCAGGGCTGCTGACCCGGCAGTCCTGTGGTGACCAGCACAGTGCTGAGTGGTTATGTACACACGGACACAACTTTACAGTGAGCATGGCAGAGCTGGGAGGGGCTGTGGAAGATGACCCTGTGTGTTGTGGGCCATTAGTGTGCCGGTGGAGGTCATGGCTCTGCTTACTCTATCGAAGGAGCCCTGACTCACTAGCACTTTATAGCAGGTGAGCACGGCGAAGCAGGGAGGCATCGTGGGAGAGGACTCCGACTATCCTGGGCTGCCTGTGCTGGCAGAGGAGCCGTGAACCAGTAGGATCTGGTTGAGCGGATGAGTGCGGCAGGGCCTCTGCACTGCTCTTCCGGCCACACGCCTTCCGGCTATCGGCCCAGCTATACGGGGCTGCTAGATCTGCCCTAATCGCGGTCCCTCCCTGGGACCGGACTGCTGAAGAGGACGCTGCCGCCAGGCCTGCAGCAACCGTCACCCCCTGGGCACACACCTATGATAACTCACTCGGACCTGAAGGCCCAACGCCAATGAGGTATTATTGCCTTTGTCTGGCTACTTATTCATTGAGTACAGCGTGCAGGGGCTTTCTTTCCTGGATCTGCTGTGGGCACCTCTCTCTGTGCCCTGAGGCCTTCAGGAGCACTGAAGGACTGCAGCTGCTGATTGGCTGCCACGTGAGTGTTCCCAAGGGGGCTTCCATCATTCTAGAGGGATCACAATGACTGCATAATTCCAGACAATACAGCATAAAACTACGCAGGGGATTCGCACAGGAAAACATAGTGCAATATCAGCAAGCTTGCCACATCCTTATATCACTGGATGTATGTGGGCTAACACATGGCTGGAAGGGAGCCACGTGCACAATAACCACTACTAAGTACATTGACTCTGCTGCTTTTGTCTACACACTCGGGTTGGGGAGTGCTCTACAGGCCTGTGGTTTGAGATTAATGCACACCCCAATGTAAGAGCCCAAGGTCCTACCTCTTAGCATGTGCATTGGTCATACTTAGTGATACCATAGCTAGAGCAACCCTAAACTGTCAGATCTTGCTTCTTTTACTATCCATGGGATTGTGCACCTCCTCGCACGCATATTGCCCTAAGCATTTAATGTACTATATCCAAAGTGTCTCCCTCACTATGCCCGCCATGCGGTCACCGCCATTTGGCCGAGGCCATTCTGGCTTTCCCGCTGGGCCAAAGGAGCACCCGCCGGCCCAGCGGGAAAGGCCCTGCAACATAGAAGCCGGCTCCGAATGGCAGGGGTGCGACGGGTGCAGTTGCACCCGTCGCGATTTTCACTGTCTGCTATGCAGACAGTGAAAATCATGCTGGGGCCCTGTTAGGGGGCCTCTGCACTGCCCATGCCAGTGGCATAGGCAGTGCAGGGGCCCCCAGGGGCCCCACGACACCCGTTCCCGCCATCCTGTTCCTGGCGGTAAAAACCACCAGAAACAGGGTGGCGGGAAGGGGGTCGGGAATCTCCATGGCGGCACTGCTTGCAGCGCCGCCATGGAGATTCAGCCCAGACAGGGGAAATCCGGCGGGAAACCGCCGGATCCCCTTTTCTGACCGCGGCTTTACCGCCGCGGTCAGAATGGGCAGGGAAGCACCGCCAGCCTGTTGGCAGTGCTTCCGTGGTCATCCACCCTGGCGGTCGATGACCGCCAGGGTTGGAATGACCCCCTATATCTTGTACTCCTCTTCACGATAAAAACTGGGGTTTGTGATTCTCACCCGTCTGTGCTGGAGCCCCTAATATCCTATAGAAAAAGTGACTTGGATATTATTATCCCCTCCATTTGCACCCTCCTGGGGAAAACATGGCTTGCAAAGACTGGGCCAGATGCAACAGCGATGGGCGATCCCACCCAGCCCATGCCATCCCTAATCATGGATCCTTTTTCCACCTTGAGTCCACGCTTAAGAAACACTCAGAACAGTTTGAGAAGGTCCTCCATGTGATTCTTGATACCAAAACCTCACTAGAAGCAAAAATTGACTCAGTATCTCCTGACGTGAGCCTCCTTAGAGCGGACCACTGCAAACTGTCAAAAAGAGCTAATGAAACAGAATCAACGATTCATACCATCGCCCCAGCGGTGCAAGACCTACAGCCTAAAGTTATGGCAATGCAGGAGGAGATATCCTCTTTACACCGAAGGGGCGAGAATGCCGTGGTGTGCTCACGGCGCAACAACATCTGGTTTATCAGATTCCCTGAGAGATCGTAACTTCCTGGCGCTGAACTCTTTCTTGAGCAATGGTTCATGGGCACTGTGTTGAAAGATAAAATACCTACCTTGCTTTCAGTGGAAAGGGCACATTGCGTACCAGGATGTCCACGTAGGACAGGAGCACCACCACCACCACCTCTCATGCCAGATTTCTAAATTTCTGAGACTGGGACCTAATCCTCTAACTGTTTCGCAACAAGGGACCCTGGCATTTTGAAAATGCTACCATTTCAGCCTACCTGGATTTCACTTTAGAGATCCAGCATAAACAAGGCCCTTACATGAGGGTCAAGCAACCCCTACCTGAACTCCAACTCCGGTATGCACTCCTTTTCCCAGCAAAACTCAAGGTTACTGATGGCAAAACCTCCCATGTTTTCCCCACCCCTGAGGATGTTTGCACTTGGCTCCATGCCAAAGGGCTTGTTAACACCACTGAAGCGGAGGGTGTAGAGGGGACAGAGTAACACCTAAACCCAGGCGGCACTGGCGCAGACCAACACACGGATGACCCCACTGAACCCAAGTGGCTGAGGAGCAGGCACGTGCTGTTGAGGCAGTGACATTTAACCCGGCCAACTCCTTGGCTGCCCTGAGCCCTAATTCTCCTGATGACTCTGGCCCTGAAATTTGTAACTCTGAGGCCTTCTCCACCTCTAGTACCAGAGCTCCCTAGCTCACACCCGGTCTGCCGATGACCTTATCTGACCTGCTTAAATGCCTTCAAAGTATCTCTTGTGCTGCCCTATGCTATCGGAGCTCGAATACATTCGTCATGAATGAATACACAGCGCCTCTCTTGTATGTTTATGGGCCCACGTGATAAGCCATGATTCCCGCTGCTATGCCACGTCCTACCAACATTCCTATACGGACTGGTTCTTTTGCTTATTTTCTTTTTTATGTAGTTGTGTTGTCATAAATGTTCAATGGGCAGCCTTTGTCGGGTTACTCCTTGGGGGTGGGATGCTACTGTATTGGGTTGTGATTAGTTTGATTTCTGTGTTTTGCTCTGGAACTTCTTGCTGGACTCAATGCTATTCCTACACTTACAATATGAATATGCCACTGTTGGCCTATATGGGTTTATGTCGGAGAGACAGGAGAGCTCAGGGAGTTATGCAGGATTGGTTCTTAAAAAATCATCTTCTGCACGTAGGTTGTAAGCTATGACAGATATCCCGAAACTCACCCAGCAAAACCCACACAACCATGTTATGACATGGCATGTGAGGGGCATGGCCTCTTTAACCAAATGTCACAGAGTGTACATATACCTTAGACGTCAACATGTACATGTGGCCATGCTTCAGGAAAAGCACCTCACGACTTCTGAATTGGACCATCTTCGTGCTAGGTAGCGTAGATCAGTAAATGGCACTACAAATTCAGTGTATACGTGGGGATGCTCTTTTGGATAGCCTCTAGGGTCCCCTTCACCCTGACTACCCAAAGAGTGGACACAGATGGATGATATGTCATCCTGGAAGGCCTCTGAGACGGTGCCCCTCTCAGCTTGGTGGCGATATATGCCCCCAATGCCAATCATGCAGGATTCCTTAACGTCCTTACGCCAGTGCTCCTCTGTGATCCATTACACCCCTACGCTGTGGGGAGGAGAATTTAACTGTGTCCCAGATGTACAGCTTGATTGCTCTTATCCCCCTTACCCACAGCCAGGAGTATCTGCATCACCTGCCACTGCACCAACTGGCGCATCTCTATGCGCTTACATGACTTATGGCGTCCTTAAAGGAAAATGAGATGCATTACAAAAAAAAAAAATGAAACGTTTTCGTTTCATTTTTTCAGAGCAGGCAGTGGTCCATGGGACCACTGCCTGCTCTGAATTTTTTTTTATATTGAGATTCAATACGGGGAAGCGGTCCCATAGGGACCCCTTCCCTTTTGCGAATGGGTTAGCACCCATTTGAAATGGGTGCTGTGATTGGTTTGCGACCGCGTTCGCGGTCACAAACCAATCCTACATTGCACTGTGAGTCGTAATTAGGAAGGGTACACCCCTTCCTAATTGCGAGTCGCATACCCGTTTTGCGATTCGATAACCAGGTTACCGAATCACAAAACTGTGTTTGTGCATCACAATGTGCTTTTTGCACGTTGCAAACAGCGAAATTCGCTGTTTGCGATGTGCAAAGAGCTTCCTACATGTGGCCCATAGTTCCATGAGCCTGTTTAATTATGTTTGATTGTTCTACTTGTTTACACAATATTTATTAAGGATATTCACATCTGTATTTTGGCAATCAAACCTGGGCAACAACCGAATGATTATCATTCTAATGTGCAGCACGTACCGCATACAGCGACATGTCATTAATTTCTCTAACACTTGTATCCACTATTTCAGATGTCAGATATAAACAAACAACACACATACATTTTTTTTTTGCTTTGCTCCAGAAGACACCCTTTATCTCATACACAGAATCCCCCTTTGCTAAAAGGTGTAATATACAAAAAAAGTGATGGATGGAATGATTGAATTAATTTCAGCCCCTGGCAACACTCAGGGCCTCATCCCAGTCCATTGTTATTTTGCACAGCATGAGATTTCAGCTTGGACCTAGCCATATGGAAATCAGTTTTGACTCTGTGCCAAAGGGAACAGTCCAGCCTGAAGTGCCAGGCCAGGTCCCTCTTAAACTGAAACACAATCAACTCAGGACTGGTTTTGCCCTTCTTGGTGTTCAACAGCCAAGCATAGCTTGGTTCCAGTGGCACAATGCGCATGGGATCCACGTCCTGACTCACTGATATGGGGTGGATACTTTAACTGTGCTATGCAGGCATATGGATAGGTTAGGGACCACTCACAAGAGGGAAAATAGCAGCTACGTCATTTTGGATGTACTGTGTGATTATAAGCCATTAGACATTTGAAGCCATCACCACCTGTTGTGCCTTGTGAGTATAAATGATGGAACCTTTTTTGGAGCCTGAAGGACTCCATAGAATGATGGCCTAAGTGTTAGAACATGGAACAGTGAAGGCAAGTTTATAATGTTGAGTTTGCGGTTACACACTGATGAATAAAGATGTGTAATTACATAGCTCCATGTGTGGCATATTCATAAGCAGGTACCCAGGCTTGGGAAGACTCTACACCACCCATTGTTAAAAGGAGGTACATTTCACTCAGAATCTAACTAGTAGAACAGGAGATATTGAAGTTTAACGTTTTAGGGTAGAATAGCTCCAAATCGCAGTATCTGGTTGTGCTGGTCTGGGACAAAGTCAAATGTTCCGGCTGATCACAATGGAGTACAGGCCGGGCACAGGACAGAGTTTGGCCAGCCATGAGTTGTACCTTATGTCCTTGGTGCGAGGTCTTCCCACTGGTACTTTCCGAGGCTTCCCATCACTCTGTGTTGGTTGTGATGAAGCTTTCAGCTGTTCAGTGAGACTTTGTTGGGTTTTGCATCATTCAGCACCAGTACTTGGCATTAGTTCTGAGGGAGCTCTCAGCTGTGCAGCAATGGTTTGCACTGCTTCACATCGCTCGATGTTGGTTCCAGTGAAGCCATCAGCTGGGAGGCGAGGCTTTGTGTGGCTTTGCATTGCATTGCATTGCTTTTCAGATCAGATCTGTATGGCAGGGCTGTGTGAGGCTTTGAGTCACTCAGTGTTAGTCCTGGTGAAGCCTTGTGTTCTGAGCTGCATGGATTGCGAGGCTCTGCGTCAGTTCACATTCCATATTATGGAAACTGCAGTTAGGCCGGAAGGAGTGCCTTGATGCCAGCAAGGGCCCATACCTGGGGGGGTGGGTGCACCTCTTGGGGATCAGGGCTCACTCCAGCAGAGGCCAGCAGCAGCGCTCAGGCAGGTTCAGTTAGTGCTGGTCAGCTGAGCAGTTGCTGGGCAGACCTCTAGGAGATTGTTGTGTCCTTGCAACTCAAACTGGAGGTCAGCCAACTAACTCTTGGAGTCACTGTGTGTAGCCAGGGATCAAGGTAGTTGTTCCAATCTTCCGTTTATCAGACAGTAAGGCAGCCTTTGAAGCAGAAGGTCAGTCCTTCTGGCAGAGGGCAGGCCTTCTTATGAATCCTCCACAGGTCCAGGAGTGTTCTGATTAGTGGCTCTGGAGGTCCAATATTTATACTTGGTGGCAGCCTTTGTGTGGACGACTCCCTGTCCTAACCCTACATCTGGTTCTGGAAAGTTCTTACTCTTGCCCTGTCAAGTCTCTAAGCTGTCTTGGGGAAACAAAAGGGAGGACTGGCCTGGTGTCAGGTTTCCTTGTGGGTGCAGGTGGCAAAGCCCTTTGAAGTGTAATTGGGGCTAGATAATGCTCCTGCCTATTCAGCCTGCTAGAATGGCCCATCCGGTCCATACCTAAATCCCCTTTGTGTTACTGCCTGGACAGAGTACACAAACCCCAACCACAGTCATTTACAGTTATGCGACACAAAACACTGGCAGAAGGCACAGCTGACTGGGACAAGAAAATTGCATCTTTCTAAACGTGGCATTTTCAGAATTGTGACTTAAACCATTAAAGAGGATTTTAAATTACAAATGAATTGAGTGTAAACAGCATATCTCTATCTGCTCCCAATCTAACGTTCACACTTATTAAATCTAATAAGGTAACACAGTGTTAGTCAATAGGATAGAAAGGCCTTAAACCAGTGAAAACAAAGTCAGGATTTTTTTTCACTGTTAGCACATGTAAAACCTAAGTACACAAGTACACATGTTCTACTTCTTATGTTGCAGTTGTTTATTGTCTGAAAGTAACAGAGAAGAACAAGCTTACAGTATCATACAATGGTACATAGATGCAAAAAAAGTACAAAGAGTGGCTGTCAGAGATGCCACCATTGCTCCATGGGGAAGGCTTACAAACATTTAACTGCAGATACATGCTGGGAACCTAGTGGGGGAGAGGGCACAGGAGGGAAAGAGGGAAGGGGAGAAAGGAGGAAAAGAGGGGGGCCTGGAAGAGAGGGTGCAGGAAGTTGGCTCTGTATGTACTATTTCAAAGTAAGAAATAGCATGCACAGAGTCCAAGGGTTCCCCTTAGAGGTAAGATAGTGGCAAAAAGAGATAATTCTAATGCTCTATTTTGTGGTAGTGTGGTCAAGCAGTAGGCTTATCAGAGGGTAGTGTTAAGCATTTGTTGTACACACACAGGCAATAAATGAGGAACACACACTCAAAACAATTCCATGCCAATAGGTTTTTATATAGAAAAATAACTTTTCTTAGTTTATTTTAAGAACCACAGGTTCAAGATTTACAAACAATACTTTAAATGAAAGGTATTTCACTCAGGTATCTTAGGGACTTTGAATCATCACAATAGCATGTACAGTTTTGGCAAAAATGGCAATAAGCTATTTTAAAAATGGACACAGTGCAAAAATCAACAGTTCCTGGGGGAGGTAAGTATTTGTTAGGTTCACAGGGTTTGTGTATTTGTTAGCACTTACAGGGTTCAAAGTTGGGTCCAAGGTAGCCCACCGTTGGGGGTTCAAGGCAACCCCAAAGTTACCACACCAGCAGCTCAGTGCCGGTCAGGTGCAGAGGTCAAAGTGGTGCCCAATACACATAGGCTTCAATTGAAATAGGGGTGCCCCGGTTCCAGTCTGCAAGCAGGTAAGTACCCGCGACTTCGGAGGGCAGACCAGGGCAGTTTTGTAGGGCACCGCAGGCACAGAAAGTACACCCTCAGCTGCACAGGGGCGGCCGGGTGCAGAGTGCAAACAGGCGTCGGGTTCGCAATAGGTTTCAATGGGAGACCCAGGGGTCTCTTCAGCGACGCAGGCAGGCAAGGGGGGGCTCCTCAGGGTAGCCACCACCTGGGCTAGGAAGAGGGCCACCTGGGGGTCACTCCTGCACTGAGGTTTGGTTCCTTCAGGTCCTGGGGGCTGCGGGTGCAGTGTCTTTACCAGGCGTCGGGTTCCTTGAAGCAGGCAGTCGCGGTCAGGGGGAGCCTCTGGATTCCCTCTGCAGGCGTCGCTGTAGGGGCTCAGGGGGGGTCAACTCTGGCTACTCACGGGGTCGCAATCACTGGGGAGTCCTCCTTGTAGTGTTAGTTTTCCGCAGGTCGAGCTGGGGGTGTCGGGTGCAGAGTGGAAAGTTTCACGCTTCCGGCGGGAAACGTGTGGTCTTTAAAAGTTGCTTCTTTGTTGCAAAGTTGCAGTCTTTGTGGAACAGGGCCGCTATCCTCTGGAGTTTCTTGGTCCTTTTAGATGCAGGGTAGTCCTCTGAGGATTCAGAGGTCGCTGGACCCTGGGGGATGCGTCGCTGTTGCAGTTTTTCTTGAAGTGGGGAGACAGGCCGGTAGGGCTGGGGCCAAAGCAGTTGGTTTCTCCGTCTTCTCTGCAGGGCTTCAGGTCAGCAGTCCTTCTTCGTCTTCAGGTTGCAGGAATCTATCTTCCTCGGTTCTGGGAGCCCCTAAATACTCAATTTAGGGGTGTGTTTAGGTCTGGGAGGGCAGTAGCCAATGGCTACTGTCCTTGAGGGTGGCTACACCCTCTTTGTGCCTCCTCCCTGAGGGGAGGGGGGCACATCCCTATTCCTATTGGGGTAATCCTCCAAAATTAAGATGGAGGATTTCTAAAGGCAGGGGTCACCTCAGCTCAGGACACCTTAGGGGCTGTCGTGACTGGTGGGTGACTCCTCCTAGTTTTTCTCATTATCTCCCCTGGACTTGCCGCCAAAAGTGGGGGCTGTGCCCAGGGGTCGGGCATCTCCACTAGCTGGAGTGCCCTGGGGCATTGTAACACGAAGCCTGAGCCTTTGAGGCTCACTGCTAGGTGTTACAGTTCCTGCAGGGGGGGGGTGTGAAGCACCTCCACCCAGAGCAGGCTTTTGTTTCTTTCCTCAGAAAGCACAAAGGCCCTCACCACATGGTGTCAGAAACTCGTCTCTCAGCAGCAGGCTGGCACAGACCAGTCGGTCCTGCACTGAACAATTGGGTAAAATACAGGGGGCACCCCTAAGATGCCCTCTGTGTGCATTTTTTAATAAATCCAACACTGGCATCAGTGTGGGTTTATTATTCTGAGATGTTTGATACCAAACTTCCCAGTATTCAGTGTAGCCATTATGGAGCTGTGGAGTTCGTTTTTGACAAACTCCCAGACCATATACTTAATATGGCCACACCTGTACTTACAATGTCTAAGAATAGACTTAAACATTGTAGGGGCATATTGCTCATGCAGCTTTGCCCTCACCTGTGGTATAGTGCACCCTGTCTTAGGGCTGTAAGGCCTGCTAGAGGGGTGACTTACCTATGCCACAGGCAGTATTCTGTGTGCATGGCATCCTGAGGGGGATGCCATGTCGACTTTGCCTTTTTCTTCCCACCAACACACACAATCTGCAATGGCAGTGTGCATGTGTTAGGCGAGGGGTCCCCTAGGGTGGCACAACATATGCTACAGCCCTTAGGGACCTTCCCTGGTCACAGGGCCCTTGGTACCACTGGTACCTTATACAAGGGACTTATCTGTGAGCCAGGGGTGTGCCAATTGTGGAAACAATGGTACATTTTTGGTGAAAGAACACTGGTGCTGGGGCCTGGTTAGCAAGGTCCCAGCACACTTCTCAGTCAAGTCAGCATCAGTATCAGGCAAAAAGTGTGGGGTAACTGCAACAGGGAGCCATTTCCTTACAGAGGGAAAGAGAATAGGAAAAGAGAGAAAGAGAAAAAGAGTGTAGAAAAAGAAAAAGTAGAAGAAAAAGGGAAAAACCAGCGTGGGGAGGGTACAGAGGAATGACAGGACAACCCACAAGTGGCCGCACCTGGGAAATGCAGTCTTCAGTGACAAAACAGGACAAAACTGAGGCCGGCAAGCCTGCGGGCCCCACCATGCAGCAGAGGGGAGGGGGAAAAGGGAATAAAAAGATACAGCAGGACAGGGCCACTACCCCCTCATCGGACGCATACCAGTGAACCTCCTGCAAAAACAGAGGCCAAATGAGGAGAAATGTGTCTACATTATCCTGCAGATTATAAACGACTCTCTCATAAGAGCTGGGTTTAAACATTGGAATGACAACACCTGTGTGGAGCACCAGTCTACGGTAATAATGGGGTTGCTGAGGGGAGTCTGCTGAGTCGTGAAGCAGAATCAGGTGACGAAGCAATGGGATGGAGAGAGCTATTATCCCCTTTACCGTGGACCCCAATGCATCCCACAAGGTGCAGATGTCAGGACAATCATAGAATATGCAGACAATGCTGCAGTGTGCATGTCCAAACACCTCCAGCATGAGGTGTGTGGCAGCAGCCCCACTGACCAGAGCTGCATCGGCATCCAGTGCTATCCCTGCAGAATTTGGAAAAGCAAAATTTCATCCTGGCTTCCTGTGCACCCTGGCTAAGGCTGTTCAGGAACTCAGCCCAGTTCTCCTCCTCGTACTCCACCTAGAGGCGGTCCTGCCACTTCTCTAGCTGGTGCGCCACATGCAGCAGGAAGTATAAATGTTGAATCAGGAAATTATAGATGCTGGACATCACAAACTTAAACTGCCTCATGGCATAAGTGAGCACCAAAGTGAAGGGTATGTACCAAGGTTGAGAGCCCAATCAATGAGTCAGCCAATGGTGCAGTTGTGTATACCTTCATTGCTGGCTGAGGGGAGGCTGAATTAGTCCCAAAGGATCTCAAAAGATTTTAGCCTAAGCTGCTAGAAACACCTCTTCTACACTAATAAGGGATAACTGGACCTGGTACAGAGTGTAAGTACCCCTCGGTACTCACTATAAGCCAGGCCAGCCTCCTACATTGGTTGTGCAGCGGTGGGATAAGTACTTGTAACTACTTACCAGTTTGTCATTTTGTACTTTTCATAAGAGAATAATATACAAAACAAGTTCAGTGTATGTACACCTAACCAAAAAGATTTGCTTTTCTTCTCTTACACTATCTGCTAAGTGCTGAAAAGTACTCATAAACTTTGTAAAAGTTTCAAAAAGTTGAAAAAGGTTTTTTTCCTGTTCTTTTAAAAGTCCTGAAACCTTTTCTATCTTTTATCTGTCTCTAAACCTTTTTCTATCATGTCTGGTGTAGGAACTCCTCTTAATTTGGTCAGTACAACTTCTGACCACCTTAACTTCAAGAGCCTAAGGAGTCTCTGCATTGATAGAGGTTTAGTGGTGGTAAAGAACCCTTCTAGAGAATTACTGTCTAACATGCTCATTGAGAATGATAGGGCCTTAGCTGGCAGTTCAATTGAGAAGTTAGGAGATAGCTCACACTCTGACTCAGGGGAGCCCCTTGAGGGAGTGGTGCAGGGTTCCCTTCCTAATCTGCCCCTTAGCAGAACACCTAGCATAGCTGGTAGTAATAGAAGCTCCCATCACAGTAGGGATGTTTTTGTTCCTGGAGGCCAGGTTGTTAGGGTGCCAACTGTTAGGGACAGGTCTTCCTCTGCTCATTCAAATCTTTCTTCTGTGTCAAAACATTCCCAACCCACCCACCCTGATGACAAAATGTTAGAAAGGGAGCTCAATAAGTTGAGAGTGGAAGAGACCAGGCTGAAGCTTAAACAGCAACAGCTGGCTCTAGACAGAGAATCCCTAGACTTAGAAATGGAGAGACAGAGGTTGGGGTTTGGGCCCCATGGTGGCAGCTGCAGTATTCCTGATAGCACTCCTGTTAAAGAGCATGATTCTAGGAATCTGCACAAGATAGTTCCCCCTTACAAGGAGGGGGATGACATAAACAAGTGGTTTGCTGCACTTGAGAGGGCCTGTATGGTACAGGGGGGTCCCTCAACGGCAGTGGGCTGCTATCCTATGGCTATCTTTCAGTGGAAAGGGTAGGGATAGGCTCCTTACTGTGAAGCAAAGTGATGCCAATAATTTTACAGTTTTGAAGAATGCACTCTTGGATGGGTTTGGCTTAACCACTGAGCAACAGGATTAAGTTCAGAGAAACCAGAAAAGAGTCCTCACAAGACTGGGTAGACTTTGTTGACTCTTCAGTGAAGGCCTTGGAGGGGTGGTTACATGGCAGTAAATTTTCTGACTATGAAAGCCTGTACAATCTAATCCTGAGATAGCATATTCTGAATAACTTTGTGTCTGATTTGTTACACCAATATCTAGTGGTCTCAGATCTGACCTCTCCCCAAGAATTGGGAAAGAAGGCAGACAAATGGTCCAGAACAAGAGTGAACAGAAAAGTTCATACAGGGGGTGACAAGGATGGCAAGAAGAAGGATGGTAAGTCTTCAGAGAAGGGTAGGGACAAATCTAAAAATGAGTATTCATCAGGCCCACAAAAACACTCTAGTGGGGGTGGTGGGTCCAAATCCTCTTCTAATCAAGTAAAGAAACCATGGTGCTATTTATATAAAGTAAAAGGCCATTGGGCAACTGATGCCAGTTGTCCAAAGAAAAGCACCAAGCCTCCCACTACCACAACCCCTACTGCAACCTCTAGTGCCCCTTGTAATAGCAGTGGTGGTGGGAGCAAACCTACTAATAGCCAATCCAAGGGAGTAGCTGGGCTCACTTTTGGTAATTTAGTTGGGGTTGGTCTTGTTAGGGAGACCACAGAGGCTGTGTTAGTCTCTGAAGGTGCCATTGATTTGGCCACCTTGGTTGCTTGTCCCTTTAATATGGATAAGTACAAGCAACTTCCCCTAATCAATGGTGTTGAGGTTCAGGCCTACAGGGACACAGGTGCCAGTGTTACCATGGTAATAGAGAAACTGGTACACCCTGAACAACACCTACTTGGTCACCCGTACCAAGTGACAGACACTCATAACAACACTCTTAGCCACCCCATGGCTGTTGTGAATCTCAACTGGGTGGGGGGGGTTACTGGTCCAAAGATAGTTGTGGTGGCCTCAGATTTACCTGTAGACTGTCTACTAGGGAACGATTTAGAGACATCAGCTTGGGCAGAAGTGGAGTTGGAGGCTCATGCAGCAATGCTGGGCATTCCTGGGCATATTTTTGCTTTGACAAGGGCTCAGGCCAAAAAGCAAAAAGGACAGGGTGACTTGGATCCTGGAACAATGGACCAAGTGCTCCCTAAAGATAAGGTTACTAAGGGTAAATCCCTACCCACTATCCCTCCCTCTACAGATGATTCTACTTCTGAGGAAGAAGAATTTCCCCCCTGTGCAGAACCTTCACCAGAGGAGCTGGCAGCAGACACTGCTGAGCTTTTGGGTGGAGGGGGGCCTGCCAGGGAGGAGCTGAGTGTGCACAGCAAACCTGTCCCACATTAGAGGGTCTAAGACAGCAAGCTGTCAAACAGCAAAATGGGGATGTCAGTGACTCACATAGAGTTTACTGGAAGTACAACCTCTTGTACACAGAGGCAAGGGACACAAAACCTGGAGCAGCCAGGAGATTGGTCATTCCCCTGCAGTACAGAGAGTTCCTCCTAACTCTGGCACACGACATTCCCTTGGCTGGACATTTGGGTCAGATTAAAACATGGGAAAGGCTTGTCCCCCTGTTTCACTGGCCTAGGATGTCAGAGGACACAAAATACTTTTGTAAGTCCTGTGTGACCTGCCAAGCCAGTGGAAAGACTGGTGGGACTCCAAACGCTCCCCTTATTCCACTGCCTGTGGTTGGGGTTCCCTTTGAAAGGGTAGGGGTTGACATAGTTGGCCCCCTTGACCCTCCTACTGTTTCAGGCAATAGGTTTATCTTGGTGGTAGTGGACCATGCCACAAGATA
The DNA here is from genome assembly GCF_031143425.1 of Pleurodeles waltl. Taxonomy (NCBI): domain Eukaryota; kingdom Metazoa; phylum Chordata; class Amphibia; order Caudata; family Salamandridae; genus Pleurodeles; species Pleurodeles waltl. The sequence continues at coordinate 647,798,650 of NC_090442.1, forward strand.
TCCTGAAGCAATTCCTCTAAGGACCACTACAGCACCTGCAGTGGCAAAAGCCCTCCTGGGAATCTTTTCCAGGGTGGGTTTCCCAAAAGAGGTTGTATCAGACAGGGGTAGCAACTCTATGTCTGCATACTTGAAGGCCATGTGGAAGGAATGTGGTGTAACATACAAATTCACCACACCTTATCATCCACAAACAAATGGACTGGTAGAGAGGTTTAATAAAACTCTCAAAGGAATGATAATGGGACTCCCTGAAAAACTCAGGAGGAGATGGGATGTCCTGTTACCTTGCCTCTTTTTTGCTTACAGGGAGGTACCCCAGAAAGGAGTGGGCTTCAGCCCCTTTGAACTCCTATTTGGACACCCTGTAAGAGGTCCCCTAACACTTGTGAAGGAGGGTTGGGAACAACTTTTAAAAGCTCCCAAGCAAGACAGAGTGGACTATGTACTCGGCCTAAGATCCAGAATGGCTGAGTACATGAAAAAGGCCAGTAAAAACCTTCAGGACAGCCAAGAGCTCCAAAAGCAATGGCATGATCAGAAGGCTGTTCTGATTCAGTACCAACCAGGAGAGAAGGTGTGGATATTGGAGCCTGTGGCCCCAAGAGCACTCCAAGACAAATGGAGTGGACCCCACATCATTGTTGAAAAGAAGGGCAAGATCACCTACTTGGTTGACCTGGGCACTGCCAGGAGTCCCCTTAGGGTGCTCCATGTCAATCGCCTAAAACCCTACTATGACAGGGCTGATCTCACCCTGCTCATGGCAACAGATGAAGGACAGGAAGAAGAGAGTGACTCTCTCCCTGATCTCTTCTCTTCAACAGAACAAGATGCTCTAGTGGAAGGTGTAGTTTTGGCAGACTGTCTTACTGCTGAGCAGAAAGACAACTGCATAAATCTCCTAGGTCAGTTTTCTGAACTCTTTTCTACTGTGCCAGGCACCACGTCTTGGTGTGAGCACACTATAGATACTGGAGACAGCATGCCTGTCAAAAGTAAGATCTATAGGCAGCCTGACCATGTCAGGGACTGCATAAAACAAGAGGTTCAGAAAATGCTTGAACTAGGAGTGGTTAAACATTCTGAAAGCCCACGGGCCTCTCCTGTGGTGCTGGTACCAAAGCCTCACTCAAAAGATGGGAAAAGAGAGATGAGGTTTTGTGTAGATTACAGAGGTCTCAACCAGGTAACAAAAACTGATGCTCACCCTATACCCAGGGCAGAGGAGCTCATAGATACACTGGCATCTGCCAAGTATCTAAGCACCTTTGATTTGACTGCAGGGTATTGGCAGATCAAGTTATCAGAGGATGCTAAAGCAAAAACTGCATTTTCCACTATTGGAGGGCACTACAAATTCACAGTAATACCCTTTGATTTAAAAAATGCACCTGCCACTTTTCAGAGGTTGGTGAATACAGTCCTGCAGGGGTTGGAGGCTTTTAGTGCAACATATCTGGACAATATAGCTGTCTTTAGCTCCACCTGGGATGATCACCTGGTCCACCTGTGGAAAGGTTTGGAGGCCCTGCAGAAGGCAGGCCTCACTATCAAGGCTTCAAAGTGCCAGATAGGGCAGGGGAAAGTGGTTTATCTGGGACACCTGGTAGGTGGAGAACGGATTGCACCACTTCAGGGGAAAATCCAAACAATCATGGATTGGGTTCCCCCTACAACTCAGACCCAGGTGAGAGCCTTCTTAGGCCTCACTGGGTATTAAAGGAGGTTCATTATGAACTATGGCTCCATTGCAGCCCCACTTAATGACCTCACTTCCAAGAAAATGCCTAAAAAGGTATTGTGGACAGCTAGCTGTCAGAAAGCTTTTGAGGAGCTGAAACAGGCCATGTGCACTGCACCTGCCCTAAAAAGCCCATGTTAGTCCAAGAAATTCATTGTTCAAACTGATGCATCTGAATTAGGGGTAGGGGCAGTCTTATCACAACTCAATTCTGAGGGCCAGGATCAACCTGTTACTTTTATCAGCAGGAGGTTGACCCCTAGAGAAAAGCGTTGGTCTGCCATAGAGAGGGAGGCCTTTGCTGTGGTCTGGGCACTGAAGAAGTTGAGGCCATACCTGTTTGGCACTCACTTCATTGTTCAGACAGACCACAAACCTCTACTTTGGCTAAAACAAATGAAAGGTGAAAACCCTAAATTGTTGAGGTGGTCCATATCTCTACAGGGAATGGACTATACAGTGGAACATAGACCTGGGAGTACCCACTCCAATGCAGATGGACTCTCCAGATATTTCCACTTAGACAATGAAGACTCATCAGGTCATGGCTAGTCTTATTGTCCTTCGTTTGGGGGGGGGGGCTTGTGTAGGAAAGTACCATCTTACCTGGCATGTTACCCCCATATTTCACTGTATATATGTTGTTTTAGTGTATGTGTCTCTGGGACCCTGCCAGCCAGGGCCCCAGTGCTCATAAGTGTGCCCTGTATGTGTTCCCTGTGTGATGACTAACTGTCTCACTGAGGCTCTGCTAACCAGAACCTCAGTGGTTATGCTCTCTCTGCTTTCTAAATTGTCACTAACAGGCTAGTGACCAATTTCACCAATTCACATTGGCATACTGGAACACCCTTATAATTCCCTAGTATATGGTACTGAGGTACCCAGGGTATTGGGGTTCCAGGAGATCCCTATGGGCTGCAGCATTTCTTTTGCCACCCATAGGGAGCTCTGACAATTCTTACACAGGCCTGCCACTGCAGCCTGAGTGAAATAACATCCACGTTATTTCACAGCCATTTACCATTGCACTTAAGTAACTTATAAGTCACCTATATGTCTAACCTTCACCTGGTGAAGGTTGGGTGCTAAGTTACTTAGTGTGTGGGCACCCTGGCACTAGCCAAGGTGCCCCCACATCGTTCAGGGCAAATTGCGGGGACACCATTTCACGCGTGCACTATACATAGGTCACTACCTATGTAGAGCGTCACAATGGTAATTCCGAACAAGGCCATGTAACATGTCTAAGATCATGGAATTTCCACCCCAATGCCATTCTGGCATTGGGGAGACAATTCCATGATTCCCCGAGTCTCTAGCACAGACCCGGGTACTGCCAAACTGCCTTTCCCGGGGTTTCACTGCAGCTGCTGCTGCTGCCAACCCCTCAGACAGGTTTCTGCCCTCCTGGGGTACAGCCAGGCTTGGCCCAGGAAGGCAGAACAAAGGACTTCCTCAGAGAGAGGGTGTTACACCCTCTCCCTTTGGAAAAAGGTGTCAGGGCTGGGGAGAAGTAGCCTCCCTCAGCCTCTGGAAATGATTTGATGGGCACAAATGGTGCCCATCTCTGCATAAGCCAGTCTACACCGGTTCAGGGATCCTCTTCCAGGATTTCCTTTGTGCACAGCCAAGCCTGGGTCCCCAACACTCTAACCTGCTGTGCACAACCTTCTGAGTTGTCCTCCGGCTTCGTGGGACTCCCTTTTGTGTCTTCGGGTGGACTCCGGTTCACTCCTCTTCCAAGTGCCTGTTCCGGTACTTCTGCGGGTGCTGCCTGCTTCTGTGAGGGCTCCCTGACTTGCTGGGCGCCCCCTCTGTCTCCTCATCCAAGTGGCGACATCCTGGTCCCTCCTGGGCCACAGCAGCATCCAAAAACCCTAACTGCGACCCTTGCAGCTAGCAAGGCTTGTTTCCGGTCTTTCTGCGTGGGAACACCTCTGCAAGCTTCTTCACGACGTGGGACATCCATCCTCCAAAGGGGAAGTTCCTAGTCCTCTTCGTTCTTGCAGAAACCAAAGCTTCTTCCATCCGGTGGCAGCTTCTTTGCACCCTCATCTGGCATTTCCTGGGCATCTGCCCACTCTCGACATTGTCGCGGCTCTTGGACTTTGTCCCCTTGTTTCACAGGTACTCAGGTCCGGAAATCCACTGTTGTTGCTTTGCTGGTGTTGGTCTTCCTTGCAGAAACCCCCTATCACGACTTCTGTGCTCTCTAGGGGTTATAGGTGCACTTTACACCTACTTTTCAGGGTCTTGGGGTGGGCTATTTTTCTAACCCTCACTGTTTTCTTACAGTCCCAGCGACCCTCTACAAGCTCACATAGGTTTGGGGTCCATTCGTGGTTCGCATTCCACTTTTGGAGTATATGGTTTGTGTTGCCCCTATACCTATGTGCTCCTATTGCAATCTACTGTAACTTTACATTGCTTGCATTACTTCCTTTTGCTATTACTGCATATTTTTGGTATTGTGTACATATATCTTGTGTATATTTGGCATCCTCATACTGAGGGTACTCACTGAGATACTTTTGGCATATTGTCATAAAAATAAAGTACCTTTATTTTTAGTATATCTGTGTATTGTGTTTTCTCATGATATTGTGCATATGACACCAGTGGTATAGTAGGAGCTTTGCATGTCTCCTAGTTCAGCCTAAGCTGCTAGAAACACCTCTTCTACACTCATAAGGGATAACTGGACCTGGTACAGAGTGTAAGTACCCCTTGGTACCCACTACAAGCCAGGCCAGCCTCCTACAATGGTTGTGCAGCGGTGGGATAAGTACTTGTAACTACTTACCACTTTGTCATTTTGTACTTTTCATAAGAGAATAATATACAAAACAAGTTCAGTCTATGTACACCTAACCAAAAAGTTTAGCTTTTCTTCTCTTACACTATCTGCTAAGTGCTGAAAAGTACTCCTAAACTTTCTAAAAGTTTCAAAAAGTTGAAAAAGGTTTTTTTCCTGTTCTTTCAAAAGTCCTGAAACTTTTTCTATCTTTTATCTGTCTCTAAACCTTTTTCTATCATGTCTGGTGTAGGAACTCCTCTTAATTTGGTCAATACAACTTATGACCACCTTAACTTCAAGAGCCTAAGGAGTCTCTGCATTGATAGAGGATTAGTGGTAGGAAAGAACCCTTCTAGAGAATTACTGTCTAGCATGCTCATTGAGAATGATAAGGCCTTAGCTGGCAGTTCAATTGAGAAGTTAGGAGATAGCTCACACTCTGACTCAGGGGAGCCCCTTGAGGGAGTGGTGCAGGGTTCCCTTCCAAATCTGCCCCTTAGCAGAACACCTAGCATAGCTGGTAGTAATAGAAGCTCCCATCACAGTAGGGATGTTTTTGTTCCTGGAGGCCAGGTTGTTAGGGTGCCAACTGTTAGGGACAGGTCTTCCTCTGCTCATTCAAATCTTTCTTCTGTGTCAAAACATTCCCATACCACCCACCCTGATGACAAAATGTTAGAAAGGGAGCTCAATAAGTTGAGAGTGGAAGAGACCAGGCTGATGCTTAAACAGCAACAGCTGGCTCTAGACAGGGAATCCCTAGACTTAGAAAAAGAGAGACCGAGGTTGGGGTTTGAACCCCATGGTGGCAGCTGCAGTATTCCTGATAGCAATCCTGTTAAAGAGCATGATTCTAGGAATCTGCACAAGATAGTTCCCCCTTACAAGGAGGGGGATGACATGAACAAGTGGTTTGCTGCACTTGAGAGGGCCTGTATGGTACAGGGGGGTCCCTCAAAGGCAGTGGGCTGCTATCCTATGGCTATCTTTCAGTGGAAAGGGTAGGGATAGGCTCCTTACTGTGAATGAAAGTGATGCCAATAATTTTAAAGTTTTGAAGAATGCACTCTTGGATGGATTTGGCTCAATCACTGAACAATACAGGATTAAGGGCCAGATGCAGGAAACGTTTAGCGAGTCGCAAACGGCAAAAATTGCCGTTTGCGACTCGCTAAACGCATTTCCCTATGCAGAAATGCATATTGCGAGTCGGGACCGACTCGCAATATGCATTTCAGAATCGCAAATAGGAAGAGGTGTTCCCTTCCTATTTGCGATTCGGAGTGGAATGCAATACCATTTGCGACCGCATATGCGGTCACAAAGGGTATCGCAGTTACCATCCACTTCAAGTGGATGGTAACCCACTCGCAAATTGGAAGGGGTCCCTATGGGACCCCTTCCACTTTCTGAATGGACCCAAAATTATTTTTTGAGGGCAGGTAGTGGTCCAAGGGACCACTACCTGCCCTGAAAAAATACCGAAACTAAAGGTTTCGTTTTTTTTTTTAAGTGCAGCTCGTTTTCCTTTAAGGAAAACGGGCTACACTTAAAAAAAAAAACTGCTTTATTGATAAAGCACTCACGAACATGGAGGTCTGCTGACGACAGCAGGCCTCCATGTTTGCGAGTGCCTAAACTCGCTATGGGGCCGCAATTTGTGACCCACCTCATTAATATTAATGAGGTGGGTCATTGCGACCCCATAGCGAGTCGCAGACGGTGTCTGAGACAACGTTCTGCATTGGAAATTGCGACTCGCAAATTGCAAGTCGCAATTTCCAAATTTGCTACATCTGGCCCTAAGTTCAGAGAAACCAGAAAAGAGTCCTCACAAGACTGGGTAGACTTTGTTGACTATTCAGTGAAGGCCTTGGAGGGGTGGTTACATGGCAGTAAAGTTTCTGACTATGAAAGCCTGTACAATCTAATCCTGAGAGAGCATATTCTGAATAACTGTGTGTCTGATTTGTTACACCAATGTCTAGTTGACTCAGATCTGACCTCTCCCCAAGAATTGGGAAAGAAGGCAGACAAATGGGCCAGAACAAGGGTGAACAGAAAAGTTCATACAGGGGGTGACAAGGATGGCAAGAAGAAGGATGGTAAGTCTTCAGACAGGGTGGGGACAAATCTAAAAAGGATTCTACATCAGGCCCACAAAAACACTCTAGTGGGGGTGGTGGGTCCAAATCCTCTTCTAATCAAGTAAAGAAACCATGGTGCTATTTATGTAAAGTAAAAGGCCATTGGACAACTAATGCCAGTTGTCCAAAGAAAAGCACCAAGCCTCCCACTACCACAACCCCTACTGCAACCTCTAGTGCCCCTAGTAATAGCAGTGGTGGTGGGAGCAAACCTACTAATAGCCAATCCAAGGGAGTAGCTGGGCTCACTTTTGGTAATTTCGTTGGGGTTGGTATTGTTAGGGAGACCACAGAGGCTGTGTTAGTCTCTGAAGGTGCCATTGATTTGGCCACCTTGGTTGCTTGTCCCCTTAATATGGATAAGTACAAGCAACTTCCCCTAATCAATGGTGTTGAGGTTCAGGCCTACAGGGACACAGGTGCCAGTGTTACCATGGTAATAGAGAAACTGGTACACCCTGAACAACACCTACTTGGTCACCAGTACCAAGTGACAGACGCTCATAACAACACTCTTAGCCACCCCATGGCTGTTGTGTATCTCAACTGGGGGGGGTTACTGGTGCAAAGAAAGTTGCGGTTGCCTCAGATTTACCTGTAGACTGTCTACTAGGGAACGACTTAGAGACATCAGCTTGGGCAGAAGTGGAGTTGGAGGCTCATGCAGCAATGCTGGGCATTCCTGGGCATATTTTTGCTTTGACAAGGGCTCAGGCCAAAAAGCAAAAAGGACAGGGTGACTTGGATCCTGGAACAATGGACCAAGTGCTCCCTAAAGCTAGGGTTAGAAAGGGTAAATTCCTACCCACTATCCCTCCCTCTACAGATGATTCTACTTCGGAGGAAGAAGAATTTCCCCCCTCTGCAGAACCTTCACCAGAGGAGCTGGCAGCAGACACTGCTGAGCTTTTGGGTGGAGGGGGGCCTGCCAGGGAGGAGCTGAGTGTGGCACAGCAAACCTGTCCCACATTAGAGGGTCTAAGACAGCAAGCTGTCAAACAACAAAATGGGGATGTCAGTGACTCACATAGAGTTTACTGGGAGGACAACCTCTTGTACACAGAGGCAAGGGACCCAAAACCTGGAGCAGCCAGGAGATTGGTCATTCCCCTGCAGTACATAGAGGTCCTCCTAACTCTGGCACACGACATTCCCTTGGCTGGACATTTGGGTCAGATTAAAACATGGGAAAGGCTTGTCCCCCTGTTTCATTGGCCTAGGATGTCAGAGGACACAAATGACTTTTGTAAGTCCTGTGTGACCTGCCAAGCCAGTGGCAAGACTGGTGACACTCCAAAGGCTCCCCTTATTCCACTGCCTGTGGTTGGGGTTCCCTTTGAAAGGGTAGGGGTTGACATAGTTGGCCCCCTTGACCCTCCTACTGCTTCAGGCAATAGGTTTATCTTGGTGGTAGTGGACCATGCCACAAGATATCCTGAAGCAATTCCTCTAAGGACCACTACAGCACCTGCAGTGGCAAAAGCCCTCCTGGGAATCTTTTCCAGGGTGGGTTTCCCAAAAGAGGTTGTATCAGACAGGGGTAGCAACTTTATGTCTGCATACTTGAAGGCCCTGTGGAAGGAATGTGGTGTAACATACAAATTCACCACACCTTATCATCCACAAACAAATGGACTGGTAGAGAGGTTTAATAAAACTCTCAAAGGAATGATAATGGGACTCACTGAAAAACTCAGGAGGAGATGGGATGTCCTGTTACCTTGCCTCCTTTTTGCTGACAGGTAGGTACCCCAGAAAGGAGTGGGCTTCAGCCCCTTTGAACTCCTATTTGGACACCCTGTAAGAGGACCCGTAACACTTGTGAAGGAGGGTTGGGAACAACCTTTAAAAGCTCCCAAGCAAGACATAGTGGACTATGTACACGGCCTAAGATCCAGAATGGTTGAGTACATGAAAAAGGGCAGTAAAAACGTTCAGGCCAGCCAAGAGCTCCAAAAGCAATGGCATGACCAGAAGGCTGTTCTGATTCAGTACCAACCAGGACAGAAGGTGTGGGTATTGGAGCCTGCGTCCCCAAGAGCACTCCAAGACAAATGGAGTGGACCCCACATCATTGTTGAAAAGAAGGGCGAGGTCACCTACTTGGTTGACCTGGGTACTGCCAGGAGTCCCCTTAAGGTACTCCATGTCAATCACCTAAAACCCTACTATGACAGGGCTGATCTCACCCTGCTCATGGCAACAGATGAAGGACAGGAAGAAGAGAGTGACTCTCTCCCTGATCTCTTCTCTTCCACAGAACAAGATGTTCTAGTGGAAGGTGTAGTTTTGGCAGACTGTCTTACTGCTGAGCAGAAAGACAACTGCTTAAATCTCCTAGGTCAGTTTTCTGAACTCTTTTCTACTGTGCCAGGCACCACTTCTTGGTGTGAGCACACTATAGATACTGGAGACAGCATGCCTGTCAAAAGTAAGATCTATAGGCAGCCTGACCATGTCAAGGACTGCATAAAACAAGAGGTTCAGAAAATACTTGAACTAGGAGTGGTTAAACATTCTGAAAGCCCATGGGCCTCTCCTATGGTGCTGGTACCAAAGCCTCACTCAAAAGATGGGAAAAGAGAGATGAGGTTTTGTGTAGATTACAGAGGTCTCAACCAGGTAACAAAAACTGATGCTCACCCTATACCCAGGGCAGATGAGCTCATAGATACACTGGCATCTGTCAAGTATCTAAGCACCTTTGATTTGACTGCAGGGTATTGGCAGATCAAGTTATCAGAGGATGATAAAGCAAAAACTGCATTTTCCACTATTGGAGGGCACTACAAATTCACAGTAATGCCCTTTGGTTTGAAAAATGCACCTGCCACTTTTCAGAGGTTGGTGAATACAGTCCTGCAGTGGTTGGAGGCTTTTAGTGCAGCATATCTGGACGATATAGCTGTCTTTAGCTCCACCTGGGATGATCACTGGTCCACCTGTGGAAAGGTTTGGAGGCCCTCCAGAAGTCAGGCCTCACTATCAAGGCTTCAAAGTGCCAGATAGGGCAGGGGAAAGCAGTTTATCTGGGACACCTGGTAGGTGGAGAACAGACTGCACCACTCCAGGGGAAAATCCAAACAATCATGGATTGGGTTCCCCCTACAACTCAGACCCAGGTGAGAGCCTTCTTAGGCCTCACTGTGTATTACAGGAGGTTCATTAAGAACTATGGCTCCATTGCAGCCCCACTTAATGACCTCACTTCCAAGAAAATGCCTAAAAATGTATTGTGGACAGCTAGCTGTCAGAAAGCTTTTGAGGAGCTGAAACAGGCCATGTGCACTGCACCTGTCCTAAAAAGCCCATGTTACTCCAAGAAATTCATTGTTCAAACTGATGCATCTGAATTAGGGGTAGGGGCAGTCTTATCACAACTCAATTCTGAGGGCCAGGATCAACCTGTTGCTTTTATCAGCAGGAGGTTGACCCCTAGAGAAAAGCGTTGGTCTGCCATAGAGAGGGAGGCCTTTGCTGTGGTCTGGGCACTGAAGAAATTGAGGCCATACCTGTTTGACACTCACTTCATTGTTCAGACAGATCACAAACCTCTACTTTGGCTAAAACAAATGAAAGGTGAAAACCCTAAATTGTTGAGGTGGTCCATATCTCTACAGGGAATGGACTATACAGTGGAACATAGACCTGGGAGTACCCACTCCAATGCAGATGGACCCTCCAGATATTTCCACTTAGACAATGAAGACTCATCAGGTCATGGCTAGTCTTATTGTCCTTCGTTTGGCGGGGGTGTGTAGGAAAGTACCATCTTGCCTGGCATGTTACCCCCATATTTCACTGTATATATGTTGTTTTAGTGTATGTGTCACTGGGTCCCTGCCAGCCAGGGCCCCAGTGCTCATAAGTGTGCCCTGTATGTGTTCCCTGTGTGATGACTAACTGTCTCACTGAGGCTCTGCTAACCAGAACCTCAGTGGTTATGCTCTCTCTGCTTTCTAAATTGTCACTAACAGGCTAGTGACCAATTTCACCAATTCAAATTACCATACTGGAACACCCTTATAATTCCCTAGTATATGGTACTGAGGTACCCAGGGTATTGGGGTTCCAGGAGATCCCTATGGGCTGCAGCATTTCTTTTGCCACCCATAGGGAGCTCTGACAATTCTTACACAGGCCTGCCACTGCAGCCTGAGTGAAATAACGTCCACGTTATTTCACAGCCATTTACCACTGCACTTAAGTAACTTATAAGTCACCTATATGTCTAACCTTCACCTGGTGAAGGTAGGGTGCTAAGTTACTCAGTGTGTGGGCACCCTGGCACTAGCCAAGGTACCCCCACATCGTTCAGGGCAAATTGCCCGGACTTTGTGAGTGCGGGGACACCATTTCACACGTGCACTATACATAGGTCACTACCTATGCATAGCGTCACAATGGTAACTCCGAACATGGCCATGTAACATGTCTAAGATCATGGAATTGTCACCCCAATGCCATTCTGGCATTGGGGAGACATTTCCATGATGCCCCGAGTCTCCAGCACAGACCCGGGTACTGCCAAACTGCCTTTCCTGGGGTTTCACTGCAGCTGCTGCCAACCCCTCAGACAGGTTTCTGCCCTCCTGGGGTCCAGCCAGGCTTGTCCCAGGAAGGCAGAACAAAGGACTTCCTCAGAGAGAGGGTGTTACACCCTCTCCCTTTGGTAAAAGGTGTCAGGGCTGGGAAGGAGTAGCCTCCCCCAGCCTCTGGAAATGCTTTGATGGGCACAGATGGTGCCCATCTCTGCATAAGCCAGTCTCCACCAGTTCAGGGATCCCCCAGCCCTGCTCTGGTGCGAAACTGGACAAAGGAAAGGGGAGTGACCACTCCCCTGACCTGCACCTCCCAGGGGAGGTTCCCAGAGCTCCTCCAGCGTGCCCCAGACCTCTGCCATCTTGGATTCAGAGGTGTGCTGGCACACTGGACTGCTCTAAGTGGCCAGGGCCAGCAGGTGATGTCAGAGACTCCTTCTGATAGGCTCTTACCTGTGTTACTAGCCTATCCTTCTTCCTAGGTAGCCAAACCTCCTTTTCTGGCTATTTAGGGTCTCTGCTTTGGGGAATTCTTCAGATACCGAATGCAAGTGCTCATCAGAGTTCCTCTGCATCTCTCTCTTCACCTTCTGCCAAAGGATCGACTGCTGACTGCTCAGGACGCCTGCAAAACCGCAACACAGTAGCAAAGACAACTACTGCAACCTTGTATCGCTTCATCCTGCTGGCTTTCTCGCCTGTTTCCTGGTGGTGCATGCTCTGGGGTAGCCTGCCTCCTTCTTGCACCAGGAGCTCTGAAGAAATCTCCCGTGGGACGATGGAATCTTCCCCCTGCAACCGCAGGCAACAAAAGACTGCATCACCGGTCCTCTGGGTCCCCTCTCAGCACAATGAGCGTGGTCCCTGGAACTCAGCAACTCTGTCCAAGTGACTCCCACAGTCCAGTGACTCTTCAGTCCAAGTTTGGTGGAGGTAAGTCCTTGCCTCCCCACGCTAGACTGCATTGCTGGGTACCAGGTGATTTGCAGCTGCTCCCGCTCCTGTGCACTCTTCCAGGATTTCCTTTGTGCACAGCCAAGCCTGGGTCCCCGACACTCTAACCTGCAGTGCACAACCTTCTGAGTTGTCCTCCGGTGTCGTGGGACTTCCTTTTTTGTCTTCGGGTGGACTCCGGTTCATTCCTCTTCCAAGTGCCTGTTCTGGTACTTCTGTGGGTGCTGCCTGCTTTTGTGAGGGCTCCCTGACTTGCTGGATGCCCCCTCTGTCTCCTCATCCAAGTGGCGACATCCTGGTCCCTCCTGGGCCACAGCAGCATCCAAAAACCCTAACAATGACCCTTGCAGCTAGCAAGGCTTGTTTGCGGTCTTTCTGCCTGGGAACACCTTTGCAAGCTTCTTCACGATGTGGGACATCCATCCTCCAAAGGTTAAGTTCCTAGTGCTCTTCGTTCATGCAGAAACCAAAGCTTCTTCCATCAAGTGGCAGCTTCTTTGCACCCTCAGCTGGCATTTCCTGGGCATCTTCCCACTCTCGACATTGTCGTGACTCTTGGACTTGGTCCCCTTGTTTCACAGGTACTCAGGTCCGGAAATCCACTGTTGTTGTTTTGCTGGTGTTGGTCTTCCTTGCAGAAACCCCCTATCACAACTTCTGTGCTCTCTGGGGGTTATAGGTGCACTTTACACCTACTTTTCAGGGTCTTGGGGTGGGCTATTTTTCTAACCCTCACTGTTTTCTTACAGTCCCAGCGACCCTCTACAAGCTCACATAGGTTTGGGGTCCATTCGTGGTTCGCATTCCACTTTTGGAGTATATGGTTTGTGTTGCCCCTATACCTATGTGCTCCTATTGCAATCTACTGTAACTTTACATTGCTTGCATTACTTACTTTTGCTATTATTGCATATTGTTGGTATTGTGCACATATATCTTGTGTATATATGGCATCCTCATACTGAGGGTACTCACTGAGATACTTTTGGCATATTGTCATAAAAATAAAGTACCTTTATTTTTAGTATATCTGTGTATTGTGTTTTCTTATGATATTGTGCATATGACACCAGTGGTATAGTAGGAGCTTTGCATGTCTCCTAGTTCAGCCTAAGCTGCTCTGCTATAGCTACCTTCTATCAGCCTAAGCTGCTAGAAACATCTCTTCTACACTAATAAGGGATAACTGGACCTGGTACAGAGTGTAAGTACCCCTTGGTACCTACTACAAGCCAGGCCAGCCTCCTACAGTAGCCCACCCTGGGCAAAATGAAAAGCTAGAACAGGTGACTGCATTTGCTTTTATTACAAAAATCACGATGGAATTTGCAGCTCTTCCACAATTTTCACCATGATTTAAAAAAAAAGACTTCTAAGCCTTGGGAGTTCCCAGGGGGATTCCTGCACCCAGGCTAGCAGATTAGGATAAACGTACCCTGCCCCCTTTTTCTTTTTTTAGACTGGAGCTTTTTTGCCCTGACGGGGTCCCAATGGGACCCCAGGACCAGAGCTAAGTTGTCAGGGTGTCCCTGCACTGGCCCCTTTTTTTTTTTTTTTTTTTTTCAGGGACTCAGCTGAAGCCAACACTTCAGCCAAACAGATCTCTGCACGAGATCAGGAGAATTTGCAAAGCCTTCATGCCTCCTGATATACAAATTTGTTTTTCTATATTTTAAACACTACTGAATGGATTAACACCAAATGACAAAAGCACTCTTTCTGGACCAAGAGCTACCTTTCTGCCAATTTTAGTTTGGGCTGTAGTCGTGTCTAAAATCTGTATGGGAATTAAAATGGGAAATGCACTTTTTTTTACATCTCTACTGCTTTTTTCAGTCCCCGCTTGACGGATCACCCCGAAACTTCCAATGCATAAAAGGATTCTTTTTGTGCCAAACAGTGACAAAGATATCTGCAAGTCAAAAAGTCAAAAAATGCTTTTCAATGGAAACTAGGTCCCAGCTATAACTAAGTATCTAAGTATAGGTGACCGCCAGTCAGTTTTATATATATCTAGATCTATATATTTATATATACACCTATACATATATATATATATATATATATATATATATATATATATATATATATATATATATATATATATATATATATATATATATATATATCCAAAGGTTACAGGGATGTTCTAGTTAGGCTCACATTTTAAACATACAAAACAATAGAAATTCACCAGTTATGATTAGAGTTACCTCAAGAAACTATAATTCATGCCCTAAAGTAACTATAACCCGGTCCCCCACCATGCACAGTTTTTTCGTCAAAAACTTTACTACAAATATTCCATGAATATTATCAATGATGGTATCAAAGAGGTCAGGAGGCCATACTTTTTGAGGTCATTAGCAGTGCATGGCAAGGGCACGAGTTATAGTTACTTGAGGTTACTGTAACTATAAGTGGTGAATTTCTATTGTTTTGTATGTTTAAAATGTGAATTATAACGTACCTGTAACCTTTTGTTTTTAAAGTGAATTTCTATGTTTTTTGTAACCACAAGACCTGGCCTGCAGTCAGTCCCTGCGGCCAACTCTCCCTAGCCACCCAACTCCATGCTGTGCACGGCCCTTTGGTCGTGCGTGGCAGAAGTTGGCCACAGCCTCTCTTGGTGTCAGAATAGGTGTGAGAGGGTGTATCTGTGTGTGAGAGTGGTTGTGACTGTACCTGTCTGGGTATGAGACTCATACATCAGTATTTTAGTGGGTGCCTCAGTGTGTGAACAGGTCTGTGAGTGGGTGCATGTGGCTGTCAGTGGATCTGTGAGTGGGTGTGTGAGATTCTGAGTGGGTCTGTGAGTGGGTGCGTAACTGTCTGAGTGGGTATGTGAGTGGGTGCGTGAGGGTCTGAGTGAGAGAAATTGATTGAAAGAGAGAGAGAGCGTGAGAAAGAAAGTGAGAGTGAGAAAGATAGGGTTTTTTAGGCTTTGATGTATGATATACTTAGAATGAGATATTTCAATTTAAAATGAAAAATGTATGTGTCATTTTTAAAAATTAAAACAATTTGTACTTAAAAAGGTGCCATTGCTTCAGTATGCCAGGAGGTGCTCTTAACAGCAGCTCTCTGTTTGCTGAAGCATTTCATCTCTGTTCCCTGCATGTGTGAAAGGGACAGAGATGAAAGCTTTGGTTTTTGACAGTGGGACCTGTTTGACAGGTCTTGCTATCAAAAATCAAAGTGTTGGCTGTGGCTTGATTGCAGCATCAAAGCTGCAGCCAATACACAGAAACAGCTATGTCCCAGGGGTGGGTACTCTGGGACATAGCAGGAGCCAGCCCTAGGGGGTGGTGGTCCCCAGGACCATCAGTGGCTCCATGAGGGGGCCATGTGACCCCCCTCCAACAAAATATAGCCCTGAAAAGGTAGCGATCCCATGGGCAGTGGGGGTGCCAGATGGCCTCGGCCTGACCGACGGGCCTCCCCCACACCAATAAATAATTTCACCCTGCCAGGAGGTCCCCCACACTCCAAAAAAGAATGTCCTAAGGACTTGGCCCACTTGGGGGTTAATAAACACGAAGCGCCGTAGCCTGCACTTCATTTAAAAAAAAAAAACATTTCATTTGATCCGCGGATCCGACACTTATCTGTGTGAACATTTTTGAAAAATGGGTTTAGCCTGTGGGACCCTACCACCAGAGCTAAGGGGTCAGGGTGCCTGTACCCTGGCCCCTTTCTTTTTTGTTTAAATGTTGTTCTGGGATTCGGCTACTGATCCCAATATGACTGCCAACACTTCCTGGTGGAACTGTGGACAGCCAATCAGATCTCTGCACAACATCGGGAGAGGTCACAAATCCTTTGCGTCCCTTTACATACAAATGTTTTCCTCTTAATTTTTTTAAAAACACTGGATTTACACCAAAACACAAATAATTAGCTTTCTGGACCAGGACCTACCTTTCTGCCAAATTTGGTGTAACTCTGTCCAGAAGTTCGGTGCTATCGCTGTTCAAAATCCCTATGGAAAAATGAATGGGGAAAATGTGTTTTGGCCGCCCCTTTTTCTTGGCCTCGCAGGACGGATCACCCTGACAGCTTTCCAGACAGTAGCTGAAGTGACTGGCAAATTGTTTTGGAAAGTTTTGTGAAAATTCATCAAGTGGCGCCAAAGATATAGGCAAGTAAAAAAATGCCTTTTATATAGAAACTAGGTCCTAACTATAACTACCTAGTGCGACTGCCACTAAGTTATATATATATATATATATGAAATCTCAATCAGCCCAAAGGGGTGGTGCGAGAACCGGTACGAGCGAGCCGGTAATTAATTAAACAGAGAAAAAAATAACAATGCTCGCACACTCAGGTTTCAGGAACAAGAAAAATCAGTTTAATCCACACACAACGCGTTTCGACTGACACAGCAGCCTTGGTCACGTGATATATAGCACCAATAAATTACCCTTTAAATACCCTCTTGACATAAACATAGAAATGAGACAATTAACATGTACATCAAGCAAAAACCACACCACAAATCCTTTGCAACTACTATTATAATAACAATATTAGTAATAGAACCAGTTCATGCCACCAAGTATTGCTTGATATAATTTTGATATCATTGTTTAAATTTCAAATCATTTCCATGAATTTGTTAATACATTTTTTTCTTTCTTTTTTTATAAAAAGATTTTATTATTACATTTAAAAGGGAAACAACCTCATCAAATAACAGTGCTCTATCTGTTAAAATTCATATTTCTTTCTAGACCACAATGTCTGTAAAAATATTATCATTTTAAATCAAAATAGAGAATTAACCAGATACTAAAAATATACACTGTAAATATATCATCATAAGCTTATTAATATTAAGAGCTATAAAATTATCTACATTACTAAATTGAATATTCTTATCTGAAAGTCTGCAAAGTTGATCACCCAATAGTAACGTGAAAATTGTGAAGAATGAATAGAAGAGGACAAGTAGAGTAACTATACCTACTACCTGTGCAGAACACTATGGCATGGTGCTCACTGTGCAAAGTGCCACACGCTTGTGGCACTAAAAATCTATTCTGTGTACAAGTGTTTTTATGCAATCAAAAAGCATCACTTCTGGGATTTTTCTTCCCCCAGTTGCTTCAAAATGACTTTAGAAAAATTAAGCAAGTTTCTTGTTTGCAATTATTTTTCTTAAAGTTTTTGTATCCTGTTTAGTTTTTGTTTAAAAAATTAGAAAAACACAAAAATAAAAAAAAAACTGTTAAAACTAACAAAACAATGGCTCTGGTTAGAACCACCATTTGATCAATCAAAGAGCTGATTCTATGTTTTTATTGTTTCAGTGTATGTCATTGGGTGTATCAGTGTATGCATTAGTGTGTGCCTGCCTGTGTCAGTATATGCATCAGTGTGTGCCTGGCTGTATCAGTGTATAAATCAGTGTGTGCTAAGGTGTTTTATTGTACGTATAAGTGTCTTCGTGTGTGTGTCAGTGTATATATAGGAGTGTGTGCCTGGGTGTGCCAATGTATGAATCAGTGTCTGCCTCAGTGTGCTAGTGTATACATTAGTGTGTGCCTGGCTGTGTTAATGTTTATATGAGTGTGTGCCTGGATGTGTCAGTGCATACATCAGTGTAAGTCTGGGTGTGTTATTGTATGAATGAGTTTGTGCCTGGATATGTTAGTTTATGCAGGAGTGTGTGCCTTGGTGTATCAGTGTATGTGTCAGTGTGTACCTGGGTGTCTCAGCATATGCATGAGTGTGCCTGGGTGCGCCACTTTATGCGTCTGTGTGTGCCCAGATGTGTTAGTGTATGAATGAGTGTGCCTCGTTTGCCAGTTAATTTATCAGTGTGTGCCTGGGTGTGTCAGTGGATGCATGTCTGTCAGTGTATGTTTCAGTGTGTGCCTGGGTGTGTTAGTATTTGATTGAGTGTGTGCCTGGATGTGTCAGTGTATGTATCAGTTTGTGTCTGAGTATGTCAGTGAATGCATTAGTTTGTGCTTGGGTGTGACAGTGTATGCATCAGTGCGTGCGTGGGTGTTTTAGTGTATAAATGAGTGTGTGCATGGATGTGTCAGTGTACATATCAGTGTGTGCCTGGGTGTGCCAGTGTATGTTTCAGTGTGTATCTGGATCTGTTAGTATATGAATGAGTCTGTCCCTGGATGTGTCAGTGTAGACATTAGTGTGTGCCTGGGTGTGTTATTGTGTGAATGAGCATGTGCCTGGATGTGATAGTGTATGCATGAGTGTGTGACTCAGTGTATCAGTGTGTGTGTGTCAGTGTGTGCCTGAGTGTATCAGCGTATTCATGAGTGTTTATGTGGGTGTGTTAGTGCATGAATCAGTGTGTGGCTGGGTGTGTCAGTGTATATATCAGTGTGTGCTGGGGTGTGTTAGAGTATGAATCAGTGTGTCCCTGGGTGTCTTGGTGTATGCCTCAGTGTATGCTTAGGTGTGTCAGTATATACATCAGTGCGTGCCTGGGTGTGTCACCGTGTGTATCAATGTCTGCCTGGGTGTATCAGTGTATGTATCAGTGACTTTCTGGGTATGTCAGTGTATGTTTTAGCAACTAAGTGTCAGTATGTACCTGGGTATGTCAGAGTATGCATGAGTGTCTGCTTGAGTGTGGAAGTATATGAATCAGTGTATACCTGGGTGTGTCAGTGTATGCATAGGTGTGTATCTAGGTGTTTCTGTGTATGCATGAGTGTGTGCCTGAGTGTGTCAGTGTAAGCATGCGTATGTACCTAGGTGTGTTAGTGTATGCATTAGTGTGGGCCTGTGTGTATTAGTGTATGCATAATTGTGGGTCTAATTGTGTCAGTGTACACAGTAGTGTGTGACAGGGTGTATCAGTGTATGCGTCAGTGTATGCCCGGATATGTCAGTGTATACATCTGTGTGTGCCTGGGTATGTGAGTGTTTGCATCATCGTGTGCCTGGGTCTGTCAGTGTATGCATTAGTGTGTACCTGGGTGTCATAGAGTATGCATCCATGTCGGCCTGGGTGTGTCAGTGTATGCATCAGTGTGTGCCTGGGTGTATCAGTGTATGTGTCAGTGTATGCATCAGCGTGTACCTGGGTGTGTTAGTGTATGCATCAGTGTCTATCTGGGTATCTGGGTTTCCTATTGGATGTTTTATAAATGACGAAAGATCTAATTAGTAGCCTACATTACTCCAAAAAATGGTTCCATTGATCTGTTTAAAAAGAAAGAAAACAAAAGTATAGGTTCATGTCACACTTTATAAATTTGTGCAATAAAGTTTAAGTTTCTGCAATGCAAAAGTTCATGTCAATAATAAAGTACTACACATTTATAATACTCTAATTCAACCATATATTTAATTTAAGCATCGCATTTGCCCTTGTTTACTCTTCTCATGTTCCATATTATACACTCTAAATGACGTGTTGTATATAGAATTAACATTGAACAGCATAGAAAAAAACAATCATATAGATTGTAGAAAAAACTCCAGAACTGCACAGTATATCTCTGTAAATAAGTGACACTATGCATTGTACACACTACAATTATTGCACAATAGCTTTACCTATACTTAGTCAAGTATTCTAAAGAAACATATACTAAAAATAACTGCTCTTTTATCAACTGGTAAAATACCACTCATATATATAAAGAACTGCAGGATGTGGACACCCTTATGAAGACATCACCTCTGGTATGCCATATGATATCATAAAAACTGAGCATAGATGACCTATAGCTACACTATCTCAGTTTACCAAATGTAATCCTCCTTGGAACTTGGTAGGTTATAATGCAATGTTTGTTTGATTGCGACATTGCTCTTATTGCTTTTAAATGCAGATTGCAGTATCCAGATGTAATGTTAACTTCTTTAAGAAAGATGCCAGCTTAAATAGTATTTGTTTATGCAGAAATAAGTGTTTCTCCTGGTTTATACTTTGTAATGTCAGTTTCCAATTTAGTACCATCTGCTCTGTATTGTTGTAGGATTAACTGCACAGAAGCCCGTTAAAAGTCTTATAAAGAAATCACTCCAGTGGGCCGTATGATGTCATAAGTAGTCATAGTACTAGTGCCATAACTATACTGTTTCACTTTTTTAGTTATAATCCTCCTTAGAACTAAGGTTCAAGAAACAGAAGATAAGAATTTTGCAGCTTAAAAGGCGGTATTTGCTTGTACATAAGGTTGCTGTTGTTACATTCTATCCATCCAGTTGTAGTTTCTAAATAGATGTTATAGTGTCCAGATGCTAAACTAACTCTTCATGAAAAATAATAGTCATTGTGGTATATGTTTTTCCTGAAATATATATTTGTCCAGATTTAAAATTTGTAATTTATATTTCCAATTTACTTCCATCTGCTATACATCACTGTAGCATTAGAATAAGATATTTGCCACTTCTTCGTATATGCAAAGTAGACACAACATCTGATTGACAATTTCTGCAGGAATTGTTCTGTGAAACTTCTTCAAACAACCTGTCAAAATTGACAGTTTTGAAATCCAGTACCGTTAAGAAAATACATTGCTCTGAATCTATTTCTGTAGTTGTTGTGGAAGAACAATTTTCATACTCATGGTTCCAAGAGTAGTTACGTCCAAATAAGTCATCAATTGTTACTTTTTCTTTTTCTAAAATACCAAAGATTACAATTTGAACTTCTGGTACATCTTCTTGAGCGTTTTGAGTAAAGTGTACAAATCCAGTGTCTGCAAGGTCTCAAATGTGAGATGCACAATATTTTTTACGTCTATCACTGCAAAGGTGTCTAACAAAGCAAACAGTGCAGAGTGCAGTTTCTTATCTTTCCTTCATTCAATTACATGAACAACATGAGGTAAAGTGAACAGAACCACATTGTTATACCACCAGAGGGGCTTGACAATTGGTAACTAACAATATCGTCAGCATTATCAGTTTTTGAATGCTTTCATTTTGCACGGATGATAGGCTTTTGATAAACCATATACTGCCTTAAATGAGGAGCATAAACACTACTCAATCGGTTTTACTCTTTGACACAATTTGAATCAGCATTTACTTTACTTTGATCAAAGTAAACAAGATACAAATCAGACAATGTTCTAACTCACGATAAGGTTACGTGTGACATACCTTCCTTAAAGGCAGAAGTACCAATATTAATGATAACGCATCTAGAATTAAACCTTGAGATATATGAATAGTCACAGCATATGCTAGAGAAACTGGGAACTGCTTCCTCCGAACATGAAAGTCTTTTATAAACAAGAAACATGCAGGGGACCTTCCAATTTGTTTTACGCCATCAACCTGATCATATTTTTTTTATAAGTATTCAGCCTCATTCATGTTAGGAAACAAAATGAAATAAATTACTTTACCATTAGCACCACTAACTAATCCTCCCTCAACATTTAAATTACACTGAAAAATCACTCTACAGTTTTTGCAAACACATAAACACTTTTCTAATCCAGCATTTCTGGAAACAGATTTCTCCAATTAATCCAATTTTGCTTGTGGTTTTTCACTTATGAGTACGGTCCCTGGTGTTCCATTTTGTTCATTGCTGTAAGTTCCAAAATCTCTTCTCTCTACAGTTGTAGTCATTGTTCACTAAATAGGAGCACTCCTGAAGTGTAGGCATTAGGCAGGCAATGGATTTCCCTTCTTCACTAAAACTGAACATTAGCTGTGCTGCTGTCTTGTTTGTAGGAAATAGTATCTTTACTTGCCTTCATGACCAGCTTCACTGGATAACTTTTGGCACTCCAGTTTGTTGTCATGTTCTACAGGTATCATAAGTAGTCGATGTAAAGTAATTCCTCTAATGCTGAGTATAACTAATCCAGTTGGTGCTGTTACTACACACAACAAATTCAAGTATGTAGTAAAAGCTTTTCCCAGTGCCAGTTTGACCACTGACATACACTAGTTTTAGCTCAAATTATGTGCATTTACATTCTGTCTTCTCGTGGAGGAATCCATGTTCTATTTTCTCTTTTACCTCCATATAGATTTCTTATTTTCTTGTATTTCCATTTTCCAACTAACTAACTGGTCTAAATCAACACTTTCTTGCATCGCTTGTTGTATTGAGGTCTCTACCTCATTCAAGGCTATGGCAGCTTCATTATGAATAATAGGTTGTCCAAAAAGATCTACACTTAGAGATCCTGAGCTTTGGCTGCTTTGTGAACTCTCCTTTGCTTTCTCAGCAGTAATTGTTTCTTCCTCTCCAATCTCATCACTTAACATCCTTAAATAATATGGAAACTCTGGATGCTATCATTCACATCGTTGAAAAAGTCTCTGCAGCAGTCAGAGTCTCAGAGCAATTCTGATTCAGAATGCCAAAGCTTGAACAGTTGCAGAAGTGCTGAATAGAAAAACTCTCTTTTATCAGGAGTTTAGCAACTACGTTTTCTGTGGTTTAATAAACTTCTTTATCAGTGTCAATCTAAAAAATCATCGCAACCACCTAAGGCATATTTCCCTTCATCTGTGTTTTCTGTTACATTGTTTCTGCATCTCTAGTGCTGAAGTATTTTATAAAGACGCATGATTTTTAGATGTGGACTCCTTCTTGGACAGTAAGGCCCTCATTACATCAGTGGCGGTAAATCCGGCTTACCGCCGTGTAGAAGACCGCCAACACACTGCTGCGGCGGTGGAATTCCGCTACAACTATTACGACCCACAGCTCGGAATCCGACAAAATCCAGACACCCACACAAGTCCGCCACACCAAAGGTTAGTGATAAACTGGCAATAACAAAACCTCCACCGTCACGCCAACAGGAATATGCCGACACTATCACGACCCACGAATCCACGCGGCGGTCTGTCAACCGCAGTATTCCATTGACGGTACACACCGCCACACTCAAAATACACACACATTTACAAAACCCAACCACATTGGACAATTCGAAATACACACACCTGATATACATACATACACCACTCTCACACACCCAATCCAATATAAAACACACACCCATATCACCCACAAACCCTTACGACCAGAATTGCGAAAGAAGGCCAGAGATGGACACCACCAGAAACAACACTAGATTACAGACACACAACATCATCACTCACACAACATCCACGTACCTCAGACCACACACACAAACACATCCCCTAACACATCACAACACACACCACCCCACACATCACCCACACCACATCATGGCACCACAACAACACCCCAGGTTCTCAGAGGAGGAGCTCAAGATCATGGTGGAGGAAATTGTCCGGGTAGAGCCACAGCTATTCGGATCACAGGTGCAGCACACCTCCATTGCTAGGAAGATGGACCTATGGCGCAGAATCGTCGACAGGGTCAACGCAGTGGGACAGCATCCAAGAACACGGGATGACATCAGGAAGAGGTGGAACGACCTACGGGGGAAGGTGCGTTCCGTGGTCTCAAGACGCCAGATTGCAGTACAGAGGACTGTTGGTGGACCCCCACCTCCTCCCCCACAACTAACAACATGGGAGGAGCATGTCTTGGCAATACTGCATCCTGAGGGCCTCGCAGGAGTAGCAGGAGGAATGGACTCTGGTAAGTCAACTCTTAACTATTATATCCCCCACCCTACCTGCATGCTATCACATACTCCCACCCTCACCCTCACCCTCACCCCATCACTCCAACACCTCACATATGTCCCACTATCACAAAGCACCCATCCCAACACCAAGCCCTGCATGCAACACCAAAGCATGGACACCCATCACCAAAGCATGTCCACTACAGACACCCACACAGACCCCAAACCAAATATCACACAAGGACCTAGAAATAAAAACAAGCACTGGAGTAGAGGGTCACTCAAAAATTGCACACAATGGCACACACAGATGCAATAATCATGTCTTTACACTCCTGCAGGACCCCTACCCAACGTCACCAGACAAGAGGTTCCAGACATGTCCACTCCCACCACAGAAGAGGCCCACAGTGATGACAGAAGCTCTGTACAACTGGATCAAGATGACCAGCCCGGCCCATCTGGGACCTCGGGACAGTCGGTTCCCCTGACACTGGCACAAGCCACCACAGAGCCTCCACCCTCAGGAAACACCAGCACAGCACCCACCCAGCGGGCCCATCCCTCTGTCCCCAGGACACGTCAATCAGCAGTGTGTCCACCACTACAGGGAACTCAGGCAAACCCACCAACCCAAGACAATCAGGGACCTGGCGGAAGTGGCAGTGGACACACGGTTCAGGGGACAGAGGCACAGGATAACAGGGGAACTGGGAGGACTGCTGTGCGACAGGGGGAGGACAGGTCCAGGGAACCCACTCTCCACGAGGCCCTCTCCAACATCATGGGAGCGTACCATCATTCCCAGGAGACGATGGCAACTTTCAGGAGACCCAGCGGCTGCAGGAGGAACACTATCTGGGGACCAGGGAGGAACTGAGGTCCATTAAACCACACTGGTCACCATTGCAGGGGTGCTGCAAGACCTTGTCAACATTAGGAGGGACATAGTGGCACAAAGGGCCCCTGACACTAGCCTGGATGATGAACAGCCCTCCAGCTCCGCCGGTGCTAGTGGACAGGAGGCACCCCCACAGGAATACAACACCAGCACCCCAACCCCTGCAGATGGAGAGCCACCCCGCAAACGGTCCCTGAGATCCAGGAACAAGACAGAGAACATTGCCAAGACCCCTGCCAGGAAATGAGAACCCCCTGAATGTCACTCTTCTGTCCCACTTTGTCACCCTGTCCATACATCAACTGCCCTTGCTTTACTTCCTATACCCCTTTGTACAATGTACCTGTGAAACAAATAGACTGGACTCTGCCATGGACATTCATCCACCATCACCCCTGCCCATTTTACAACCCCCTCCACTTATTTGCACATAAATAAACACACTTCAATGACAAAACAATCTGGAGTCAGTCTGTGCTTTCACAAATGTGTAATTGCAATAACTATGGTATATAGCAATGTCAATTTAATTGTTCACATACCAATGAAACACAGCTGTAAGGCTGGAGGAAATATAGCAGAGGGCACACAGTGGGACCCACATCTGTTAAATGGAAAGGCAAAGTGACAAGTCAGGGGCCATACACTGAGTGAAAATGGCAGACTTATGCTAGCTCCAACAAAAGTATGAGATGTGTGAGGCAGTGAAATCTTGTTACCTGTGTCTCACTGGAAGTATTGCCTGATAATGTTGTTTCTGTTGTTGATATCCTCTTCTTCTGCCTCCTCTTTTCACTGTCCACTGTCCACAGGCTCCACAGCTGCCACAAGACCACCATCTGGACCATCCTCCTACAGAAAAGGTACCTGCCGTCACAAAGATAGGTTTTGCAGCATACAGCAGGCCACGATGATCTGGCACACCTTCTTTGGTGAGTAGTAGAGAGAACCACCTGTCATATAGAGGCACCGGAACCTGGCCTTCAGGAGGCCGAAGGTCCATTCAATCACCCTCCTAGTTCACACATGTGCCTCATTGCAGTGTTCCTCTGCCCTTGTCCTGGGATTTCTCACTGGGGTCAGTAGCCATGACAGGTTGGGGTAACCAGAGTCACCTGCAAATGTCGAGGGACAACTCTTAGACTCGCACTAACCCATAGGGACAACCCCAGACCCAGTCAACTATTCACAGGGTATGGGCTCCTTGTCCTCACCTATAAGCCACACCGACTGGAGTTGCCCCATCACATAAGGAATGCTGCTATTCCTCAGAATGTAAGCGTCATGCACTGAGCCATGAAACTTGCTCACTTGGGAGATGTACTGGTCGGCCAAACACACTATCTGCACATTCATTGAATGGTAGCTCTTCCTGTTTCTGTACACCTGTTCACTCCTGCGGGGGGGATACCAAGGCCACATGTATCCCATCAATGGCACCTATGATGTTGGAGATATGTCCCAGAAAATAGGAGTCACCTTTTAATGTAGGCAAATCCTCCACCTGAGGGAAAACGATGTAGCTGCGCATGTGTTTCAGCAAGGCAGACAACACTCTGGACAACACGTTGGAGAAGATTGGCTGGGACATCCCTGATGCAATGGACACTGTTGTTTGAAAAGACCCACTTGCCAGGAAATAGAGTGCTGGCAGGACCTGCACTAGAGGGGGGATCCCTATGGGATGGCGGATAGCTGACATCAGGTCTGGCTCCAACTGTGCACACAGTTCATGGATTGTTGCACGATCAAGTCTGTAGGTGACTATTACGTGTCTTTCTTCCATTGTCGACAGGTCCACCAGTGGTCTGTACACCGGAGGATGCCGCCATCTCATCACCTGCCCCAGCAGACATGCCCTATGGACGAGAACAGGGAGCAGAGAGTCAGCTAACACTGAGGTATCACAAATTATCATTAGCACACATTTATTAATCTGCAATGTGCCTGTTACTGTGTGTATGCAAGGCCTGCATAGGTGTGACGCAGTTATTATTCTTGCCATGTGGCACACTGAAATGGCGGATGCCTGACCTGTAAGGTGGGACAGGGGATATGAGGTAACTGCGTTGGCATTCTACACTGTCGCGGTAGGCGGTCGAAGACCGCGGTGCAATCCTGCATTAGTTAACATTGGACCCTATGGGTCCGAGTAGCCAATGACGATGTACGCTGGCGGTGACGGTACGCACCGCCGAGGACGTGACCGCCATTTTCTCTCTGTTCACTCAATTGATACATGGCCTTCAACAGGAGAGGACCTACACTGCAAGTGCTGCTGTGACCTCAGTCTGGAATCGACGATGGCTCCTGTGTCTGGGGAAAGGGCCCCTGCCTTCACTTCGGAGGAGTTGTAGAAGTTAGTGGCTGGGGTCCTCCCCCAGTACACGCTACTCTACGGTCCTCCAGACAAACAGGTGCGTACACTGTGAGCATGCTGTATGGGCAATGGCTGTTTGGAGTGGTGTGGATGGAAGGTACATGGGGGGGAACTGAGGCCTGCATCTGCGGACAGTGAGTGTATGTGCATCAGGGCAAGGGTGGGAACGTGGGCCAATGACTATGACGGTCTGGACAGTGAAAGATTTACCTTTTCCCCTGTACTATTCCTCTAGGTTACCACCAGAAGAAGGATATTTGGCATGCCATCGCCAAGGAAGTCTGGACCCTGGGGGTCCAACACAGACGGAGCACCCACAGCTGGAAAAGATGGGAGGAAATTCGCCGCTGGAGCAAGAAGATGGCGTAGCCCCAGCTGGGGATGGCCTCCCAACGTGGGAGGGGTGCCCCTCGCACCATGACCCCCTTGATGTTCCAGATCCTGGCGCTGGTGTATCCGGAGTTGGATGGGCGCTTGAGGGCATCATAGCAGCTACAAGGGGGTGACTACAGACACATTCATCTGACTCTGCGCCCATTACGAGGTGTCTGGGTGGGGGAGGTGGGCAGTGGGTTCCCCTAGGCCAGAGTGAAGTTTGTAGGCAAGGTCCCTTGTGAGGCAGGCTATGTGGCACCCCAACCCCACCAGTGGTAAGAGCCATCTACACCTAGTCAGGCTCCTGTGACTTCCATGTGTGCAGCAATCGGGCATAGGCCTTGTACCCCATGGCCTTGTGAATAATTTAGGAACTGTTAGTGCATGGCGTAGTGCTGAGGTCTGCAGTGTATGTAGTGTCCGCCAACGGCAGTAGTATTGCATGCACTGAACATGTCTTTCTTCTGTCTCCCCCCCCTTTTATGTGGTCTCCCTGTTCTTGTGTGCAATAGCATCATCTGGCGGAGCAGCAGTGGCACCAAAGCAGGAGGGAGCTGCATCCCACTTTGCCCTGGAGGGTGAGACAACAGAGTCTGAAGCCACCAGTGGGACGGAGGGCAAGGGGAGCTCCACGGCGGGGACAGGAGGTGACAGCAGCAACAGCGACTCCTCCTCTGATGGGAGCTCCCTTGCAGTGGCGGGCCCCTCTGTGCCCCCCTCATCCACAGGTACAGCCGCCACACCCCCTACCAGCACCGCCGTCCCGGCAGCCCCTCAGCGTGTGTCCCGTGCCCGCTCAACCAGGAGGGTGAGCATCTCCTTAGCCCCAGGCACCTCAGCCCCTGCCCCAGTCAGCCCAGCTGCCCTCAGTGAGGAGGCTATTGACCTCCTGAGATCCCTCACTGTTGGGAAGTCTACCATTGTGAATGCCATCCAGGGTGTTGAGAGGCATTTGCAACAAACAAATGCATACCTGGAAGGCATTCATTCTGGCAAGGCAGCCCAACAGAGAGCATTTCAGGCTCTGGCCTCAGCACTGATGGCAGCCATTGTCCCTGTGTCCAGCCTCCCTCTCCAACCTCCTCCACCCAGACCCAATCCCCTGTACCTCAGCCTATCCCAAGCACACCATCAGAACACCATGCACACACATCAACACACAAAAGTGGCTCAGGCAAACATAAGCACCACACATCCCACAGGCACTCACACAAGCATCATACCCATACAGACATACCAACATCCACTGCCTCCACTGTGTCCCCCTCCTCCACGTCTCCCTCCTCCCTCCCAGTCTCGTCTCCACTCACACCTGCATGCACTACATCTTCATCCACTACCTCCATCACCAGCACGCCCATCACCACACACCACTCACGTGCACTCACCACCCCCACTACCATTCACACATCCACTGTGTCCTCTCCCAGTGTGTCTGTGAGCCCACCTCCCAAAGTACACAAACGCAGACACCCACACTCCCAAAGGCCATCCACCTCACAACAGCCCATGCACCTTCACCCAAATTCAGCAGACGTACACCTCCTACAAGCACTACCTCTTCCTCCACTCCCAAACCCCCTCCATCTACCCGTCCCAGTGTGTCTAAAAAATGTTTCCTGGCTAATATTGACCTCTTCCCTACACCTCACCCCCGCCCGTCCCCTAGGGCCAGGCTTTCCGGGTCCCAACCCAGCACCTCAGCCACCACATCACCAGGCACAGTGGTGCCAGCAACTGCGGGCTATTGGAGTGCACCAACCATCAGGGCTGCCAGTGTGCCTCGGAGTGAGGGCAAGGACATTCCGCCACCTGCAAAACTTAAAAAGTTGCCCAAATCCCAGAGGGAGAAGCCAAAAACACCTGCCACCAAGGGCTCAGGGAAACCGAAAGGGGATAGTGACAAGACAGCAGTGCCACCATCCAAGGTGGGAAAGGGCCAGAAAGTGAAGGGCTGGTCAGGGGAGAGCATGGTGCCACCGACTGAGGGACCAGTGTCACACCTTCTGTCCAAGACAACGCCAACCTGTACGGCGGAGAAGACTGCCACCTGCACCGCCATCTGCACCGCCACAGAGCCCGCCACCAGCACTGCTGTCATTGAGCCCGCCACCAGCACCGCAGTCACTGAGCCCGCCACCAGCACTGCAGTCACTGAGCCCGCACCAGCACCGCTGCAACAGAGCCCGCCGCCAGCACCGCCGCAACAGAGCCCGCCGCCAGCACTGCTGTCACTGAGCCCACCACGAGCACCGCAGTCAATGAGCCCGCCACAAGCACCGCAGTCACTGAGCCCGCCACCAGCACTGCCGCAACAGAGCCCGCCACCAGCACCGCCGCAACAGAGCCCGCCGCCAGCACCGCCGCAACAGAGCCCGCCACCAGCATCGCTGTCACTGAGCCCGCCACCAACACTGCTGTCACTGAGCCCGCCGCCAGCACCGCTGCCACAGATCCCGCCGCCAGCACCGCTGCCACAGAGCCCGCTGCAAGCACCGCTGCCACAGAGACCGCCGCGACTGACACCGCCGCAAGTACCGCCAGCGGCTCTGCGACATCCTGAGCCAGCGGCACCACCACAGACATGGCTGCCATCCCCAGTGGTCAGTCGTCCAAGGCTGGTGGTGAGTTCCAGTAGCCTGGGCAGCTTCAATGATGCATCACTTTCAGTGGAGAGATACAGCCACTACCTCTGTCCTTGGCAGGATGAAGCACTCTGGGCACAAAGCTCCCTCCAGAACCAGTGGAGAAAGACATCCATTACCTCTGTCCTTGGCAGGATGCAGCACTCTGGGCACCATGCCCCCTCCAGAACCAGTGGAGAAAGACATCCGCTACCTCTGTCCTTGGCAGGATGAAGCACCTTGGGCACAAAGCCCCCTCCAGAACCAGTTGAGAAAGACATCTACTACCTCTGTCCTTTGCAGGATGAAGCACTCTGGGCACCATGCCCCCTCCAGAACCAGTGGAGAAAGACATCCACTAGAAAGACTGTGGCTTTGCACTCTCCAGGACAAAGCAGTGGGCAACCCACCCACTGGAAAGACTTGAGAGACTGTGGCTTTGCACTCCCCAGGATAAAGCAGTGGGCAAACCACCCACTGGAAAGACTTGAGAGACTGTGGCTTTGCACTCCCCAGGATAAAGCAGTGGGCCAATCACCCACTGGAAAGACTTGAGAGACTGTGGCTTTGCACTCCCAAGGATAAAGCAGTGGGCAAACCACCCACTGGAAAGACTTGAGAGACTGTGGCTCTGCACTCCCCAGGATAAAGCAGTGGGCAAACCACCCACTGGAAAGACTTGAGAGACTGTGGCTTTGCAGTGGGCAAACCACCCACTGAAAAGACTTGAGAGACTGTGGCTTTGCACTCCCCAGGAAAAAGCAGTGGGCAAACCACCCACTGGAAGGACTTGAGAGACTGTGGCTTTGCACTCCCCAGGATACAGCAATGGGCATGGAGCCCCCTCGTGGAGCAGTGGCATTGTGCATTCATCAGGCTGAGATGCCCCCCCCTCCGCCTTCCCCTGAGGTGCCTGTTTATTTTCCATCTGATGCCCCTCCAATATTCTCTCCGTTTGGAGTCAGGTATCGAGTGTGGGCCTCGCCCATGCATTTTGGGCCCAGTGGTCCACGGACAATGATTGGTGCGCTATCCGGACTTCTGTAGTTGGTGTACATAATTGTATATACTGTATTTAGAGTTTTGACTACTGGATTTTCTTGATTACAATAGTTCAAATCAATTCCTTTTGTCCTTGCGTTATTGAAGGGGGGGCAGGGGTGTATATGTAATGTTGCAGCATGTATTTGTGTGTATGGTGTTGTGGGTGAGGGTGGGGGGGTTGCGTGTTGCGTGTGTGTGTCACTCCCTGCCCCCCTCCCCTATGTTGTGGGTGCAGTACTCACCGTGGTCGTCGCCACCGTCTCTGGAGCTCCTGATAGAGAAGCAGGAAGACCATCGCCGGCAGGATGTGAAGTTCTGGCTCCATGGCATCCTGGTACCTCGTGGGGTGTGGAGAGGTGAGTGATTTCCCCTCTGTGTACTGTTTCCGCCGTGTTTTTGATCACGTTGGTTCCGCCCCGGAAAAGGTGGCGGATTGGCATCTTGTGATAGGGTGGGCGGTACATTGTCTTCCACCTGTCTGTTGGTGGTTACTGCTGCGCTCTTTGTTTGCACCACCGTGGTGGTTAAAGTGTTAAAGTGGCTGTCTATGTTGGCGGTTTCCGCCGTGGTCGTAATACCTTTTTTTCCGCTGGCCTGTTGCCGGTAATACCGGCACTTTAACACTGACCACCAGGGTTGTAATGAGGGTCTAAGTGTCCAACAACTTTGTTTTCACAATATCTGTATAATTCGGATCGGACTCTGCTAGGTACTGAATTCTGGGAAAGACTTCAGCACTCTATTTCACAAGATTACAAGGCCTAGACTTACCCAGACAATTACCCTTGACTTCAGGTACAAACTGGCTGAGCTCACCGATCACAGTATTCATAGGAACCTATCCCCCCGTGTGAAAGTATTTTCAAACTGAAGCTGTACAATTTCTTGATTAGAGAATTTTCAGTAGAAATCTCCTCCCACATTTTCTTCATCTCCGTCTTCTCTGATTTTGTGTTGTAGAAAGTCACATAATGAGCAACAGCGATGGAGTTGTCTGCGTCAAATTTGATATCCATATTTGCATTTCACATTTTGAGATTCACAGGATTATAATCATTAATATACTTGGAGCCCTCTGTTCTTCTAAGACTGTGTGTGTTTTTTGGTGATTTTAATTTCAGTGTATGTCTGACTGCAGATAAAAAACTGTTCACTTGTCCCTTGGAAATCAAAACCAATACCTTGTGTAAAATATTCCATTAGCTCTGTATTTTTGAGTATGGCACTTGCTATCTCTGTTTGAAAGCTCAGAACTTGCTGTTTCAGGCCTTTTTCATCACTATCTTTTGGAATGGCACATGTCACATACTGTTCTATGAAACAGATTACAGAGTCATCACTGGCTGTTCCAAATTTCAATGCATCTTTTATCCATAACAGCACATGAATATGAGGAACATTTCTTGCTTGGTATTCTTTACAACAAAATAAATTAGAAACTTCAACAAGAGGATGATTAATTTTGTTGCAGATGAAAGACAGTGTGGCTTGAAACCTGTGGTTAAAATATCTACAAATATTAGAAGGATCCAAAGAGCAATGTTCTCCAGCTGTCTTGACATTGATGTCCTTAATGTTTGAGTTTGCTTCTCTCAAAAAGTCAAGTAAGTCATCCCATGCGTACTGTGCACAACAGAGTGTCATAAACCAGGTAGGTGCGCCTAAGTTTTGCAACATACATTTCAGTTGTCCATGACGACGGCATCTATACTCATTGGTCCCACGTTGGCATGCCATCAAAGGAATCAAATTGTATTCCAACTTTTTATCCTTAGCATGAACATTTTCAATACATTCCCTTGCAGAGAGATTTTGTAGATAAAATCCAGTCTTCAGTATGTGGTTTACAGCATATGATAGTCCAGACAAATTACTCTCAGATAATGGATGGAATAAGTATATACTAAACTGGCAAAATCTAGGGTCCTCTGAATATTATCTTGTTGACCTATACCAAACTGCTAGAATTTGTTTGTGGCGATCATCATACCGGCCAACTTTTCCAGTGGGAAATATTTGTGAAAAACTGTGAGCCTCCAAACGTTTCTCCCACACACTCGCTGCAGCTCCTTTTAGGTGTTTCATTTGAAAGACATCACTAGCATCACCAAAAACCTCTTTGGAATGGAGTGAATGGATACTATTGTGTTCATATTTTTTTTTGATTTGCATATGTCCACTTTTCCATTCTGTCCACTTGATGGTGATCTTTCATCCTCCAAAAAACTTACATCTCGAACAACATCAAGGTTTTTGTAATAAATATTATTTTGTTTTCAGGTATAATGTATCTCCTTTACTTTATTAACATCTACTAACTCTTGACAGATTTCTTTTGTTTTGTTGTAGGCACACCATTTTCTAGAATGATAAGCTTTTCAGCAATATCTCTTTCTATACCCATAGTTTCAAAATTCTGTAAAGGTAAGTAGACAACTCCTCCCTTAAAGCCTTTCTGTAGCTCTATCGGTGGAAGGTTTCCTGTCTTTGCTTACATATGCACTATTGTTTGAAAAGGGTGCATAGGTTATATGAGAATTAATTAATAAATATTTAATTGTCAAAGTTCTTCTAGAAATGACACAAATTCTAACTTGTTATGTATTGCTCTAGGTAGCATGTTGTTCATAGCAATACATATGATTTGCCTCGCTGACAAATCAAAGCGTTTCTCCTCAAATAAATGGTTCTCTAAGGAAACTGCTGTTAAACTTTGAAATCTCTCATGTAAAGTTTTCAATACTAATGCATGTCTCCTGTTCCTCTACACCTCCACATACCAACTCCTCATTTTCCCTAGACTCCTCTTCAGGACCAAAGAAACAAAACCGAATACCATAGAATACTTTTTTTTACCTCTGCTAGTGTACCATGCAATAGAGCACTATTCATCTCTCCAAAATGTAAGTCAGATTTTTTCACAAAGTAACGTCTCCTAACTATATTTTGCATTTTAGTGTGATGAACATCTAACATTCTGAAATGATGGAAGGTGCTTCTACACACTTTCTTTGATAAACTCGCCAGTGTATGTCCCTGTAAATTAGTATACTTCCTCTCTGTGCATGGATCTAATCCTTTAAATTTTGCAATTTTCCACTTGACACTTCTATCTGGAAATTGACATAGAAAATGTCTTAATATGTCAATCCATTTCTACTGAACACCACAAACACTACCACAGTTCCATTTATGAAGAGGAGCCTGTCTACATCTTCCTTGTACCTCTTCACCTTTCAATTCCTCTACATTCCTAGGAATCATCTTTTTTAATAGGAGTCTCATCTTTTACCTCATAGCATCAACCAGTTGTATCAATTGCATCCACTAATGTGTTCTCTTGGAAGTAGCTTTCTTCATTAAGGAAAGGGTGAGCACTAGACGTATGCTTTCAATCTCCTCTAACAAATTTACAAACATTATTTCTATTTACAAGTTTTTTTGGGCTCCTTCTCTTCTTAGACAGCACTGTTTCCAGTTTTCTCATTCTGTTCAGCATCAAAATAAATAGTTTCCACTTCAGGGCACATGATATGAAAACTACAGTCTCAATATGTTGTTTTTATTTGACTGTTTCCCTTCTCCATTTATACTTCCTCATTCATACCAAATTCTGAATCAACATACTATGAAACATTCTTGCTTGTATGTCCTTAAATTGTT
The DNA here is from genome assembly GCF_031143425.1 of Pleurodeles waltl. Taxonomy (NCBI): domain Eukaryota; kingdom Metazoa; phylum Chordata; class Amphibia; order Caudata; family Salamandridae; genus Pleurodeles; species Pleurodeles waltl. The sequence continues at coordinate 647,833,354 of NC_090442.1, forward strand.
TCTGTCCTCTTGTTAAAGTATCTGTTTTCTTCTAACATTTATTAGTTTTAATGTCACTTACTACTTCTCATTTCTTAGTTGATTTTAAACTTTGCTTTTTATTTCCATGTTTTTGCACACTTTGCAGTTTTTCACATACTACTGTATTTTAAGAAACTTCTTAGTGTTCTTACCATCATGTCCCCTTTTACTCTGACTTACAAGGTGATAGTATTCTTTCATCTGTTTCTGTCTTTTTGGCATTCTTACTCTTTATTTGCAAATGCATATAAATGTCTGAAAAGCAAAACAAACCCAAAACATTTAGTTTTACATTACATGCTATTAAATTACATAGTTTAAGCAATTGAGTAGCTAAATAAATAGTTGTATAAGTATATAACAGCCACTCTAAGTGTGTAACTTTGCATGTATAAATGAGTGTGCCAGTGTCTGCATCAGTGTTCGACTGGGTATGTTAGTGTCTGCATCAGTGTGTACATGAGTTTATTATTGACTTTATTAGTGTCTGCCCGGGTATCTCAGTGTGTGCATGCTTGTGCCAGAGGTTGCATTAGTGTCTGGTTGGGTGTGTCGGTGCCTGTATCGGTGCCTGGCTGGATGTATCAGTGACTGTATTAATGTTTGGCCAAGTGTGAAAGTGTCTGCATGAATGTGTCAGTGACTTCTTTAGTGTCTTTCGGGGTGTGTCAGTGTCTGCATCAGTGTGAGCATGCATGTGCCAGTGACTGCCCTAGTGTCTGGCTGGGTGTGTCACTGTCTGCATTGGTGTGTGCTTGGGTGTGTTAGTGACTAACTATATTAGGGTTTGGCTGATTTGTGTGAGTATCTGCATCAGTGAGCACATGTATAGTTTAGTGGCTGTATTAATGTTTGGCTGGCTGTGTCAGTGTCGGCATCGGTGTGTGAATGACAGTGTCAGTAGCTGTATTCGTGTTTGGCTGGGTGTGTCAGTGTCTGCATCAGTGTGCGGCTGAGATTGTTAGTAGCTGTAGTAGTGTTTGTATGGGTGTGTCAGTGTCTCCATTGGTTTGCGCATGAAAGTGTCAGAAACTGCATTCTGTTTTGCTGGGTAATTACCTGTGTGTGTGCCTGGGTGTGTAAGTACCTGTATTAGTGTCTGGTTGGATGTGTGCATAGCTGTATCAGTGTGTGTCTGGGTGTGTCATTGCCTATATTGGTGTGTGCCTGGGTGTCTCAGCTGTTGAATTAGTGTTTGAGAGGGTGTGTCAGTGGCTGCATGAGGGTGTGCCTGGCTATGTGCGTGTGCCTGGCTGTGTTATCTACATCAGTGTGCACTTGAATGTATCAGTGCCTCTATCAGTATGTCAATGGTTGTGCCAATGGCTGCATCACAGTGTGCCTGTGTGTTGGTGGCAGTATTAGTGTTCAACTGAGTGTGTTAGTGTCTACATGAATGTGTGCATGAGTGTCTGCATTACTGTTTGACTGCTTCTGTCTCTCCCTGGGTGTGTCGCTAGCTTTATTAGTGTTTGGCTGGGTGTCTCAGTAACTGTATCAGTGTGTGCTTTGGTGTGTCACTACCTTTATTAGTCTCTGCCTGGCTGTCTGAATAGCTGTATCAGTGTTTTCCTTGGTGTGTCAGTGGCTGTACCACTGAGTGCCTGTGTGTGTCAGTGGAATTAGTGTTTAGCTGGGTGTGCAAATGACTTCATTGTTGTTTGGTTGGATGTGTTAGTGTGTGTGTTTGAGTGTATCCCTGGGTCTGTAAGTAGCTATATTACTGTTTGGTTGGATGTGTGAGTGTCTCCAACAGAATTACTTCTGGATTCAGAAATATGTTCATATCTCTGTGACTGAATTACAGACTGTCTTCATGGGGTGTAAAAAACTATTTTTGTACATTGTTGCTTATTCTATAGCTATACTAGTATGGTGATAATAGTTGCTTCTGCTAAAGTGAAAGTTGCTGTATAACAAATATATGCTTCTGCTTCTGAGTACATTTTTTTTACTATTCATGTATTTACTATAATTAATATTCTACATCTACTTTCAGAACACATTAATTTGTACCACACTGCTAAAAAAATCTATTGTTACTGTTTACAAAATGTTCTTCCTCATTTAGTGATCACTGTACTTTTACCTTATTTTCTTCATGTTCCCTCCCAGTTCACTATTGTGAACATCCTACATTCTTTCATCCAACTTACCTAAACACATGCGTTTTTGACACATTTTCTTTTAAAGTAGATCCTAATTCACATACCTATTAAATGTGTTTGTGGGTTTGTAATTTTGTTTGTCAGAATCAGTAGAATCTCTTCTCACTGAAAATGTGAAATACCAAGCACAAAAAAGTGTACCACTCTCATACAAGGGTACCATTAATGGTAAAAAAAAAAAATTTGTTTTCAAGGTTACCAATCCAGAAAATAAATCTCGACCTTCCTTTAGTATCTGAGTTATGTTATACCATTTCTGAATGGTCAGTATTGTTAACCCTTTCTAACACCCCTCCAAAGTAGCCCAATTTGGTAGGGAATTTGAGCAGGTCTTCAGATCCTCTGCAACGATCAGATGACCCCTGTGAAATTTTGCAGCAGATGCGCGGGTCCACCCGGAATCCAAAAATCATTTTTTTAAATTTGCTGATAATCATTTTTATTTAGACTTAATTTGGGTTAATAAGTAAATTTGCACTCAAACATTCCATATTCACCATTTCTTCTATTACCACTCGTCCTTCATAGTCACAGTCTAGTCTTTTTTGTTCCCTTCCCCTATGCTCCTGTAGCTCTTTCACCACAGTAAACCATTTTGGAACATTCTCTGCTAGCAGTAGGTCAGAAGTTCACAACACTTTCACAGAGCAGCATACTATCTTGTGAACCAACTGTAGCAGGTGTGTATTTTTTGTTGTTATTTCTCCAAAGTCAATTGTGTACTTGCACCTGCATGTTTACACCATCCAATCAAATTTGATCTTTTAAATTTTAAGTGCTAGGCTCTATTTTAACTGCCTTTCATTTGAAATATGTGTCACTCAGCTGCAGCCTTCGTCTGTGTCCTATTCTAGCATCCCTCCAAGATGCTCAGAGTGAGGATTGTGGGTCATAGCTTTGTGTTTTGGGCCAGAGAGAATGCAAAAAAGAGTGGTATTGACAGGAACCTGGGTTTACCTAATGTGGATATTGTTTGGATTGGCCACAGAGGGTTGAAGTGCCATCAATTATTCCCACTTGTGACACCTTTGATAACATCACTGATAATGTCAATGTAATATCTGCGGTAAAAAGTTTTACGTAAAAGGTGTACATGGCGGGGGCTCAAGTTGTAGTTATCTTAGGGCACGAGTTATAGTTACTTGAGATAACATTAACTATAACTGGCAAATATCTGAGGTTTTGTACATTTAAAATGTGAGCCTAACTATAACACTGTATCAAGGTTAATAACCCTGCCGAGGTGCATGAAGAAACAGGGCCAATAGGAGCATGCCCCATGAGTACGACAGGAGGAATTCCCCATCGGCATGATGACATCACCAAACAGAAGAAGGAGGAGAGGATTTGCGCAACGGTGCGGGTGGAGACAGCGCGCGAAAAGCCGGAAGAAGAGGAAGAAGACGTGGCAGACGGGGAGACCGAGGAGGAACAGGATACGCGCGAAACGGGAATGAAAAGAAAGACCAAGTCAATGGCGACACCGAAGAGAGTTTGAAGAGGAATGCCCAGGGAAGAGCGGTTGTCAGCAAAAACGGCAAGCCCCAGTGTCAGGATTCAGGAGCCCGCCATGTTCCAGGAGGGGCCTGGTTAGCTCAGGTACGTGCCCGCATTCAGGGCTCCACTAATGCTTTATTAAAAAGAAAATGGGAAAACAACCCTAAGGGGAGGGGTAGAAAAGGGAGGGAGAATCAGATGCTAAGAAAACAAAAAGGGGCAGTGCACAAAGAAAATAGACTGTTGAGAGAAGAACGCATGACATTTTATTTTTATTATTTTTTCTTTATTTCTTTTTACCACTCTTCACAGATTTTACCACAAGAAGCACCAAGTATAATGGGATAATCACGGAGTGGACACATTTTAACACCGGCTCTCACTTCCCCCCCCCCACCTAAGCATGATAAATTAGATATGTCCTCAGGATAAAATACTTACCTTCTGTCCTACTGTCTTCTGTTTTCCCTCCTGCTCCCATATCCTGGTCATGGAATATTGAGACACCTATGAAGGAGACAAGAGAGGGAATTATGTACACAAACCACCCAAGAAGAGAAAACGGGTGGCAGAAAAGAACAAAATAAAGGGGAAAAGACTAAAGAAAGACCACCAGAAGTAAAAGAAGGAAAAAGAGAATGATTAAAAGGAAGGTCATTAAGGAAGGGGTAATAGACATAAGAAGAAATAAAGAATTACTCGCTTTGGAACAAAATTAAAACGAGTTATCTGATTCTGTGAGACCTTCTGAGGGGTGATTGGGGTTCTCCTCGAATAACCCACAACAAACAATCCTGTAACATTTAGCTGTTTCAGTGAATATATATATATATATAAATATATATATGTGTGTGTAAAACAGCTAAATTGCTATGGTTTTGTGCATGTAAAGTCTGAACCTAACAAACTGCACATTATCCATTTAAGATTTTTGCAACAGATCTACTATACCCCATAAACCATATGCCTCCAAGATTATTCAAACTATGCTAGATGTGGTCAACTGGATGTGGAATTCCTACATCTGTTGTGGTCCTGCAATACACTACTCTATCACTCGTAATTGGGTGTGCCCTTCCCTTGGATCTAAGAATTGTGATTTTGGCGTGGGCATGGGAGGTACCTGCCCAACAAAGACACTTTACAGCTTTGGCACTTTTACTGGTCAAGAGATTAGTGGCAAGCTGCTAGGCCAGGAGAAGATTCCTCCAAACACAAACAGTGGATTGAGTCCCTTATGTATTGCACCAAACTACTTGAACTATATTCTGAACTTATACCTCCTACATCCACAAACCCCAGAGATTGCCTTAATAAGGCCTAGAGATATTAGGAGTCCATTGAGGAGTCATCGAATTACTGCCTCTCCACAGCCTAATAGACTACATGATCCTCCTGTGGTAGATGTTTCCTAAGCTAGGTTAAGTGGGGTGCTACCAGGGGTCTAAATACACCACCTGCTGTTTAAGTTGTGGAAATACATGCTGCCCATTTTAGTTGTTGTTACAGGATGTCGAACACATATGTAGGATTGGAGTTAAACCAGTATCAACGTGGCTTTATTTGTGGGTGGGCAGGATGGATCAATAGAATTAGCTGTAGTATATGCATACATTGTTAGTATGTTATGACTGTGTCATACTGTCTTTTCACATGAATGTAATGTCTGTTCTTCTAGAAAACTATAATTAAATGAACTTAAAAGTATAATTCCAGCAATGTTAAACTCCATTGCGAAGTCCATTAACCCTTTAATAATAAGGAATATCTTGTAATGGAAAATACTCTATTTCTAAGTGCTCTCTTATTAAAGATCCGGGCACCCTAAAAAAGTATTTGTAAAGTCAGGTGCAATTCTTCTCTAAATTCTTCTTCCACTCAAAATATAGGCCCTCATTAAGAGTTTGGCGGGCGGCAGAGGCCGCCCACCAAACTCTTCCTGCCTTCAGACTGCCTGTGCAGCCTGAACCTCGCCGGCCCTAATAGGACTTCATCGCAGGGCAGGCAGGCGGAAATAGTGTTTCCACGCACCGGCACTGTGGTGAACAGTGCTTTAACATTGACAATGGCTCCTAATGGAGCCAGCACCAATGTGCCAGTGCGGCGGGTGCAGCAGCATCCGTCGCGCATTACACTGCCCGTAATTCGGACAGTGGAATGCGCGGCAGGGCTGTGCATGGGGGCCCCTACACAGCCTATGCCAAGTGCATGGGCAGTGCAGGGCCCCCAGGAGCCCACCTGTGTCCCCCATTCCACCAGCCTTTCCATGGTGGTGTGAACTGGCAGATGGGGACTCACAATCCCCGGTCATAATGTGGCGTCCCCCCTCCAGCCTTTTGGCAGTGGGACTGCGACCGCGAGTCTGGCGGTCATGCGATTGCCAGACTTTTAATGAGGGCCATAGTCTCCCAATAAATCTTAAACCTCAAATCAAGGTACAAAATTCAAAATTCTTCAGAATTCATACAGTCAAACAGCCCAGCAGGGTCTTACTGTTTCTTCAACACAGTAAGTATTAACAATCCAAATAATTCAAGAATCAGTTTATGTGGAAATATAGAAACAATTTCACCAATTGGCTTATCAAGCTGTTAAATGTGGGCAGATCTTTGGCAATAAATGCAGGCAATTAAAAAGGAGAGAATTAATGTGAAAACAAATTGAAGTCCAAATTCTCAAAATCTAATACAAACACAAAAATTTATCTCAAAATCAATTCAATCTTTTCAGAATTTAAAATAAAAAAATCAAAGTTCGCTCTTTCTTCAGGAAGTTATTTAGCATCCATTATTTCATTTCTCAGCTCATATGCCACTTTATGGCAGTTCCTCAAGCAAAAACTGAAATTCTTTCAGGTCAATGTCTCTTTCTTCTGGAACAATATTTGCCAAATGTGCCAGTTCAGGAGCTATATATCTTTTGTTTGACACTGATTGTGGCTTCACTGATTTCTTTGCCAGTCAGCTGTATTACTACTTCATCTGGACTTCCGTCACTTTCATTCAGGCTGTCTTTGTTTTGCAATGCTTGGCTTCTTCCTCTCACACTTCCAGGCCATTTAGCTTGGCTCGAGCTGACATCTTTAGTTTCATTTGCTTGATCTACCTGATTTTCTTCTGCTTTTTGGTTGGCACAGTTTGCTACTGGAACAATTTAATTTACCCCGGGATCTTAAGAGTTCAATTTTCTTGATTTTCATGTTGTCATTCTTCTTGAACTCCCTGTTCTCCCCTCTCTGGATCCATGTAGTGACCTCAAGCTTGACTTAGTGGAACAAAGGTTTGAGTCACTATTTCTTCATCAGCAGTACACACTGTTTTGTGATAGATGTGTGGATTCAATACATCACACCTCAATATTTCACAGGAGTATTCATCACCAGTATGACTTATATGATCCACTCTAGCTGGCCTGCAGGCATGGCTTTCTCATATTTTTCTTCAGTAAACATGAATCACTAGGCACTTCATAATAGCAGGGTTCAGTTCTTGCAGAAGGTGTTGCAAACTTTCCGTGGTTAGAGATACAGTACACTACATGAGGTAAACGTTTGCAGTAATCCAAGACTAAGCCATCAGCAATATTCACAAGAGCAGCAGATGATCAAATACAGGAACACCCATGGTTCTCCCTATTAGTACATCATGTGAACACAAACCTGTCTTCTTGCTTGAGGTGTTTCTCACGCTAAATAAGACTACATGAAGAGATCTGGGTATAAATCACATAAAATCATGGTATCGTTTCAGCAAACTAGGAACTCACAACTCGTTACAACAATACACACCACATGACAATGTCACAACTTTGCTTGTTCCCCATGACTATAACATGATACAAATATAATCACCAAATCAACATAACATATCACACATCACATTATCATAAAAACCCCATTAATACTCACTAAATCCACTCATTAGATCACATGCACAGGTACTCTGGCAATAATCCCAAAAATATTTTCCAAGATCCTCCAACTTTTGGCCAACTAAGAATTAGCATTAATTACCTTAATTAGTGGAAATTATATTAAACAATTAGCTTGCTGCCCACATCTTTCACCAAAAAACTGATGACGCTCTAATTAATTAGAAGGATTGATGTGCAAGATCAGGACTGTGTGAGTCTTCATAGGACTTAATCCAAGGAAAATAAACAAACCCATGCCAGACAAGATGGCAGGTTAAAATCCACAGAAAGCAAAAAATAATTGGTTAATCATTTAGGATTAAGCACAAACAAAGTAATGTATGCTTCTGCAAGAGGATTAACATATGATCTGCCTCTAAAGAAAACCCAAGGAAGACTAAATATTAATCAGTAAACAGACTGACAAAGAGTCTGCTCTATAAGTAAGTGTAAAAATCTAAGTATAAATCAAATAGACAGACTGACATAGAGTCTATTTCTAAACAAGGCCTAGAAAGAACAGGTTCTTCTTCAAAATAAAGCAGCTTTAATAATGTTTCAGGGTACAGAAGCCAAATGCATTTCATGGTATAAAATGAAATAATTATGCTAACCTGCTTTAGGTTCTAAACCTCTAATAACTGATAAAATCCCACCAAAAGGGAAACAGCCTTCATCTGTGCAATATATAAATGCTAATAAACATTTGCACAACCACAAACCGAAATGCCATTCAAAGAAAGAAAAGTAAGAAAGAATGAGTTATCATTCCTAAAAAAGCCAACACAATGTAAGTTTGTTATACAAGGCATCAGCAAAAGAGACTGATTTACGATTATTCTGCTAAAGTTTTCTTGATCAGAGATGACATCATTAAAATGTTGATTACTCTTCTATTTGTTTCCTCCAGTTTGTGTGCTTGAATTAAAAATGCAGGGTTTAGAAGCATGTTTTATGTCTGATCTAATTAATTTATACACAGGACAGAATCTGGATATATTAAAATCATATTTGATCTTTTGGTAGTGTTTAAACTCTTCATCATTTGATGAAATGGCTGGCACAGAAGAATCTTGGCCAATATCTTCTATAACAACAAACAGAGAATGGGTAAAACCCTTTGATATATCAGCTCTCTTTTCTAACATGTTAGGTCTGACAGCAGGTCAGCTGTCAAAACACCCCAGGCTTTAAACATTCAATTCCAGGTGTACTGGCAGGTACAAGTGAAAAGAATGTTATCACCATGCAAATGGGATAGTGTTAAAAACATCACACAAGGATTTCCACGTAACAACAAAATGTATAGGTGCAAAGTGTCCTGTTCTGTTAACGCAGAAGTTATTAATGAAATTATTAATGAACGTTCATGTATTCTGAGTGTCGAATTTGCATAGAAAATGTAATAATGTATGGAAAAATAATGCACGCATTTGAAGGTGCGCCTGCCTGAGTGGCTGCCAATGTTCACGAATATGCAACAATATTGTTACCTGATGAGCACAATGACAAGAACGGAAGAGATGAGAACCAATCATCGACATATGAGCCATGTACTAGTAGAATTGTAGATTTGAGGGTTTAGTTTAATTGGATTAAATGTAAATATGCTATTCTTGGACCAATTAGGATATGGGAAGTAGTTTTAAGTCTAACTTAGCCAGACTGCACAGAGGGGAGATACCGCTATTATTTTCTTGACCGTCTTGGAAAGAGACGTGTTTAACTTTATTGCTTAAAGAGACTTTGCTTTATCTGAACTTTGATGCTCAGTCCTGATGCTGTGCAGACCAGACTGATGTCCTGATGACAAAACTGTCTTAGCTTGTTGATCCAATTGAGGAGAGGTATACCGTGACTGTTATTGATTGTATATTTACTTTTGTTTCTAGGTTCCACCTGCTACTTTGACAGAGTCATAGTTAGATGTTTTTCCAAATTTATGTTGACTAAATTGTTTTGCATGAAGTCCAAACATGCTAATCTAATCTGATGTTAGTTAGGATTCTCACTGATGAGGTTCACTACATGTAATAACAGTTGATGTCTTTTCTTTGTTGAAATCTAAATGTATGTAATATAATTTGCGCAGATATTCTTGCTATTAATTTGTACTGTAACTTTAGAATGTGTAGTAGCTCAAGCTTTGATTAGATTGCGATTCTTTTGTTGCTTTGGTCAGCCAGTGTTGTTTCTGTATGTCTATAATTTGATTTTGAGATTAAGGGCCAGATGTAGCAAAATTTTGCGAGTCGCCAATGGCCGCAATCACAATTTGCGACCCCGCAAAATCAGAATTGGGATGCAAAAATCTTATTTCCATAGTGCAAATTGCAATGCAAGCCATTACCGATTCGCAAAAATTGCGACCTGATTTTGCGACCCGCAAATAGGAAGTCGCAATTTGCGAGACGCAAACCATATGAAAAAGCCACTCGCAAATTGCGACTAGTCGCAAAAAGCCCATTTTGCACACCCAAATTACCACTAAGTCAGAGCAGGTGGTAACCATAACCAAAGTATAAAAGGAGACCCAGAAGGCATCTGGGTTACTCAAAATGGCTGAAATATATGTGATAGCAAGGAGGATGAGAGTCCACGCCGCACATCAGAGGAGGAGGAGGAGCCAGAGAAAGGAGAGGATATACAGAACCAGGCAGACACTTTTCCAACAAACCGAGGAGGAGATATATGACAAATACAGACTCAGCAGTGCAGCAATATTAGAATTAATTGATCTACTCAATCCGCAGCTTCAACGCCAGACTGTGCGCGGCAGCGCCATCCCCACACATGTGCAAGTGCTATACTCACTGCACCTCTTGGCCTTGGGAAGCTATCAGGGGGTTATTGCAGTGGCAGGTGGGGTATCCCAAAGTGCACTCTCACGTTTCTTCAGATGTTTCTTAGATGCCATACTTACACACATGTCCAGATACATATACCTACCCAGGAATGAGGCAGAAATTAACAGCACCAAGTTGGAATTCTACAGAATTGCCAACTTCCCCCATGTAATAGGGTGTGTGGACGGGACACATATACAAATTTGCCCTCCTGCAAATCTGGAATATCTGTTCCGCAATCGGAAATGTACCCACTCACTGAACATCCACGTGGTATGTGACGCCCATTATGTCATCACTGACATGGTAGCCAAATTTCCAGGTAGTACACATGACTCTTACATTTTCAGGCACAGTGGGATACACCAGTGGGGAGTTTGGAGACGGATATCTCTTAGGTATTGCTGAAGACACCCTGAAGCCATACACACAGGTCACTGTCGAAACCATTGATGCCCTGCTAACATTGCTTAATTTTGCCAAACAGGTGACAGTGCATATGTGCTACGACCATGGATACTAACCCCGTACCTAACACCCAGCAATGAGAATGAGAGGCGATATAACAGTGCACATAGACGGACCAGAAATGTCATAGAGTGGACCTTTGGACTGTTAAAGACAAGATTCCGATACCTCCACAGAAGTGGAGGTGCCCTCCAGTATGCCCCAATAACAGCATTCAAGATAGTTGGCGCATGCGCAATACTGCACAACATTGCCACCAGACGTGGGCTACATCTCACCCCTGCAGACCTAGATTCGGAGGATGACGAGCAAAAGCTACCATATCGGCAGCCTGGAGATAGAAGCATTGCAAATCAAGGCAGACAGAGACAGGACCACATTGCAATCCAATACTTTGGAAGGTACGTGGCAACAGACACCACACTCACCAATGTCACACACAAAGAGCCCAGTTGTGTAGTGGAACAAACAAAACATTTTAATTAGTGAACCTAATAACAAACGAACATAACTGTCCATAAGGGGCTGCACATGTCAACCCTTAATGAGGACACATTAACTGCATGTGCCTCATGAGTCCTGCAGTGTTTGTGCCTAGCTCCTCCTCCTGGTTCGCCCAGCATGGCTCGTCCCAGGTCGGTCAGTAGACCCCTGACGTGCACTGCCACTCCGCAGTACACGTGTGTCTGTGGGAGATACACTGCTGATAGTGGACCCCTCCTCACTGTCCTGAGGGGTCTCACCTGTGCCCCTTGCCACATGCCTGGCCTCCAACATGTCCACAGCGTGGCTAATGCGGCCCAGTCCCTCGCCACATCCCCTGCAAAGTGGCCCAGTTCCACCTGCTGACTCACGGTCCGTCTTGACAGGCCTGTGGTGTTCATGGCAAGACGGACAATGGACACTGCCATGCGGTCAAATCTTTGAGCTAGGTGGCGCTCACGGCGCCTTGTGCTTTGTCTCCCAGCCACCAGTTCCGTTACCAGTTGGCGGATTGATTGTGTAAGGTCACTGACATTGTCATTCTGTCTTCTGAACTGTGTGTTCACATCAGCCAGGCCATGTGTGAAATTGTGTTCCATTCTCTGCATTGCACCTGAGATAATCCGCAATTGCCTTGTTTGCAGGCGCTGACCAGAAAGGTGGGATGCCTCAACTGCAGACATGGATGCCTCCACTATATCTTCCTGGGCCACCGCCTGGACTCGAACTCTGCGTCTGCGACGTGGTGGTGCTTCTGGCTCTAGCTGTCTCACAGTGTGGCTGGGACCAGGTGTCGTGTCTCCTTCCTCCATGTCCTGTACTTCATCTGGAGGGGACTGTGGTGCTGTCGTGCTGGGCCCTGTAACGGCTGATGCAGCCTCCTGCACTGCCTGTGGCCTGCTGTCTTCACCCTGGATGGTGTGGCTGGTGGGGGTGTCTTGTGGGAAACCTGTGGGACATAGGGAACACACTGTCATTCTATAACATCTGTTGCATGCCTCATAGTAAACATTTGCCTAAATGCTGCCTACTGTACTACATTGCCCATAATGCACCATTCTGGTGGTTGCTAGTCTGGATTGGAGCTAGTCTGGTTGTGCATGCTGCTGTGTACTGTGGATATAGCATTTATAGGTGTACATGCATGTTGCATGGTACTCACTTTTGGATGTCCCTTGCGCTGACGTGTCCAATGCTCCCATTCCTGACACAGCCTCAGGCTCCAGTGTCTGCTCCACCAATTCCTCCATGGCTGTGGGTGGTGGGATGGTGGATGGGCCTCCTCCTGTGCCCCTCATCTCCCTGAGGCGCTCTGCCACCCTCTCCTTTGTCCTGGAGCGCAGTTTGTACCACCTTTTTTTTATTTCATCAATGCTTCGGTGGCTCACCCCAATGGCATTGATCGTCTCCTGGATTTGCTGCCAGATCCTCCTCTTCTCAGTGTCTGGGACACTCAGGGCTGCCTTTCCTACAAGCTGGTCATGGTGCTGGCAGCATTCTTCTGTCAGCACTTCAAGTTCTTTCTCTGAGAATTTTAATTTCCTCTTCCTTCCTGCACTGCCTGTGTCTTCCATGGTAGCAGCTGTTCCTCTCTCCAGGTAGTTGCACAGCAGTTAGAAAAGGGTGTGGTCCTCCCTCCTCCCAGGTGTATTTGACGACTTCCTGGCTCTGATGTCATCAGCAAGAGCCAGGACGTGTTTTTCCAATTGTTTTGCTGCACCTGCATGCAATTTGTGGCCCAGTCGCAATTTGCGACACCCGACTCGCAAATTGCGAGTTCGCTTTTAGCGAGGTCGCAAAAAGTGACCTCGCTAACAGTGGACTCGCAATCTGCGGTGCGACATCATTTGCGAGTCGCAAATTGATGTAGCTTTTTTTTATTGGATCCCATTTTGCGAGTCGGAAATTGCGAGTCGCTATGACTCGCAATTTCCGACTCGCAAACTTTTTCCTTCCTACATCTGGCTCTTAGTTACGTAACATTGGCATTGTTAATGTAGAGAAATAAACATCCCAACTTTTACACAAAGGTGTGGTTATTCAAGACTGCAAGGTCATGGTGTGTGAAATTATTGACTCCTATTGATCATAAATGTTATTGCTTGTTATTGGTTATTGATCTGTGCGTGTACAGGATATATGGTGGGAAAACCTTGAAGCGAGTCAAAAGGTGCATAGAACTATTCGCGTCTCCTTGTAACTTTACCTATTAAGGTCCGACGCGCTAACAGGTCTATGTGATCCTTCAGCGAAATCCAACTGCACTTTACTGCTGGGAGTTTTGGGCCCTACTTACAAAGTTAACAGCAAAATGACAGGTCCCAGAATACAATTTGGTGTCTTTTAAAATGTCAGAACTGACTGAATGTGAGACATTTGCCATGGGGACACTTGATAGTTATGATTGTCTACACAACAGAAGTATCACTTTGATGTATCCAGACAAAGAATTACAGAAAAGTAGTGGTGGCATGCTTATTATCAAGTTTCATGTGCCTTAGAAGGCAGAGCTCCCATTATTCTTGTATAATTACATTTTTTTAAGGTTTCACTAGGTGTTATGCTGTTGTTAGGGTTGACCACCTCTACAATGTCAGAATACTCAACAGGGAGTAGGCATATGACTCCCTACTCTGTCTAGGAATTTGTTTATTAAATGTTTGAGTATAGCAATCTTACTTTTTTAATCCATTAATGGTGCTTTAAACCAGATGGAGCCTTGACAGAGTGACTGTGAGAGGTAATGAGATGTAAAAGAGGGTAATGAGATGTGAGTGTAAGTGAGAGGGCAATGCATAGGCTTTATATGCTTAACACAGTCTAGTATAAGCCCATGCTGAACAGGTCATCAACTGTCACCTGCACACAGAGTTACTCTTCAGTACAAAGATTTATAATATGTTCAATGCCTCTACACACTTTTGAAGCATTAGGAGCACGTGCGTTTTATAAACATTTAGCCCCATTAGCTGGACACTGTCTATGGAAAATTAGGTAGAAAAGTAATATGGTAGTTACCGGCCACTACGAAACTATAAAACAAACTAACACACTTTTTGGATAATGTTATCAATAATGTAATTTGAGATCTCATAGAACATGTCATGAGTGATGTAATATGTGAGGTCATAAGAAATGCATGGCGGGATGCAAGTTATAGTTAGCCCTGCTAACTACAACTGTGAGTTTCTGTGGTGTTTTTAGTTCAAAACATTAATGTTGTCACCGACATATTCACCTAAATACAACGTCACTTTAACCTTTGTTTTCAGTGAATTTTCAAGGTTTAAAAAAAAAACAGACCTTATTTTCACCCCTAACTATAACATTACTCTAACCTTTGTGTTTTTTTAGTGAATTTCAAGTACAGTCCACCCCCGGCTGCATGCAGACTTTGGTTATGCGTGGCTGGGGTTGGCCAGAGGGCCTGGCCTGCTTCCAGGCCCTGCGGCTACTCCCCCAGGAGGCTCCCAACCCCACACTGCTCACAGTCTTTGGCATGTGCAGTGTAGGGCTGGCCTTTGGGCCCCACCCCGAGGCCAAAACATGCATATTAATGGGAGAGGAGTGTGCAGTTCCACTCCCTGAGACTTAATTGGCCTGAGGACCCCATTCCCCAGGGTTGGTTCCAATGCAAAGGGAATGGAGGCAGCATGGCCCCTCTCCAAGCCTTTAAAGTTCCCGAGGACCCCTTCCTCTGTGGTCAAATACAATTAAACAGGGGAGGAGGGTGTGCAGCCGCTCACCGAGTCATCTTGGGCCAAGGGCCAAAAACTAAGGTGATGGGGGCATGCAACCCTCCTCTCCACACCCAAATAGGACACCAGGACCTCAGTCCTGGGGCAAAATATATTAAAAAACAAGGGGCCACATGACCCCCCTGGGCCTTATTAGGCGTCGAGGACCCCATCCCCAGGCACCGTGCTAACTGATCACCCAGGGCAGCATGTCCGGCCTCTGCCCCACTCCCCGAGCTTTCTCAGGCCCCAGGGTCCCCTTTATCCTGGGCTGTCTGTTTTTTTAAAGGGGAGGAGATTGTGTAAGCTTCTCCAAGCTTCTTTTGATCTCGGAGACCCTATCCCTGGGGCCAACCAGGCCCCCCACTGAGCCTTTTTAGGCCCCAGGGCCTCATCCCCTGGGTCTGCATGACATTATAAAGGTAGGGGGGACCCAATGGGAGGGTGCTTTATTTAAAAGGTGAGAGGGCCATGCTGCCCCCTCCCCAAGCCTGAGTAGGCCCTGCACGGCTCATTGCTCCAAGCCTTCTCAGGCCTTTGGGATCCCATCCCCCAGGGTCATCAATTTTTTTCTAAGGGGAAGGGCCACATGGCCCTCCTCCCTGAGCCTATTTTGGCCCCAGTAACCCGATGCCCCAGGGCCTCCATTATCATTTATTTATTATGATCTCTCTCCCAAAATGTCTTTATTTACATTTTGAATGTGCAAACAATACAATACAAAAACATCCAGGCTTAACACTCATATTGATAACATATGAACATTACCACAGCATAGTTGTCCCCCCTCCTTCGGGGGTTCCCAATACAAGGAATTTACTCCACCCTGGGATTAGCCCAGGGGGGGCGATATGTGTGCACATAATAGCTAGAGGACCACCGATCAACATATTGTCGAGGATGAAGGAGGTGGGGTCAGTGATTCGCCATCATTCATCATTTATATTTCTCATGCACACCCTTTGACCCTACTTCAGGATCTGTCCATCCTTCTTTGGGGGCATGGGGAGCCACCAGGCTGCACTAGAGCTCAACTCAGTTACCCACCAACATCTGAGGGCCACTACTGTATCCACCAGTGAGACTGGAGCAGAATCCTCAACCATCTAGCTTCTGTCTTCTCCCAGGAGGTAAACTATTGCAGCCCATATCTCCAGACCACTCTCTGCATTTACATCTGTGCAGACTTTTCAGGGACTACATTCTTCAGCTACTGCCTATTCTAGTAAATCAGTTCTCTGTTTACCCTGCGTTAGTGCTAGTGGATTGGCCCAATGAATGGCAATACCCCACCTGGCCTACACCAGTCCCAGTTGGCTAAATCTGTACCCCATCTTCCTAGCTTCTTTAGGGAGGACAAAAGTCCTAATAGACAATGGCATATCGTCAGTTCAGCCCTAACTCCTGCTACCCATTGCACCTCCCACAGTATCTCCTCCCAAAAGGGTCTCACATCATGGCACGTCCATGTAACGTGGCTGAAGTTAGATGTGGTTCTGTCGCACCTCACACACCCTGCCAAACACATTGGGTAGACCCTGTTTAGTGGCTGTGGCATCAGATAAGCCCTATGTAGGTAATATAATTGTGTCAGCTTGAATCTATCATTGCTGGCCACTTCTTGCACCTGTGCTCTAGTGTGTTTCCATTCACTGTAAGAGAGGGGGGTCTCAAGGTATCCATTTCAATTGTCATGGGCAGACTCTACATCTGTCTGCCTGTCATTCTTTAGCACAGCGTACAACCAGGAGATGATGCCCTATTTGATCCCAGATTAACACCACCATCATAATGTGTTAGTCATTGAGTTCATCTGGGAAAGTCGTCCTTATCTCTCGGTCTATGTGGGGCATGTATGTATGTTTGTATGTATACGGAGATTTATAAAGCGCGTTAAGGCCTTAGCATCGAAGCCCTCGAGGACATAAATGAGGAGGGAACCTTACTGTGGAAACAACCATGTTTTCACTCGCTTCCTGAATATCAGGAAGTTATGTTCTTTCCTGATATCCAACGGTAAAGCATTCCAATATCTGGCAGCCGCCACTGTAAAAGCTTTGTCTCCCCACCTGACTCTACGAGTTCGACAAACCTGTATCAGGTAGGAATTGTCCGATCTTAGGACGCGCCCTGGACGATACCACCTGAGTCTATCAGCCAGATGTTCAGCACCGTCCCCATAGAGTGCTTTAAAAGTTAGGCAAAGGGCTTTAAAAATAATCCTCTTGCCAACCGGAAACCAATGGAGATACTTTAGGCTATGAGAAGCCGAGGCAAAACGTGGAAGGTCCAAAATCATACGAGCTGCATTGTTCTGAATTAGCTGCAATTTCCTCAAGGAACCCCCATCAGTATCCAACAGCAAGGAGTTACAGTAATCCAATCTGGACATAATCAATGCCAAAATAACAGTAACTCTTTCCTCCTGTTACAAAAATGGAAAAGAAAAATTCAAGAGTTTCATGCTCGCATCCTGCGCAAACTGTCTCATTCCCACCCCAAAATGTGTCCTTGCTTCTGCTAGTGCCATGAAGGTGCCATTCAAAAACAGGTATCTTGCCCTCTGATGCCCTCCTTCCATCCAGTGCGGGACATACATGGAGTAGCAGATATGTGCAACAGGTCACAAACCTCAAATATGAAGAACCTTAGTGTATGGCGTGTGCCTCAAAACCTGGGTGACTGCCTTTTCCCATGTCTGTGTGACCTGTGCGACTATGAAGGGGGTACCTGCTAGCATTCTGCAGCCCCTCATGGGTAGCTTCGTGAGGTCTTCCGCTGTGACTGATCCTTCCAGAAGTGCCTTCTCTCAATTGGTGCTACCTTCACACCACAATGCAGTGTACTGGAGAAGGCCAGACAGATAGTCCAATTTGAGGTCTGGGAAGCCCAGCCTGCATTCAGTAAGGTCCTGTTTTTGGACATCTAGTCGGACTCTTCTCTGTTTTCCTGCCCACACTAAGGAGACTAACAACCCATTAGGCTGTTGAATAAAGAGTTTGGTAGAATACAAAATGAGTTTTGCATAGTGTAGAGACATCTGGGCAGCAGGACCATTTTACTAAGTCCTGCTCTGCCCATAACAGACAGCAATAGCATGTTCCAAAATGTAATGGAGGCTTTGAGACCGTCCACCACTCTACCCATATTTAACTTGTATTGTTGTCAGTGGTCAAGCGTTATCTGTATTCCCAAATAACGGAAATGCTGTGTCTCTCAGGGTACTCCCTCCTAAAGGAGGTTAGTCGCTCCATGTGCAATCAAGGATGCCAGGGGAAAAAGTACTGTTTTATGGCGGTTAAAATGTAAACCCGACACCTTCCCAAAGTTGGCCATAAAGCACAAGAGATGCGGTACTGAGCATATCGGGATAGTCATATATATCAGGGTATCACCTGCATATATTGACCCAATATGCATCATGTCTTCCACTTGTACACCGCAATTCAGTTCTCAGATGTATTGCCAATGGCAAAGAGGAGTGGGGACAACGGGCAAACCCTGCCTGGTTCCCATCTCTATGCTGAACACATTGGACACCACCTGTCCAGTGCACACCCTCACCTTGGGTGCTTTATATAAAAGGTGCATCCATGACAAGAATCCGGGACCCAACCCCATCTTCCGCAGAACTTCCCACAGATTCTCCCAGGATAGGATTTCAAGTGCCAGATGTATCAAACATTTTTGTGATCGCAAATGGCCGGGCCATTGGGTCGAACAATACACATTGACAGTGTTGTATCTCAGATACTCTAGGTATTGAATGTTGGTAAAGTACATGAAGAACACAGTGGCAAAAGCTGAGTTGTGAGCATGCAAGACATTGCATTTTTGTGACAGTGTTGGTGTGGAAACTTACCAAAGTCAACTCACCCAGGTATTCTTGTCAAACACTCAGGATGCAGGATGGCCAAGACTTTCTTCTGTCAGGGAAAGAGTCTTAGTGGGGCACTGGGAGGGCCACTGTCCCTTTTATTGGCTTCCATCTTCTACATGGAGGGCAGGGAACACACCTTGCTCCTCAGGTCGTTCCACCTCTTCCTAATCTCCCCCTTTGTGCACAGTGTGGTATCTACAGCATTCACTCTGTTGACGTTCCTTTGCCACATTTCTATTTTCCTACTGAGAGGAGTTTGCTGGACTTGGGCTCCAAACAATGTTGGCTCTATTCTTATGGTTGCATCCACCATGACTCCCAACTTATCTTCAGAAAAACAGTGATTTTTTGGACGTGACATGGTGGACAACTAAAGTGGATGGCTGGGCCTTAATTAACAGTGGAAATAGGGAGTGAATGGACAAAAGAGAGTGCAAGGTGTTCTATGGGATGGTGAAAAAGGGGTGCCTAATCTATGAAAGCTACAAAAAATGGTGGTCGGGGTTCTTTGGCTTTCTGTGATGATGCAAATGATTGTTGTCTGTGAAGGGGTGTCTTTCATAGTGTGCTTTGCGGGTATGTCCATTGGACCAATGTGTGTTAGCTGTGCTGTTTTTAAATTCATCCAATGCACAGTTGTCTGGTACTTTGCTGAATACCGACCACGGTGGTCGACCACCACTGACTAACCACCTCAAGGAGACCGCCACAGCGACTGTGTGTTTGTAATAGGCTCAGTGGTAGGCCGTGACACTGACAGCACTGACAGCACTGGAGGTAGGACCCTCTAGATACAAGACTGCTGTGCCGCTGGTTGTCTGTCCTTTTGCTTGCCAGATGGCAGTTCTGCCTGTTTCCATCGTAACACGGTGGGCTAGGGACTGCCAGCGCAGTGGTCTTTTTAGGACTGTCAACATTGCGGTCTCGGGGTCTTACTGCCAAAGTCATAACCAGACCCAAAACCCTTAAATGTACAAGTACATTCAGGTGACAAAGAGAGCAAACTTTCAACGTAAAATACAAGTGAAAAGTGACCAGGAGATGGACCAAACACTGGGAGGAGCCTCCTGGAAAAGAACAGGAAGTTTGATTCTCTGGGCACTTCCTTCCTGTTTGGATCAAGGCAAAATGCAGAATTTAATAAATTGAAAGAATAAAAAATTGCAAAATAAAAAAACAAAAAAGAATTGAAAAGAAAATTAAAATTAAAATTAAAAAATGAATACAAAGATAAGAACTAAAGCAAAAAGTTTAAACAGAAAATGAAAAATTACAATAAAAAAAAATAAAAAAAACTGAAAATAAAACTTAAATTAAACAAGTTATCACTAATTGCTGATGTTTTCATGGGAGGACAAGAAGAAAAAACGTATTGTGAGGAAAGGACAAAGGAGGCACAAATTAAAAAATGCAAAAAAAACCCAAAGGAAACAACATAAGCAATGTTCATTAGGATCATATTCTTTTAGTATATGTATACTACAAGGATCCCCCAGCATATCAATATTAAACTGGTATCACATCAATCCATGCAAGTCTATGGCGAAGGCACACTGACTGCAAGCACAAAATGGCTGCCAGCCACATGGTCAAACAACAACAATGAGCAAGGAGGCATAGCAAACAAAGAACACATGCAAGCCTATGACAAAGGCAGACTGGCTGCGTGCACAAGATGGCTGCCAGCCACATGGTCAAACAACAACAAGGAGCACAGAGGCATAGCAAACAAAGAACACATGCAAGTCTATGGCAAAGGCATACTGGCTGGATGCACAAACTGGCCGCCAGCCACATTGTCAAACAACTACAGCAAGGAGGCATGGGGAACAAAGAACACATGTAAGCAAATGGCAAATACACACTGGCTGAATACACAAAATGGCTGCCAGCCACATGGTCAAACAATAACAATAAGGAGGCATGGGGAACAAAGTACACATGCAGGCCTATTGCAAAGGCACACTGGCTGGATGCACAAATTGCCTGCCAGCCACATGGTCAAACAGCAACAGCAAGGAGCAAGGAGACCAAAGAACAATTGCAAGCCTATGGCAAAAACACACTAGCTCGATGAACAAAATGACTGCCAGCCACATGGTCAAACAACAAGGAGCAAGGAGGCAGGGGGAACAAAGAACACATGCAAGCCTATGGCAAAGACACACAGGCTGGATGCACAAAATGTCTGCCAGCCACATGGTCAAACAATAACACAAAGGAGCAAGGAGACATGGGGAACAAAGAACACATGCAATCCTATGGCAAAGACTCACTGGCTGGATGCACAAAATGGCCACATGGTCAAACAACAGCAGCGAACAAGAAGGCTTGTAGAACAAAGAACACATGCATGCCTATGGACATAGACTACACAAAGTGGCCCCTGGCCTCACGGCATGAAGAACAAAGACAAATGGTGGACGATGACAAACTCACACACACAGAGACTAGCCATACGGAGGCATGGTAGTAAAGCTGAAGAAAACACTAAGATTAATTCAGCAGTGCAAAACACGAAAATTAACTGAGCAATAAAAATTGCACAACAACACATATCCTCCTGAGCCATCACATATTACACCACAACATATACACTGTTTGAAAAAAATGAAATGCAAATAATAGCCAACATTTGTAATTTAATCCATTGCTATGCCTGCCCTAAAAGAATTTTTAAAAACATATACCACTGAAACATGCATTTCATGCACTGATGACTACTAGTACTGGGACTACTGGCTAGATGGCCCTTTGGAAATCTAGGTCACATAGTAAAACAATATTCCAAATGTCACAAACATGTAGAAAAGGTTTTGAGGTATGCATCAATTTTTGTTTCCAAAAGATGAAAAATCACTGAAAAGCAAGATAAATATTAACTATACCGGTATTTAAACTCACACCACTCTCCACTATAACATTTAAAAATCAAATTAAAGTACAAGGACCCAACAAAACATCATCCCAGGAATCATGGTATGTCTCAACATGTAAATGTTCGCTCAAACCTAAATGTAGTCCACGTATAGATATGTAATACCCAACATTTTACCTGGGGTGTGTGTGTAGTAGAGGGAGTGACCTGACTCTAAGTCCCAGGAGACCCTGTTTCAGTAACTCCAACTACCAGCCCAGTGCTCACTTGTCCAAATACCCCTGTTTGGTAACTCGCAATTGAAGTGTGCTCACGTCGGAGGATAACACTTGTATAGTGGGTGTAGTAGAGAGAGTGATCTGACTGCAACTCCCAGGAGGCCCTGTTTCAGTAACTTCAACTACCAGCCCAGTGTTCACTTGTCCAAATACCCCTGTTTGGTAACTCACAATTGAAGTGTGCTCACCTGGGAGGATACCACTTGTATAGTGTGTGTAGTAGAGAGAGTGATCTGACTGCAAATCCCAGGAGGCCCTGTTTCAGTAACTTAAACCACCAGCCCAGTGTTCACTTGTCCAGATACCCCTGTGTGGTAACTCTTAATTGAAGTATACTCAATTGGGTGGATATAATTTGTATGGTATGTGTAGTAGAGTGATGATCTGACTGCAAATCCCAGGAGGTCTTGTGTCTGTAACTCCAACCACCAGCCTAGTGTTCACTTGCCCAATTACCCCTGTTTATTAACTGTCAATTCAAGTGTACTCACCTGGGAGGATACCATTTGTCAATTGTGGGAAGTAGAGGGAGTGACCTGATTGCTAAGGCCAGGAGGCCCTGTTTCTGTAACCGCAACCACCAGCCCAGTGTTCACTTGTGCAATTACCCCTGTTTGTTAACTCGCAATTGACGTGTGCTCACCCGGGAGGATACCATTTGTCAAGTGTGGGAAGTAGAGGGAGTGACCTGACTGCTATGGCCAGGAGGCCCTGTTTCTGTTACTGCAACCTCCTGCCCAGTGTTCACTGGTCTAAATACCCTTGTTTCTCAACTCTCAATGGAAGGCTATCCACCTGTGAGTGAGCATTATACAGATCATGCTCAACTCAGAGATGTCTTTGTCTACCTACCTCCATTGTGACCTGCTACCCAAGATTACACTATTGAGGATAGGAATGACACCTTACCAAGTGTGTACACCAAGTGTTACTAAGGACTTTGACACATTGACACAGTACTGCACACATGATAACTGCAGTGACATATACAACAAAGTTCTGTGCTTGTCTGTATCTCAACTAGGCATCCAAACGGTCAAAGGCATATGTTGATTCTACACTGTGATGGCTTTACTGTTGGTAAGATGTCATTTACAGTCCATCATCCAAAGTGTGACTGATCTGCACATCTCATGAGATGCTTGAGTCCAATAGTTTGGGCAAGCTTTGCACATGTCACGTCAAATACTCAAATACCATGATACCATGGCAGAAAAGGCTAACCTGCAACTTACGAATGTCCAATGTCTCTGCTTACTGTAACACAAAAGCTGTGGCGGTTGATGTCATACTTCAACCAGTAACAATGTACTTCCTTCATCAACAGGTCAAGCTGCCACTGGGCACATGGAGGCTACCCACTACCTCCCCTGATTAAAGCGCTCAGTGATGACGACACGCTGGACTTGTGGATGTGGAGGGTAATCCTGGCCCATTTGGGCAAACTGGTCAAACGGCAACAGTGAGTCTCACTGTGCCGACAACATCACCTCCCAGCCCTGTTGCATCAACATCCCATGAAATTATGTTGTGGGCCAGTGCAGTGAGGCCACCGGGGCGGCTGTCGGCCTGGACACCATAGCCATGTCTTGGTGGTCTATCAGGAGTCCCAAGACGTGATCGGCCAGGTGTTGATTGAACTCCGGGACATTAAGCAGCTGCAGAGGGTCATGATAGACAAAATGGATACCCACAACAACAACATGGGTAACCTAACAGGGGAGGTCAGGGAAATCAACACAACTCTAAGCAGGGCTTTGCTCCCACCATCTATTCCTTCCTGTGTGGCAATTAAGCCACAGCCAGGTACATCTGCGGCACCCACAGGAAGGGATGCCTTGCCGGAGGCACAAAAAGCCTCATACACCTTTGCCTCTGCAGCAGTTACGGATGACAAAACACCCACCACTACCAGTAAGTGATCTCTTCCATAATGTCCTCATTTGTGTGCCACACATTCACTCTGTTGACTAATCCTGAACCACTTTCCTTTTCCAAAGGCAAGAGTACTCTAGTCTTCCAGTGGTGTGGCATCTATTCCAATTAATTCATCCACCATGACTGACCCCTTCACTTTTATTTTCATGTATGCCCAATTTTAATTCATGTTTGTGCACTGAAATAAATACACCTGTCACAAACTCATTGTCCTCTGTCTTTAATTTGACATTTAGCTATGTAGATAGGTAAGACCAGGTGAACCATATGATGCAGATACAAGCTACTTGTGTAAACAGGGATATGTAGCATGCACACAGTGTTCACCTCTGGGTTATAACCATATCACACCAACACATACATACAAATGTCTTGGTGCAGAAGAGATCTTGTCACATTGTTCAGCACATAAGCTGTCAAGATGTCAGTAGCTATGAAAGTGAGACAATACCACAGCGGACTGTGTAGACCACAAAATACTATGGTACAGACACCCAGAACATTGTTGTAATGGACATAACAGGGTCATTACACTCCAGTGCTTCTGCATCTGGTGGTATCACATAATGAATTATCAGTGATGTGCAGTAGGCACTTTGGCCAACAATGATCAAACACATCAACAGCTATAGACAGTTCATACCAAAAGACTGTTTAGCCAATGTGAAGGGGAACTGACATGAAAGTGCTCATCTCATGGTGGCCCACATGATGCATCATGGCCACCACACAACAATGAACAAGTCCAAAGTAGTCTTCACACTTCCATCTTATCACTGTGCTAGCTGTCTTGACACATGTCATCTACAACCAAAGTCTGTGAGAAACATTCCCAGGAAACATCTATCCCCACTTTGTATGACCCAACAGCACAATTTAACAACTCTGAATTTCCCAAAAGAAGATGTCATGATGAATGTACCTGAAGAAAGAACAAATGAAGGAGTGGAGTCATGAAAGCATACACATGACACAAGTCACATAGCAAACTTCTGGACAAAAAAGTCATTCAGAAAAATCAGACACAAGCAATGCAACATCATCATAATGTGATTGTGACATAAGCTTGATCAGCAAACTTCCTTTTGCATATTTTTCATGGGCATGAGCTCCTTAGCTATCACTAAAAAAGGTACTCCACAGGCGATCACAACTACAGTTCATTGTACAGTCAAAGTTATGACATCCCATGAAATACTTACACTCATCAGAAGAAGCTGTTAATGAGATTGTGTCACGAGTCAGCTCCTCCGTCCTCACTACTATCATCTTCATTTGGCATTCCAGGATTCTCACCCAGTGGCACCTCAGGCTCCCCCTCCTCTGGGATGTAAGGGACATTCCTCCACAGAGTAATGTTATGGCGAATGCAGCATGCCACACTGATCTCACACACCTTCCTGGGTGAGTAGAAGAGGCCTCCTGAGTGTTGTCCAGCTGTGGAAATCTGGCCTTCAGGAGCCCAAAAGTCCCTTCCACTGGCCTCCATGTTCCTCCATGGGCTTCACTGAAGTGGAATACCCCTCAGCGGTGTTAACAATCAAATGTGGTGTGGTTTGGGTATGCTAATTCTCCTGTTTTGGAATGAGACATGGGTGCCACAGTTAGTCACTCCCTTCATGATTGTAGCACCTGACATTGCACACACAAATTCAGGACAGATATAACTTACCAACCAGCTAGGAACTCTGTGGTTGCAGTTGTGACATTAGCTGTGGTATGGTCCTGATCTGCATTTCAAAGGAATCATGGGCTGATCCAGGGAACAAGGCAGAAACATTTGCGATGTACAGAACTGACAAGCAGACAACTTGCGCATTGATAGAATGGAAGTTCTTCCTGTTTCAATAGACTTGTTCACTGGTTTGTGGCGGCACCAAAGCAACATGTGTCCTATCAATGGCTCCCACCACATGTGGGAGGCTAGCCAAACCGTAGAAGTCACCTTCACACTGGCCAAATCCTTACATTGGGTGAACCTGATATAGCTGTCAATGTGTTTCAGCAGTGCTGATAGCACGTCTCTTAACACATCACCGAACATAGGTTGTGACATGCCACCAGATATGGCCACTGTATGTTGGAAGAACCCTGTGGCCGGGAAGTGCACTACTGCCATGAGTCTCACAATCAGTGGTATGCATGTTGGATTGGTGTTTTCAGGGATTATTTCAGGCTCCACATGATGACATAAATCCACAATACTTTGCCGATACAGACAATGGCCTACCCAGAGCTTGATGGGCATTTGAGGGGAGCACTGTAGCTACAAGGGGATGAGTCCAGGGAATATTCCTGCCTGTAACATTGCCAAGATGAAGTATTAGAGTCTGCCATCTCCCCCTGAAGATTGGGGGTGGGCCATTTGTGGCACACAAGAGGAGTAACTGGTTGTGTAGGCATGAAAGTTAGTGCATGCTGATGTGCCTTGCCTATTAGCCCAATGACCTAGGACACAACCAAGTACAGTACACAACCAATATACGCTCAATGGCCAACACATGGTGAGTACAGTGCTCAGTCAGGTTATGTTGTTTGTTGACCAGGGTGTAATTTATACACAACAGTCCACTAACCTTCAGTGTGACAGCCCAAGCAACATGAGATAATAGATCACGGACCTCAGCCATGTGTCTGCTCAAGCGAGCATATTGGCACCTGTCCCTCGGAGGCCACTTGTCTTCAGTGTGTCACGAGTGCTAGTGCCTCACTACTGACTGTCATGTGAAGGTGGCTATCATACATGTGACAGAGCATACATTGCTCTCTGGGTGCAGTCACAGAGCAATACCTTCCCTTGGTAAGTGTGGAATGTCCATTGACATGATTTTTCTGACATCAATGTTGCCATCAGTCCTTGTACCTACATGTTGGCATGTTTTCGTTTTCCTTTTGACAAATTATTGTCACTACTAAATCATGCATGTTTTACCTGTCTTAATAGGATGCTGTCTGAATTCCCTTGCATATGGATGAATGCCAACATGTGTTTGAAATTGGACATATGTCATGGGTCTACAGTTCATGTGTGACAGGAGTGTGTCACCATTGATTAGTGGCTCACACATACCCTCACCTGCCATCACATGTAATTTGGCATGTACAACTGCAGTAGCGATGAAGAACATGACAATTTTTGTTTTAGATTTTTTTTTGTTTCTTAATTTTCTAATTTTTTATTCTTTCAATGTATTTAATTCTACATTTTGCCTTGATCCATCCATCCAACCATCCATTCCTCCATCCATCCATCCATCTATCCACCATAGGTGCACAGCAGCGCTACAGCATTCAGTAACTTTAGGTATATAATAATTACATTTCCTCAAGGACACCCTGGCTGCAGTGCACTGCAGACGCATCAGCAGCATAATTCATTTTTTGTTAATAATTATTCGATTTCCCCTGGACCATCTTGCTGCCATAACTTTTTTTAAAGATTATTCCATTTACCCATGCACCTCTCTTTGACTACCACAGGTGTCTCCTTTAAAGCAAAAGGAGATAAAGGAAAGAGCTATATCTGCATGTTATGTTGCCTGCTTTTAAATGACATATTATGGTGTGATGGTGTGTTTTGACTTTACAATGTTTGATTAAATTGGTATTTCTTACATAACTGACCAACCAAACTAATAGTGCATTTATCAGTACTATTTCAACCTGCAGCAATGCCACATTTCACTAACTTTATGTTTTTCTTGCTTGGTTGCTTTTAGGTGCACAAGAGAAGAGACATCATATCACCTGCAGTATTGCCAAAGAGAATGCCTGTGCAGTTATTTTTCAGCACTCCAATACCTCCCACTTGTGCAGCTTGGTGCCACTGCCAACTGAGCTTTAAGATGGCCCCATAAAAAAGTTGTTCCCAAGAAAGTGGTCAGTGAGGAGAAGGAGTTTTCCATCAGTAGCGTGCCAACCGCAAACTTTTTCGAGAGACATGTGCCTGTCACACCAGCCTCTGGAGAGGAACCTGGGAGCAGCATTCATGAATCAACAGCACCACCCCCAACCTAAGCCCAAGACCATGTCTGTCAGTGAGGCAGCCACTACAGTCATGACAACACCGACGAGCAGTGACGTTGAATTGGACTTTTCACAAAGTAATACCCATTTGTTTCAGGAAGCAGAGCAAAGTTGCCCACAGTCACAGCTAGCAATAGTAGATCTTCCCAAAGTTGGAGCAGAACAGGAGGTTAAGTTTCCTGCCAAGCAAGAACCTTCTCTTTTATAATCAATGGCTCCTAATCTACAGCTAAAAAAGGGAAGGCAATTAGTCCACCATCTTCTCCAAGCACCACTTCTGATGACAATGATAGGGATAAAGAGTGGACCCCAGCAGAGTCTGGGAGACGCCTTGAGAGGCAAGAGAAAAGAAAAGTTTCAGAAAGACTTAGATTAATGAAAGGGGATGATAATGATGAGGAGGATGACAATGACAAGCCAGTCATTGTGGAAGCTGGCACAGAGGAGTTCAACATTACTATCCAACCTGCTCTGGAGAATGTGGCACAGGCAGTACAGCCGCTCCCATATTTGTAAGGCCCCAGCTGAGACCTGCACCAACCCCTACCTCAGTCGAAGGATGCACTGCAGAGAGGCAAACACTACCCCTATTCTTCTTCAGGCATTGGCAGTGACCCAGTAAAAAAGTACTGCTCCCCAGTTTGGGACACTTTTACAATTAGCAGATAGGAGGAGAACACTGCAATATGCTCCATTTGCCACGCTAGTGTTTGTCGAGGTAAGTCTGGTTCAAATTATGGTCCTGGAGGCCAGAGGACCCATATGAAAAAACATCACACAATCCAGTGGGAGGAGCACCTTAACAAATTGCTAAACGTGGTTGTGGTAGTGAAGATGATGAGAGCTGGGAAACATTAGCCATAACTGGTCCAATCACAGTGGAAGGTGAGGAAGAAGAGGGTGACATCCTCACGCAGCAGTGCATCAGAATCACCCACCTCAGCAACCTCACAATGGCACAATAAGACTCAGTCATGACTCCATGTCATACAGTAACTGCCCCACGAGGCATATTAAGTCTACCACAACCTACTTCTCCAAAGTTGCCTGTGTCAAGTGGCCCCAGAAAAGAAGAAAATTCAGGCTAAAATTAGAGGCATGTTTAGGTAAAAGGGGCCCTATGACCACAATGGCCCAATTGTACGTTTGTACAATGGAAGCTGGCAAACATGTTAGCGCTGGACCTCTTCCCGTTTTCTTTTGAGGAAGAATGGGATTCTTAAAACTTGTGGCAGCCATCTGCAGCCATCTGCTCGAAATAGAAGGTTCCAAGTTGGACCTATTTTGCCGGAGTAGCTGTTCCTGTACTGCAGCACAATGTGCTGCAATTGGTTGGACAAGCTTTTCGGAGACAACAGCCAACAGCCACACCATCCACCTGATGACAGACATGTGGACCAGTGGTCAGCTAACTGATTACATGCACATCACTGCACATTGGATTTCTTTTGCGGTGGTAAAGCAAAAGCTGTGTACACATCTTGGCCCTGAAGAAATTTTTAAGAGCATTCGGCGGCATGCAACAGTAGCCATGTTCGCCATGGAGAAATCACATACAACCCCAAAGATCTTTGACACATTTAATAGCAAGGTTTTTAAATGGCTGTGGCCAAGTGGTCTCTGAATTGGATTTGTTGCCACAGACAATGGGAGTAACATAGTCAAAGCCATGTCAGACAGTGGCTATTTCAGGGTCCTGTGTTTGGCACACTGCAGCAACTTGGTTTGGCAAGAATTTCTCAATAAAGAAGACATAGGGGGTCATTCTGACCTCGGCGGTAAAAGTCGCTTACCGCCGGCCAGAAGGCTGCCATAACACCGCCGGCCAGAAGGCCGCCATAACACCGCCGCGGCCGCGGTAAACCGCCACGGTCATTCTGACCCGCAGCTGGCAAACGGCCAAAAACCCGACATCCTCAAAAATCCGCCACACCAAAGGTCAGCGAAAAAATGGCGCTGACCAAACCTCCACCGTCACGCCAACAGAAATACGCCCATACCATTCCGACCCACAAATCCACGCGGCGGTCTTTCAAACGCGGTATTCCATTGGCGGTACACACCGCCGCGGTCAAAATACACACACACATAGAAAACTCAGCCACATTGGTCAGTTCGAAATACACACACCTGATAAACATACTAACACCACTCCCACATACCCAACACAATATAAAACACACACCCACATCACCCACAAGCCCCTACGACCCGAAATCATTGACGAAGGCTAGAGAGAGAGCACAGAATAGACAATCCCACAACACAGAGGCACACAACACCATCACCCACACAGAATCCACGCACCAAACACCACACACCACCACACGCACCACACTCATCACCACAAACGCCACCCCACACCTCAACCACACCACCCCATGGCACCCCAAAGACACCCCAGGTTCAGTGACACGGAACTCAGGGTCATGGTGGAGGAAATAGTCCATGTAGAGCCCCAGCTCTTCGGGGCACAGGTGCAGCACACCACAATTACCAGGAAGATGGAGCTATGGCAAAGGATAGTGGACAGGGTTAACGCGGTGGGACAGCATCCACGCAATCGGGAGGACAGCAGGAAGAGATGGAACGACCTACGGGGGAAGGTGCGTTCCATGGTATCAAGGCACAACATTGCGGTGCAGAAGACTGGCGGCTGACCCCCACCTACTCCCCCAGAATTTACCGCGTGGGAGGAGGAAGTCTTGCACATCCTGCATCCTGAGGGCCTCGCAGGAGTAGGCGGAGGAATGGACTCTGGTAAGGCAAATCTTCACTACTGCTTCCCACCCCCACCCCACCCCACCTGCATGCCAAATCATGCCCCCACCCTCCCCCCTCCCCCATCACACCAACCCCTAGCAAAAGGCTCACCATCACAACCCACCCATCCCAACACCAAGCCCTGCATGCGACCCCAAAGCATGGACACCCATCACCAAAGCATGCCCACTGCACACACACATCACCCCCACAAGCCACCCTCACAAAAGCCCCCACAAGGAAATGCCTGCACATGGGTACACGGACCATCACACACAGAAGCAATAACCATACCTTTATACCCCTGCAGGACCCGAACGCCACCACACCGCCACGGAGGGTCCAGAGATGTCCATCCCACCCCCAGAAGAGGCCCCCAGCGATGACAGCAGCTCTGTCTCCCTGGAGCCAGACGACCAGCCCGGCCCATCGGGGACCTCTGGACAGTCGGTTCCCCACAGACAGCCACAGGCTACACCAGACCCAACCCCCTCTGGGAACACCAGCACAGCTCCCACCCAGCGGGCCCATGCCTCTGTCTCCAGGGCACGTAAATCAGCGGTGTGTCCACCACTACAGGGCACCCAGGTTGACCCACCACCCCAACAACAACAGGGACCTGGGGGCAGTGGTAGTGGGCACACCGTCCAGGGGACAGAGGCCCAGGAACACAGGGGAACTGGGAGGGCTGCTGTGCGACAGGGGGGGGACAGGCCCGGGGAACCGACTCTCCAAGAGGCCCTCTCCTCCATCATGGGAGCATACCACCGCTCCCAGGAGATGATGGCGACGGTACTGGCCCGGTTCCAGGAGATCCAGGAACTGAAGGAGGAACGGTACATGGGGTTCAGGGAGGAACTGAGGAACATTGGTTCCGCAATGGGGACCATCGTCCTGGCCCTTACCCAGATCGTCACCACATTGCGGGACTATGTGGCATCCCAAAGGGCCCCTGTCACTAGCCCAGGCCAGGAACAGCCTACCACTTCCGCCGGCGCTAGTGGACAGGAGGCCCCCACACAATGACAGGCCACCAGAACCCCACCTCCTGCAGAAGAAGAACCACCCCGCAAGCGGAACCTGAGATCTCACAAGAAGACAGAGTAGGATTGCAAGACCCCCGCCAGCCTAAGATACCCCCTGATGTCATCCCACTGTCCCACATTGTCACCCTGTCCAACCTTGAACTGCCCCTACTCCATCCTTCCACAGGCATATGGACATTGCACCTGTGCGACTGAGAACTGGACTCTGCCATGGACATTACTCCACCCCCACCCATCCCCGCTTCCCAATCATTTACCTATATGTAGCACTTAAAATAAATCACTTATTCCACTTAAATAAACAGGAGTCTGCTTGTATTCTTAACAAATGTATTACACATAACGGTTCAATAATGTCCAGTTACTTTGTGATGACAACATACCAATTTCAATAAGCTTTAGTCCATGGGCAAACAAAGCTGAAGTCAGGCAGTGGGTCATACAGCTCTGAAAAGGGAAGGGAAAGTCACAAATCAGTTAACAGGAACTGGGGGGAAACACAGACAGTGGATACGCATGAGGCCTCAAGTAAATGTAAATTGGGGTGGCTGTTTCTTACCTGTGTGCTACTGAAAGTATTGTTGTATGACTGTATCCCTGTTGTCCGTGTCGTCCCCGTCGTCTTCCTCCTCTTCACTCTCCACAGGCTCCGCAGCTGCAACAACACCACCATCTGGACCATCCTCCTGCAGAAAAGGCACCTGGCGTCGCAATGCAAGATTGTGAAGCATACAGCAGGCCACGATGATCTGGCACACCTTCTTTGGTGAGTACATGAGGGATCCCCCGTCATATGCAGGCACCTAAACCTGGCCTTCAGGACCCCGAAGGTCCTTTCTATGATCCTCCTAGATCGCCCATGGGCCTCATTGTACCGTTCCTCTGCCCTGGTCCGGGGATTCCTCACTGGGGTCAGTAGCCACGACAGGTTGGGGTAACCAGAGTCACCAATTAGCCACACACGGTGTCTCTGTAGCTGTTCCATCACATAAGGGATGCTGCTATTTCGCATGACATACGCGTCATGCACTGACCCAGGGAACTTGGCATTTACATGGGAGATGTACTGGTCAGCCAAACAGACCACCTGGACATTCATCGAATGATAACTTTTTCTGTTTTGGTACACCTGCTCACTTTCTTTGGGGGGAACCAAAGCCACATGGGTCCCATCAATGGCACCAATGATGTTGGGGATATCTCCAAGGGCATAGAAATCACCCTACACTGTAGCCAATTCGCCCACCTCAGGGAAAATAATGTAGCTCCGCATGTATTTCATCAGGGCAGACAACACTCTGGACAAAACCTTAGAAAACATAGGCTGAGACATCCCAGATGATATGGCCACTGTTGTCTGAAAAGACCCACTTGCCAAAAAATGGAGTACTGACAGAACCTGCACCAGAGGGGGAATCCCTGTGGGTTGGCGGATGGGGGACATCAGGTCTGGCTCCAGCTGGGCACATAGTTCATGTATAGTTGCTCTGTCAAGCCGGTATGTAAGTATGATATGTCGTTCTTCCAGTGTCGACAGGTCCACCAGCGGTCGGTACACGGGAGGATTCATACTTCTCCTCGCAAGTCCCAGCGGACGGTGCCTAGGAAGGACAACATGGAGCACAGAGTCAAGCAACCCACAGGTTCATTCACACAGCTTGCACAGTACACGAATCGCTATGCATGGAACGGCTTGTATGAGTGGCAATGCAAGGCCTAGGCCTGTGTGACGCAGTAGAAATCATGCCATGTGGGCCCTTGAAATGGCGGCTGCCTGACCTGTGAAGTGTGACAGTGGGATGTGAGGTCACTGCGCTGGCGTGGCACACCGTGGCGGTAGGCGGTCGAAGACCGCGGTGCAAAGCAGCATTGGTTAACATTGAACCCTATGGGTCTCAGGAGCCAATGACGATGTGCGCCGGCGGTCGCGGTACGCACCGCCGCGGTACGCACCGCCGCAGGCGTGGCCGCCATTTTCTATCTGATTAATCACTCGAGACCTGATCATCCACAGGAGAGGACCTATACTGCAAGTGCTGCTGTGACCTCGGTCTGGGAGATACAATGGCTGCTGCGACTGGGGAAAGGGCCCCTGCCTTCACTGCCGAAGAATTGGAGAAACTTGTTGATGGGGTCCTCCCCCAGTATGCGCTACTCTACGGTCCTCCAGACCAACAGGTTAGTACACAGGGTGCACGTTGAATGTGCTATGCCTGTGTTGAGTGGGGTGTATGTAAGATGGTGGGGAGGGGAGCGAATGAGGAGTGCAACGCACGAAAGATGAGAGCATGTGCCACATGGCAAGGTTGGGGAGGGGGGGCCACTCACATTGACCAGGCAGAAAACTGATGCGATTTCCTTTACCACCCTGTACATGTCACATAGGTCAGCGCCCATCAGAAGATCGACACTTGGCGTGCCATCGCCAAGGACGTCCGGGCCCTGGGGGTCCACAACAGACGGGGCACCCACTGGCGAAAGAGGTGGGAGGACATCCGCCGCGGGACCAGAAAGACCGCTGAGTCTCTGCTGGGGATGGCCTC
Source organism: Pleurodeles waltl (assembly GCF_031143425.1). Lineage (NCBI taxonomy): Eukaryota > Metazoa > Chordata > Amphibia > Caudata > Salamandridae > Pleurodeles > Pleurodeles waltl. The sequence goes on from NC_090442.1 coordinate 647,867,838, forward strand.
CCAACGAAGGAGGGGTGCCAGCCGCCAATTGACCCCCCTGATGTCCCGGATCCTGGCGGTGGCCTACCCCGATTTGGATGGGCGCGTGAGGACATCACAGCAGACACAAGGGGGTGAGTATCAGCACATTCTGCTATCTTTGCGCGCAGTGAAGGTGTCTGGGTGGGGGAGGAGGGCTGTGGCTATCTCCAGGCCTGGGCGCATTCTGTAGTCTAGGCCCCTCCGTTAGACACGGCCCTGTGCCCCCGCCCCCCACCTCTGTAGGGTGCCAAGTACAGCTATCCATGGTCCGGCCTCACCCATGTGTGCATTTGTCGTCCAGAGACCCGTAGGCCTAGTCACAATAACTGAGTAGTGTACCCCCATTGCGCGGCCTAGTTCAGGGGGCTTCTGTGTCTGTCCTCTCCGACAACGGTGTTGCCAATGCATGCACTCAACCTGTCTTCATTTCTCCCCCCCCCCCATTTTCTTTGTCTTCCTGTTCATGTGTGCATTAGCATCATCAGGCGGAGGAGAAGTGGCATCGGCGCACGAGGGAGCTGCATCTCACATGGCCCCGGAGGGCCCTACAACAGACTCCGAGTACACCAGTGAGATGGAGGGCGAGTGGAGCTCCACAACGGGGACCCGTGGAGACGTCAGCGACACCGACACATCCTCGGAAGGGAGCTCCCTAGCGGTGGCGGCAACATCCGTGCCCACCGCCACAACAGATACAGCCGCCACCCAGCGCACCAGCCCCGCCCTCCCAGCAGCCCATCAGCCTTCGCTCTGTGCCCGCTCGCCCAGGAAGGCGGGCATCTCCTTCGCCCCAGGCACCTCAGGCCCTGCCCCAGTTACCCCTGCTGCCCTCAGTGAGGAGGTCATTGACCTCCTCAGGACACTCATTGTTGGGCAGTCTACCCTTTTGAATGCCATCCAGGGTGTAGAAAGGGAGGTGCATCAGAGCAATGCATACCTGGAGGGCATTCATTCGGGTCAGGCTGCCCATCAGCTATCGTTCAACGCTCTGGCCTCAGCACTGACGGCAGCCATTGTCCCTGTCTCCAGCCTCCCTCTTCTGACTCCCTCCACCCAGTCCCAGTCTCCTGTTCCTCTGCCTATCCCATCCACACCATCCACACCATCAGACCAGCCTGCACACACCTCTACACCCAAGGGCAGCTCATCTCATAAGCACCACAGATCCCACAAGCATTCACCCAAGCAACATCCAGATGCAGACATGCCAACAGTCACTACCACCTCTGTGTCCCCCACCTCCTCATCTCCCTCCTCCCTCCCTGTGACGTCTCCACTCACACCTGCATGCACTCCACCATCAGCCAGTACTTCCATCACCAGCACACCCTCCATTACAGTCCGCACACGTGCAGTCACCACCCCCACTGCCATTTACATGTCCCCTGTGTCCTCTCCCAGTGTGTCTGTCACCCCCTCTTCCAAAGCACACAAACGCAGCCAGCCACCCACCCAACAGCCATCCGCCTCCGTCACAAGCACCTGCACCCAAAGACAGCACACTTGACTCTCCTACAACCACATCCTCTTCCTCCACTCCCAAACCCACTACACCTACCCGTCCCTGTCCTTCCAAAGTCCTTTTCCTTTTGAACCTTGAGCTCGTTCCAATCACTGACCCACCCCTTCCATCTGGTAAGAGTAAAAAAAGCACCTCAGCCACCACCGGCCCTGCATCTACTGTGACCATAGTGCAGGGCTATTGGAGTCCACCAGATCCTAGGGCAGGAACATCGGCCAGCAGCAAGGGGACAGCCAGCCCCCCCCCTGGGAAGAGGACAAAAAAGAAAAAGGCCCGGCGCGACAAGCCTGAGACGGCTGCCACCAAGGACAGTAGCCTTGCCCCGTCACCTGCCACATCATCCAAGGGAGGCAAGGGCCACAGAGCTCCAGCGAAGGAGGGCAAGGGCAGCAGGGCGGAGAAGTCAGGCAGCAGGCGAGCTGCCCAGGAGGGCCCCACCAGCCCCATTCCGGGTGTGACGGACGACACCCACGGGCCCAGGACTCCATCACATGAGGGCGCCGCGACCGCAAGTTCGGATGGTGAATGAGCGGAAAGTCTTGCCCAGGTCTGGCTCCCTAGACACACAGGACAAGCACCGCTGAACAGGGCCCTGCTGGGAGGAGCACCGCTGAACAGGGCCCCGCCGGGAGGAGCACCGCTGAACAGGGCCCCGCCGGGAGGAGCACTGCTGAACAGGGCCCCACCGGGAGGAGCACCGCTGAACAGGGCCCCGCCGGGACAAGAACCGCTGAACAGGCCCCGCCGGGAGGAGCACCGCTGAACAGGGCCCCGCCGGGACAAGAACCGCTGAACAGGGCCCTGCCGGGACAAGAACCACTGAACAGGGCCCCGCCGGGACAAGAACCGCTGAACGGGCCCCACCGGGAGGAGCACTGCTGAACAGGGCCCCGCCGGGAGGAGCACCGCTGAACAGCACCGCTGAACAGGGCCCCGCCGGGACAAGAACCGCTGTACGGGCCCCACCGGGAGCAGCACTGCTGAACAGGGCCCCGCCGGGACAAGAACCGCTGAACAGGGCCCCGCCGGGACAAGAACCGCTGAACGGGCCCCGCCGGGAGGAGCACCGCTGAACAGGGCCCCGCCGGGAGGAGCACTGCTGAACAGGGCCCCGCCGGGAGGAGCACCGCTGAACAGGGCCCCGCCGGGACAAGAACTGCTGAACGGGCCCCGCCGGGAGGAGCACTGCTGAACAGGGCCCCGCCGGGAGGAGCACCGCTGAACAGGGCCCCACCGGGAAGAGCACCGCTGAACAGGGCCCCGCCGGGACAAGAACCGCTGAACAGGGCCCCGGCGGGACAAGAACCGCACCGCTGGGCCCTTCCTGTCAAGCACCGCTCCGCTGGGCCCTTCATCTCAAGCACCGCTCCGCTGGGCCCTTCCTGTCATGCACCGCACCGCTGGGCCCTTCATCTCAAGCACCGCTCCACTGGGCCCCGCCGTCTCAAGCACCGCACCGCTGGGCCCCGCCGTCTCAAGCACCGCACCGCTGGGCCCCGCCGTCTCAAGCACCGCTCCGCTGGGCCCTTCATCTCAAGCACCGCACCCCTGGGCACTTCCTGTCAAGCACCGCTCCGCTGGGCCCTTCATCTCAAGCACCGCTCCGCTGGGCCCCGCCGTCTCAAGCACCGCACCGCTGGGCCCCGCCGTCTCAAGCACTGCTCCGCTGGGCCCTTCATCTCAAGCACCGCACCGCTGGGCCTTTCCTGTCAAGCACCGTTCCGCTGGGCCCTTCATCTCAAGCACCGCTCCGCTGGGCCCCGCCGTCTCAAGCACCGCACCGCTGGGCCCCGCCGTCTCAAGCACCGCTCCGCTGGGCCCTTCATCTCAAGCACCGCTCCGCTGGGCCCTTCCTGTCAAGCACCGCACCGCTGGGCCCTTCATCTCAAGCACCGCTCCGCTGGGCCCCGCGGTCTCAAGCACCGCACCGCTGGGCCCCGCCGTCTCAAGCACCGCTCCGCTGGGCCCTTCCTGTCAAACAACGCTCCGCTGGGCCCTTCATCTCAAGCACCGCTCCGCTGGGCCCCACCGTCTCAAGCACCGCACCGCTGGGCCCCGCCGTCTCAAGCACCGCTCCGCTGGGCCCTTTATCTCAAGCACCGCTCCGCTGGGCCCTTCCTGTCGTGCACCGCTCCACTAGGCCCTTCATCTCAAGCACCGCTCCGCTGGGCCCCGCCGTCTCAAGCACCGCACCGCTGGGCCCCGCCGTCTCAAGCACCGCACCGCTGGGCCCCGCCGTCTCAAGCACCGCTCCGCTGGGCCCTTCATCTCAAGCACTGCACCGCTGGGCCCTTCCTGTCAAGCACCGCTCCGCTGGGCCCTTCATCTCAAGCACCGCTCCGCTGGGCCCTTCCTGTCATGCACCGCACCGCTGGGCCCTTCATCTCAAGCACCGCTCCGCTGGGCCCCGCCGTCTCAAGCACCGCACCGCTGGGCCCCGCCGTCTCAAGCACCGCACCGCTGGGCCCCGCCGTCTCAAGCACCGCTCCGCTGGGCCCTTCATCTCAAGCACCGCACCCCTGGGCCCTTCCTGTCAAGCACCGCTCCGCTGGGCCCTTCATCTCAAGCACCGCTCCGCTGGGCCCCGCCGTCTCAAGCACCGCACCGCTGGGCCCCGCCGTCTCAAGCACCGCTCCGCTGGGCCCTTCATCTCAAGCACCGCACCGCTGGCCTTTCCTGTCAAGCACCGTTCCGCTGGGCCCTTCATCTCAAGCACCGCTCCGCTGGGCTCCGCCGTCTCAAGCACCGCACCGCTGGGCCCCGCCGTCTCAAGCACCGCTCCGCTGGGCCCTTCATCTCAAGCACCGCTCCGCTGGGCCCTTCCTGTCAAGCACCGCACCGCTGGGCCCTTCATCTCAAGCACCGCTCCGCTGGGCCCCGCCGTCTCAAGCACCGCACCGCTGGGCCCCGCCGTCTCAAGCACCGCTCCGCTGGGCCCTTCCTGTCAAACAACGCTCCGCTGGGCCCTTCATCTCAAGCACCGCTCCGCTGGGCCCCACCGTCTCAAGCACCGCACCGCTGGGCCCCGCCGTCTCAAGCACCGCTCCGCTGGGCCCTTCCTGTCGTGCACCGCTCCACTAGGCCCTTCATCTCAAGCACCGCTCCGCTGGGCCCCGCCGTCTCAAGCACCGCACCGCTGGGCCCCGCCGTCTCAAGCACCGCACCGCTGGGCCCCGCCGTCTCAAGCACCGCTCCGCTGGGCCCTTCATCTCAAGCACTGCACCGCTGGGCCCTTCCTGTCAAGCACCGCTCCGCTGGGCCCTTCATCTCAAGCACCGCTCCGCTGGGCCCCGCCGTCTCAAGCACCGCACCGCTGGGCCCCGCCGTCTCAAGCACTGCTCCGCTGGGCCCTTCATCTCAAGCACCGCTCCGCTGGGCCCCGCCGTCTCAAGCACCGCACCGCTGGGCCCCGCCGTCTCAAGCACCGCTCCGCTGGGCCCTTCATCTCAAGCACCGCTCCGCTGGGTCCTTCCTATCAAGCACCGCACCGCTGGGCCCTTCATCTCAAGCACCACTCCGCTGGGCCCCGCCGTCTCAAGCACCGCACCGCTGGGCCCCGCCGTCTCAAGCACCGCTCCGCTGGGCCCTTCCTGTCAAGCACCGCTCCGCTGGGCCCTTCATCTCAAGCACCGCTCCGCTGGGCCCCGCCGTCTCAAGCACCGCACCGCTGGGCCCCGCCGCCTCAAGCACCGCTCCGCTGGGCCCTTCATCTCAAGCACCGCACCGCTGGGCCCTTCCTGTCAAGCACCGCTCCGCTGGGCCCTTCATCTCAAGCACCGCTCCGCTGGGTCCCGCCGTCTCAAACACCGCACCGCTGGGCCCCGCCGTCTCAAGCACCGCTCCGCTGGGCCCTTCATCTCAAGCACCGCTCCGCTGGGCCCTTCCTGTCAAGCACCGCACCGCTGGGCCCTTCATCCCAAGCACCGCTCCGCTGGGCCCCGCCGTCTCAAGCACCGCTCCGCTGGGCCCTTCCTGTCAAGCACCGCTCCGCTGGGCCCTTCCTGTCAAGCACCGCTCCGCTGGGCCCTTCCTGTCAAGCACCGCTCCGCTGGGCCCTTCCTGTCAAGCACCGCTCCGCTGGGCCCCGCCGTCTCAAGCACCGCTCCGCTGGACCCCGCCGTCTCAAGCACCGCACCGCAGGGCCCCGCCGTCTCAAGCACCGCTCCGCTGGGCCCTTCATCTCAAGCACCGCACCGCTGGGCCCTTCCTGTCAAGCACCGCTCCGCTGGGCCCTTCCTGTCAAGCACCGCTCTGCTGGGCCCCGCCGTCTCAAGCACCGCTCCGCTGGGCCCTTCATCTCAAGCACCGCACCGCTGGGCCCTTCCTGTCAAGCACCGCTCCGCTGGGCCCTTCATCTCAAGCACCGCTTCGCTGGGCCCTTCCTGTCAAGCACCGCTCCGCTGGGCCCTTCCTTTCAAGCACCGCACCGCTGAGCTCTTCATCTCAAGCACTGCTCCGCTGGGGCCCGCCGTCTCAAGCACCGCTGGGCCCCGCCGTCTCAAGCACCGCTCCGCTGGGCCCTTCCTGTCAAGCACCGCACCGCTGAGCTCTTCATCTCAAGCACCGCTCCGCTGGGGCCCGCCGTCTCAAGCACCGCCGGGCCCCGCCGTCTCAAGCACCGCTCCGCTGGGCCCTTCCTGTCAAGCACCGCACCGCTGGGCCCTTCCTGTCAAGCACCGCTCCGCTGGGCCCTTCCTGTCAAGCACCGCTCCGCTGGGCCCCGCCGTCTCAAGCACCGCTCCGCTGGGCCCTTCATCTCAAGCACCGCTCCGCTGGGCCCTTCCTGTCAAGCACCGCACCGCTGGGCCCTTCATCCCAAGCACCGCTCCGCTGGGCCCCGCCGTCTCAAGCACTGCTCCGCTGGGCCCTTCCTGTCAAGCACCGCTCCGCTGGGCCCTTCCTGTCAAGCACCGCTCCGCTGGGCCCCGCCGTCTCAAGCACCGCTCCGCTGGACCCCGCCGTCTCAAGCACCGCACCGCAGGGCCCCGCCGTCTCAAGCACCGCTCCGCTGGGCCCTTCATCTCAAGCACCGCACCGCTGGGCCCTTCCTGTCAAGCACCGCTCCGCTGGGCCCCGCCGTCTCAAGCACCGCTCCGCTGGGCCCTTCATCTCAAGCACCGCACCGCTGGGCCCTTCCTGTCAAGCACCGCTCCGCTGGGCCCTTCATCTCAAGCACCGCTTCGCTGGGCCCTTCCTGTCAAGCACCGCTCCGCTGGGCCCTTCATCTCAAGCACCGCTCCGCTGGGCCCTTCCTGTCATGCACCGCACCGCTGGGCCCTTCATCTCAAGCACCGCTCCACTGGGCCCCGCCGTCTCAAGCACCGCACCGCTGGGCCCCGCCGTCTCAAGCACCGCACCGCTGGGCCCCGCCGTCTCAAGCACCGCTCCGCTGGGCCCTTCATCTCAAGCACCGCACCCCTGGGCACTTCCTGTCAAGCACCGCTCCGCTGGGCCCTTCATCTCAAGCACCGCTCCGCTGGGCCCCGCCGTCTCAAGCACCGCACCGCTGGGCCCCGCCGTCTCAAGCACTGCTCCGCTGGGCCCTTCATCTCAAGCACCGCACCGCTGGGCCTTTCCTGTCAAGCACCGTTCCGCTGGGCCCTTCATCTCAAGCACCGCTCCGCTGGGCCCCGCCGTCTCAAGCACCGCACCGCTGGGCCCCGCCGTCTCAAGCACCGCTCCGCTGGGCCCTTCATCTCAAGCACCGCTCCGCTGGGCCCTTCCTGTCAAGCACCGCACCGCTGGGCCCTTCATCTCAAGCACCGCTCCGCTGGGCCCCGCGGTCTCAAGCACCGCACCGCTGGGCCCCGCCGTCTCAAGCACCGCTCCGCTGGGCCCTTCCTGTCAAACAACGCTCCGCTGGGCCCTTCATCTCAAGCACCGCTCCGCTGGGCCCCACCGTCTCAAGCACCGCACCGCTGGGCCCCGCCGTCTCAAGCACCGCTCCGCTGGGCCCTTTATCTCAAGCACCGCTCCGCTGGGCCCTTCCTGTCGTGCACCGCTCCACTAGGCCCTTCATCTCAAGCACCGCTCCGCTGGGCCCCGCCGTCTCAAGCACCGCACCGCTGGGCCCCGCCGTCTCAAGCACCGCACCGCTGGGCCCCGCCGTCTCAAGCACCGCTCCGCTGGGCCCTTCATCTCAAGCACTGCACCGCTGGGCCCTTCCTGTCAAGCACCGCTCCGCTGGGCCCTTCATCTCAAGCACCGCTCCGCTGGGCCCTTCCTGTCATGCACCGCACCGCTGGGCCCTTCATCTCAAGCACCGCTCCGCTGGGCCCCGCCGTCTCAAGCACCGCACCGCTGGGCCCCGCCGTCTCAAGCACCGCACCGCTGGGCCCCGCCGTCTCAAGCACCGCTCCGCTGGGCCCTTCATCTCAAGCACCGCACCCCTGGGCCCTTCCTGTCAAGCACCGCTCCGCTGGGCCCTTCATCTCAAGCACCGCTCCGCTGGGCCCCGCCGTCTCAAGCACCGCACCGCTGGGCCCCGCCGTCTCAAGCACCGCTCCGCTGGGCCCTTCATCTCAAGCACCGCACCGCTGGCCTTTCCTGTCAAGCACCGTTCCGCTGGGCCCTTCATCTCAAGCACCGCTCCGCTGGGCTCCGCCGTCTCAAGCACCGCACCGCTGGGCCCCGCCGTCTCAAGCACCGCTCCGCTGGGCCCTTCATCTCAAGCACCGCTCCGCTGGGCCCTTCCTGTCAAGCACCGCACCGCTGGGCCCTTCATCTCAAGCACCGCTCCGCTGGGCCCCGCCGTCTCAAGCACCGCACCGCTGGGCCCCGCCGTCTCAAGCACCGCTCCGCTGGGCCCTTCCTGTCAAACAACGCTCCGCTGGGCCCTTCATCTCAAGCACCGCTCCGCTGGGCCCCACCGTCTCAAGCACCGCACCGCTGGGCCCCGCCGTCTCAAGCACCGCTCCGCTGGGCCCTTCCTGTCGTGCACCGCTCCACTAGGCCCTTCATCTCAAGCACCGCTCCGCTGGGCCCCGCCGTCTCAAGCACCGCACCGCTGGGCCCCGCCGTCTCAAGCACCGCACCGCTGGGCCCCGCCGTCTCAAGCACCGCTCCGCTGGGCCCTTCATCTCAAGCACTGCACCGCTGGGCCCTTCCTGTCAAGCACCGCTCCGCTGGGCCCTTCATCTCAAGCACCGCTCCGCTGGGCCCCGCCGTCTCAAGCACCGCACCGCTGGGCCCCGCCGTCTCAAGCACTGCTCCGCTGGGCCCTTCATCTCAAGCACCGCTCCGCTGGGCCCCGCCGTCTCAAGCACCGCACCGCTGGGCCCCGCCGTCTCAAGCACCGCTCCGCTGGGCCCTTCATCTCAAGCACCGCTCCGCTGGGTCCTTCCTATCAAGCACCGCACCGCTGGGCCCTTCATCTCAAGCACCACTCCGCTGGGCCCCGCCGTCTCAAGCACCGCACCGCTGGGCCCCGCCGTCTCAAGCACCGCTCCGCTGGGCCCTTCCTGTCAAGCACCGCTCCGCTGGGCCCTTCATCTCAAGCACCGCTCCGCTGGGCCCCGCCGTCTCAAGCACCGCACCGCTGGGCCCCGCCGCCTCAAGCACCGCTCCGCTGGGCCCTTCATCTCAAGCACCGCACCGCTGGGCCCTTCCTGTCAAGCACCGCTCCGCTGGGCCCTTCATCTCAAGCACCGCTCCGCTGGGTCCCGCCGTCTCAAACACCGCACCGCTGGGCCCCGCCGTCTCAAGCACCGCTCCGCTGGGCCCTTCATCTCAAGCACCGCTCCGCTGGGCCCTTCCTGTCAAGCACCGCACCGCTGGGCCCTTCATCCCAAGCACCGCTCCGCTGGGCCCCGCCGTCTCAAGCACCGCTCCGCTGGGCCCTTCCTGTCAAGCACCGCTCCGCTGGGCCCTTCCTGTCAAGCACCGCTCCGCTGGGCCCTTCCTGTCAAGCACCGCTCCGCTGGGCCCTTCCTGTCAAGCACCGCTCCGCTGGGCCCCGCCGTCTCAAGCACCGCTCCGCTGGACCCCGCCGTCTCAAGCACCGCACCGCAGGGCCCCGCCGTCTCAAGCACCGCTCCGCTGGGCCCTTCATCTCAAGCACCGCACCGCTGGGCCCTTCCTGTCAAGCACCGCTCCGCTGGGCCCTTCCTGTCAAGCACCGCTCTGCTGGGCCCCGCCGTCTCAAGCACCGCTCCGCTGGGCCCTTCATCTCAAGCACCGCACCGCTGGGCCCTTCCTGTCAAGCACCGCTCCGCTGGGCCCTTCATCTCAAGCACCGCTTCGCTGGGCCCTTCCTGTCAAGCACCGCTCCGCTGGGCCCTTCCTTTCAAGCACCGCACCGCTGAGCTCTTCATCTCAAGCACTGCTCCGCTGGGGCCCGCCGTCTCAAGCACCGCTGGGCCCCGCCGTCTCAAGCACCGCTCCGCTGGGCCCTTCCTGTCAAGCACCGCACCGCTGAGCTCTTCATCTCAAGCACCGCTCCGCTGGGGCCCGCCGTCTCAAGCACCGCCGGGCCCCGCCGTCTCAAGCACCGCTCCGCTGGGCCCTTCCTGTCAAGCACCGCACCGCTGGGCCCTTCCTGTCAAGCACCGCTCCGCTGGGCCCTTCCTGTCAAGCACCGCTCCGCTGGGCCCCGCCGTCTCAAGCACCGCTCCGCTGGGCCCTTCATCTCAAGCACCGCTCCGCTGGGCCCTTCCTGTCAAGCACCGCACCGCTGGGCCCTTCATCCCAAGCACCGCTCCGCTGGGCCCCGCCGTCTCAAGCACTGCTCCGCTGGGCCCTTCCTGTCAAGCACCGCTCCGCTGGGCCCTTCCTGTCAAGCACCGCTCCGCTGGGCCCCGCCGTCTCAAGCACCGCTCCGCTGGACCCCGCCGTCTCAAGCACCGCACCGCAGGGCCCCGCCGTCTCAAGCACCGCTCCGCTGGGCCCTTCATCTCAAGCACCGCACCGCTGGGCCCTTCCTGTCAAGCACCGCTCCGCTGGGCCCCGCCGTCTCAAGCACCGCTCCGCTGGGCCCTTCATCTCAAGCACCGCACCGCTGGGCCCTTCCTGTCAAGCACCGCTCCGCTGGGCCCTTCATCTCAAGCACCGCTTCGCTGGGCCCTTCCTGTCAAGCACCGCTCCGCTGGGCCCTTCCTTTCAAGCACCGCACCGCTGAGCTCTTCATCTCAAGCACTGCTCCGCTGGGGCCCGCCGTCTCAAGCACCGCTGGGCCCCGCCGTCTCAAGCACTGCTCCGCTGGGCCCTTCCTGTCAAGCACCGCACCGCTGAGCTCTTCATCTCAAGGACCGCTCCGCTGGGGCCCGCCGTCTCAAGCACCGCCGGGCCCCGCCGTCTCAAGCACCGCTCCGCTGGGCCCTTCCTGTCAAGCACCGCACCGCTGGGCCCTTCCTGTCAAGCACCGCTCCGCTGGGCCCTTCCTGTCAAGCACCGCTCCGCTGGGCCCCGCCGTCTCAAGCACCGCTCCGCTGGGCCCCGCCGTCTCAAGCACCACTCCGCTGGGCCCTTCATCTCAAGCATCGCTCCGCTGGGCCCTTCATCTCAAGCACCGCTGGCCCATTGACAGTGCCGGTTCTGTGTCGAGCAGGGCTTCAGGAAGCACTCTGGGCACCATGCCTCCTCCAATAACAGTGGAGTCGGTAATCCATCTGATGGACTGTGGCTTTGCACTCCCTAGGATGGTCCAGTGGGCAAGCCTCCCACTGTAGACACTTGAGAGACTGTGGCTTTGCACTCCCCAGGATGGTACAGTGGGCAAGCCTCCCACTGTAGGGACTTGTGAGACTGTGGCTTTGCACTCCCCAGGATGGGACAGTGGGCATGGAGGCCCCTCGTGGATCTGGCATCGTGGACTCATGTGGCTGAGGTGCCCCTCCTTCCCTTCCCCCTGAGGTGCCTGTAGTTTTATCATCTGATGCCCCTGCAGTGTTCTCTCCAATGGTATCTGGTCTCCTGTGTGGGCTTTGCCCATGTGTTTGTGCACATTGGCCCACGTACTATGGAACTTTGACGGAATGTGCAGGACTTTTTGCCTATGGATATATTGTTGACTATGTTCATTCCTTATTTTTGTATCTTTTATATGGCATATTTGCCATTCCTTCAATGGAGCTATTTATACATATATTTTATAGATCATTTAAATTGTGTCTTTGCATTATTCCGGGGGGTTTGTGTGGTGTCACTCTGACTTGTTGCTTGGCATTGGGGTGTAGGTATTTGTGGTGGGGGGGTGGGTGTATGGCGCATGTGTGTGCCCGTAAGCTTTCCTCCTCCCCCCTCGCCTGTGTCGTAGGTGCAGTACTCACCGTTGTCGTCTGCGCCGGCGTTCGTACTCCTGGTAGATGAGCAGGTAGACAATAGCTGGTAGGATGTGTAATTTGGGCTCCATGCTGTCCTCCTTCCTCGTGGAGTGTGTATAGGTGAGCGTTTTCCCGTTCGTAGTCTGTTTCCGCCGTGTTTTTATCGGCGGGGCTCCCGCCCCGGAAAAGGTGGCGGATTGGTGAGTTGTGATAGGGTGGGCGGTACATTGTCTGCCGCCTGCCTGTTGGCGGTGACCGCTGCGCTATTTGTCGGTCCCGCCGTGGCGGTCGGAGTGTTAAAGTGGTGGCCTGTGTTGGCGGTTCCCGCCAGGGTTAGAATTCCATTTTTTTGACCGCCTGCCTGTTTGCGGTTTGGCCGCCGCTTTATCACCGACCGCAGGGTCAGAATGACCCCCATAGTCAGCAATATAGTGACCACCTGCAGATGAATCTTCACTTATTTCAGCCATTCTTTTAAAGCAAGCAGTGGTGGGGTATACAGCATGCTAATAGAGTGGCAGTTAAATCCCTGATACAGGAGGTGGTAACACGTTGGAACTCAACACATTATGGGCCTGATTACAACTTTGGAGGACGGTGTTAAACCGTCCCAAAAGTGACGGATATACCACCTACCGTATTACGAGTTCCATAGGATATAATGGACTCGTAATACGGTAGGTGGTATATCCGCCACTTTTGGGACGGTTTAACACCGTCCTCCAAAGTTGTAATCAGGCCCTTTATGTACCAGCGTCTGTTTGAGTAATACAGACAGGTCAATGACTGTCATTGAAAGAGGAGCTGATGCAATTGGGAAAGCTATGACCATAGATGGCGAAAATTGGCGCTTAGTCAAATGCCTGACACAGATGCTGCTCCCTTTTGAGGTTTTCACGCAGGAAGTTAGCAAGGAGGACAATGGGCCAAGCTATCCCATTGTTGCATCTTCTACAGAAGCAGCTAAGGAAGGTATCTGAAAGGTTCGCACTCTGAGGTGTGATTGAAAACTCAGAAGTGCATGCCCTGGTTGAGAGCCTAAGCTGTTGCTTGACTTGTAATGCAAGGCTGCAAAATTACATTATCTCATCCAAAGAGTACATCTGTGCCACCATTCTACGGTACAAAACAATTCTTCCCATTTTCAATCTTTTTTCAGAAGGGGATGTTTCGAAAATACATTTGAGGTTTTATTAGGTGGATTGTTGAGCAAGCAAGAGAACTGGAAGAAGAACAGCTGGAATGCAGAGTCCCACGCCAACATTGTGGGGTGCAACCTGAGAGAGCAGTTTTGTCTCACAGCAACCAACACCTGCAACAAGAAACCCAGCAACAACAGCAACAGCAGAATTGGACCAAACCTCTGTATTTGCTTAGTTTCAAGTGGCAGGTCTGAGGTCTAGTGCAGAGGTAAAGGCAAAGGTGGTCGAGCAAGTGGCAGCACCAATGACTATTCAGAGGATGTTCCAGAAGTATCTGGATGACCCAAAAGAGGTGTTTGTGGATCAAAACCCATTGGTGTATTGGTATTGAAAGACACGCCAATGGTCACAGCTTCGCAAGCTGGCAATAAAGTATCTGACTTGCCCTGTAGTCAGCATGTCTGTCAACGTGTGTTCAGTGCAACTGGTGCAGTTGTTACAGTGAGAAGGGCCAGTCTCTTGCCTAAAAACCTGGGGACATTACCCATAATCAAAATGAACAAGCATTTCATACCACCTGATTGCACCATTCCGGAAATACCACAAGAGGAGGAAACAGGTGATTGGTCAGAAGTAAGTGTGTTAGCTGACCAACTTCAGGGTGGACCACCTTAGTTTGAGGACAAACTCTACTACCTGGACTGAGTAGGCCAATTGCACCGTACAACTTGGTAATTATTTCTTGCTGAACTCCTTTCTTTCTTTCTTTCTTTCTTTGTAAAAACAAATAGCTAGTGGAACATTATGTTTGTGTCAGAATTATCACTCACATTTAAGATCGGATTGGAGTTGGACCCATGTGCAGTGTGAAATAAGACCACACATTCCCTTCAGGACATTAGAGACAATGCCTGCCTCCTTCACATGCCATTGCCTAGCCTTTTTTACAGGCCCCAGGAGATCATTGATTAAAAGACTGCCAGTGCCTGTGGCAAATTGCAATGTGTTCCTACTACCAAAGAGGAGATTATATTTTGCATCATAAACCAAACAAGCGTGCTTGGATTGGAAGATGTAACTACTAACTATTCAATCAAACGATCAACATTTATTAAGCGCACTACTCACCCGATAGGGTCTCAAGGCACTGTGAGTGGTGGGGCAGGGGGTAGAGAGTTGCCGTTTACTGCTCAAAAAGCCATGTCTTGAGGTGCTTTCTGAAAGTTAGGAGGTCCTGGGTCTTGAGTAGGTTGGTGGGGAGGGAGTTCTAGGTCTTGGAGGCAAGGTGGGAGAAGGATCTGCCGCCTGAGGTGGTGCATTGTATGCGGGGGACTGTGGTGAGGGCGAGGTCAGTGGAGCGGACCAGTCGAGTAGGTGCGTGGAAGTTTACTCATTCGTTGAGGTAGGCTGGTCCAGTGTTGTGGAGGGATTTGTGAGCGTGGATAAGGACTTTGAAGATGATCCTTTTGCTGATAGGCAGCCAGTGAAGGGAGGTGGGTGGAGATGTGTTTGTGGCGTGGGAGGTTGAGGATGAGAGGTGCGGCTGCGTTCTGAATTTGCTGGAGTTTTTGCTGAGGCTTGGTTGTGGTACCAGCCGTAGTCTAATCTGCTGCTGATGAGTGCAAGGGTGACTGTTTTTCTGGTTTCTATGGGAATCCATTTGAAGGTCTTCTGTAGCATGCAAAGGGTGTTGAAACAGAAGGACGATATGGTATTGATTTGATGGGCCATGGAGAGAGATGAATCTAAGATGATGCCGAGGTTGCGTGCATGGGTGGAGGGTGTTGGTGGTGGTCCTAGGGCGGTGGGCCACCAGGAGTCATCCCATACTGTCTTGTTGGGGCTGAAGATGATGATTTCTGTTTTGTTGGAGTTGAGTTTTGAGGTGGCTTGCTGTCATCCATTTGGTGATGTCGAGGAGTCCGGTGTGGAGGTTTGTCTTGGCAGTGGAAGGGTTCTTGTGAGGGAGATGATGAGCTGGGTGTCATCTGCGTATGAGATGATGGTGATTCCGTGGGGGCGGAGGATGTTGGCGAGCGGGGCCATGTAAATGTTTAAGAGGGTAGGGCTGAAGGAGGATCCTTGGGGGACCTCACAGATGATCTTGGTTGCTGGGGACTGGAAGGGAGGGATGCAGACTTTCTGGGTTCTTTCGGCGAGGAAGGAGGTGAGCCAGTCTAGGGCCTTGTGTTGGATTCCTACGTCAAAAAGGCATGCGCGGAGGATTTGGTGGCATACAGAGTCGAAAGCTGCAGAGAGGTCTCACCCTTGTCCACTCTGGTTCTGATGTCATCAGTGCAGACGATGAGGGCGGTCTCAGTGCTGTGGTTCATGCGGAATCCAGACTGGGAAGCATCAAGTGCGTTGTTTTCCTCTAGGAAGTGAGACAGTCAGGCGTTCACTAACTTCTCAGTGACCTTGGCGGGGAAGGGGAGAAGAGAGATGGGGCGGTAGTTCGTGAAGTCTTCCGGGTCTGCTTTGGGTTTTTTGAGGAGCGGGTTGACTTTGGCGTGCTTCCAGGTGTCTGGGAAGGTTGCAGCATCGAAGGAGCTGTTGATAACGGAGCAGAGCTTGGGAGCGATGATTGGGCTGGCCTTGTTGAAAATGTGGTGGGGGCAGGGGGTCTGTGGGGGAGCCTGAGTGGATGGAGTTCATGTTTTTTTTGGTTTCTTCGTCGTCGGTTGGGGTCCAGGTGTGTAGTTGGTTGGTGTGGGGGGGGGGGCGTTGTGCTGTTGGTCATGTCGGTGGTGGTGACGGTGGGTGCGGATGATGTGAAACTGTTGTGTATGTCTAAGATTTTGAGGTGAAAGTAGTTGGAGAGGGAGTTGCAAAGGTTTTGGGTGTGAGGGGGTGGATGGTGCTGGATGTGGGTTTGGTGAGCTCTTTGCCGATGGTAAAGAGTTCCTTGCTTTTGTGTGAGTTACTATCTATGAGTTCTTTGTAGTAAGACCTTTTGGTGGTCCGGAGGAGTTGGTGGTGTTTGCATAAGGTTGTTTTGAGGGTGGAGAAGTTGCTCATTGAGGGCTCTTGGCGCCATGCTTTCTCAATTTTGCGGCATTCACGCTTGGAGGCTTGGAGTTCAGTGGTGAACCAGTCTTGACTGTGCGGATGTTGTTACTTTTCAGTGGGGCGAGGTGGTCTGCGCAGGTTGTTAACCATTGTGTGAGGTTGTGGACAGCAATGTTGGGGTCGTTGGTGATAGGGGGGGAAACTTGTGTGAGCTTGGCGTTCAGATGTTCTATGGGGATCTTGTCCCACATTCGGTAGGGTGTGGTGTGTTGTCGGTGGTGGGTGGGGGGTTTCATGAAGGAGAAGTGGACGCAATGGTGGTCAGTCCAGTGAAGTTCGGTGGTGTGGGTGAAAGTGACGTGGTTGCTGGCGGTGAAAATTGCGTCAAGCGTGTGTCCTGCTGAGTGAGTGGGTGAGGTGACCAGTTGCTTGAGTCCTAGGTTCGTGAGGTTGTCTAGCAGGGTTGTGGAGTTGCAGTCGTGGGTGCTTTCCAGGTGAAAGTTGAGGTCACCAAGGAGAATATAGTCTGTGGAGGTGAGGGCGTGGGAGCTGATAGTATCAGCGATGGCATCGCAGAAAGGGGGACAGGGTCCTGGTGGTCTGTAAATGAGTGTTCCTCTAAGGGTGGTGTTGGCGTTTATGTGAATTAAGAAGTGTAGGTGTTCTGCGCTGTCTAGGGTGTTGTGGGTGTTGGTGGAGATTTTGATGGTGCTTTTGTGTATGATGGCAATGCCTCCTCCTGGTTTGTTTATGCGGTCTCTACGGGAGATTTTGTAGCCTTCTGGGATGGCTATGGCTATGTCGGATTCTCATGATGAGTTCATCCATGTTTCTGTGAGGAAGGCGATGTCAGAGGAGTGTGTTGTGATCAGGTCCCAGAGCCCGATGGCGTGCTTGTGGACGGAGCGGGTGTTTAGGAGTATACAGTTAAGGTGGTTGCAGGGGCTGTTGTTGTTGTGGTGTGTGTTGGTGTTGTTGTGGTACGTGTTGGAGTTGTTGTGGGGCGTGTTAGTGTTGTTGTGGTGTGTGTTGGTGTTGTTATTGAGGTGCATGTTGGTGTTTGTGGGAGTGGAGGAGAAGCGGCATGAGTGACATGTGAAAGGTCCGTGTGTGTGCTTGGGGTTGGCCTGTGTGCAGGCGGGGTGCTGTTCTGGGTTGAGGGAATGGAGTTTGGTGGAGGAGGAATGCTGCCTTGGGGGGTCGGAGCAGCAAGGGCCAGGGGGACCGGCGCTGTGCGTGGTCCAGGCACGGACGGGCTTGCCTCTGGAGCGCCTCTGGTGCTCAAGCGGCGCGCCAGCAGCGCGGCTGCGCAGTGGCCACCACTAAGAGGGGGAGGTGGGAGGGAGGAGCATCTGGGAGGCGGGAGGGAAGGGCAAATGGTTGCACGAGAGGAGCGGGGCCACAGGAGACGCAGCGGCAGGGATCAGGAGACTTGCGAGAGCCGGCTGAAAACGGGCGAGCACACAATAGGGCGGAAAACGAAGTGGACTACAAAAATGGCATAGGGGCAGATAACAGCAGTAAAGAAAACAAAAAACCGATATGTAACAACGAAATAAGAAGAAATCCAATAAACAGAGTACAACCAAATATGCCTACCACTAGGCACCAGGGATGAGGCGCAGACGGGTGTCTGCGGGTGGTGGATGGCCTCGAACTCCTATTCCTGGTGGCAGATGGCAGGGTCAGGGGTACGGAGGCGGCTGGTGGAGCCAAGTGGACTCCTGGCCAGAACCAGGTCAGAGGGTCACAACTATTGCACCAATAAGTGGCGATATATTGCATGATTGTGAGTGATGATTGATGATATCTGTGATGGCTCGCTGAGAGTGAGGGACGGAGTTCAACAAATTTGTAAACTTGATTCTGATGATTTGTAATATTTCAGGGGTTGATGGGTGATCATTATTTCCTGAAAGTGATTGGCCTTTCAAACGTAGTGAAAATAATCTGCAGGGTCCTCTCCTTTTTGTGGCTCCTCAGAGACCAGACCAGTCGCTTTAGTTACAAAAAGCAATTCTACACAAAATCCTCCAATTCTGTTTCTCTGTTTGTGCTTCAACAGCAATGCACTACACAGGTCTACCTCGCTCGGTTTGGGACTGGGGAGGGTTACTCAGAATTTGGAGAAGGAGGATGGAGGAAGGACTTAGAGTGGGACTACCTCACCAGCTAGAAGGTGAAAGTTATCAACCTCAAAGAGAAACCATGATGATGGCGAAGACTCTGAGGCCTAGTACTCACTCAGCTATGTAGACTGGAGAGAGGTGCATTGATTTTTTAAATGCTGCTGAGTGTGTGTTTGCTGCATTGCTGCTACAAAGCATGAAACTACTCTTTATGTTCTTGCTTTGCCTCTTAGTCTTCTTGGTACACTCTTGACTCCTCATGAAGCTTACCTTGTTTCATTTTGTCCCTCTCTTTTACTCTAAATTATAGTTACAGTTGTTCAATACACAGGCCTTCTCCTTGTCTACTCCTCTCCTGCATGAACAAAACTTGGTGAAAGCTCAAGACACTCCAACTTATCTACCGGAGACGTTCAGCCAGACACCCAAGAGTGACAAACATTCCAAGAAGAGTGGAGATACACTGCCCAATTTGGCAATAGAGTATAATTTCCCTTTTAACAATAATAATTTTTAGAACTTGGTGGGTTAACTTCAATCCTCTATAATTTGTATTGTTCAACCCTAGAAGACATAATAATTAGGGATATTCTATCTTGATTCTCTCTGGGACAGAAGGACTGTTTGCAATGCATTTAACTAAACTGTGTCATACTTATCCCTTCATCGTTTCCTTCCACAACAGATTGATGATGGTGTGTTGCTCAGCTCCCAATGAATATTGTTGTGGTTTCTTTTGTGTAGTGTTTGTCTTTGTCACACCTTTCCCCAGATCCCTTTTCCCGTCCATTCATTGAGCCCTTAACCCTCTTCCCCCGGACTGTTTGATTTAGCGACATGTAACTTAATTTTACATCATAAATGGATCATACACTTGCTGGGGGGGTGTGGTTAAAGCGACACCTATTCAGTGCATGACCTTCTAGTACCTGACTAACATTCCACACCTGCTCCATCATCACTAAGGCCTTGTGTTGCGTAAATGCTGAACCTTTTCCAACCACTCCTGACTCTGAGCACACTTCTCCTGACCCAAGCATTTCATTTTCTAAGTTTTGTTTTCATACTAGCTCCCCATTGCTCAGAAAAAAGTTTATATTGCTGCTAGTTTTTATTATCATGTCAGGTCTTCTTTGTTATGTGTCAAATACTGTCATTGTGGTAGTCTGGTATAAGTCTTCCTAAAGTTATGATATAATATATGACCCATTAACTCTCTGGTTTCTTTCAATCTAGTTGACAGTGATGGATAACCCTTTGATTAATCCTGCAGTTGGAGTTCGCATAGGTGGGAGTGGCATCTTGTGTCTTCCCTGTTAGTGCACTAGCCTGCTCCTAATTCTACCACCCCCTTAAGATAAGATGCCACCTTGGGAAAACCCTGCAGTAAGAAGACTGAGGTATCAGCCCTGGCCTCATCTATTCAGATAAGAGAAGAACTATGGTTTTAAGTGAACTTGTTTAGTTATTAATTAACTTCTGATGAAGATGTTGTTTGTGTGTATCTAGTTTTTTTTGTGGGCAAAATAAGCAACAGAAATCATCACCTAGTGGTCAATATAGTTAGAGAGGGCAGTAGAGCAGGAGAATAAGTAAATAACATACACTTTCTTTGGCAGATAAAAAAAAATGGCTGCAATTAAAGACAGAAGTGCTAACTAAAACACCAAAATAAACCTTTGAGGCATAAATGAAGTAAAATAAAATATCCCCTTTTATTTTTTACAAATAGAAAACCCACAGTTTCCTCCCACAACAGGCCCACCCTTCTCCCCAAAGCAATGGCCTGTCCCCAAAAGTCAAATGAAAGTCCAAAGTGTACCCTGGTCCCAACTCCCTTCTCACCCTCTCTACCCACAACAAGTCCCTCCCACCAACACAATTTATTTAAAAAAGAGCACAGAAGATGGCATTTTCTATTTGGGTCCGGAGCTAATCCAGCCTCTGCTATATCCTGCTGAGCTGGTGCTCCATACTATCCATACACTGCAGGATGCGATGCAGCAATGCCGTGTCAGAGCAGGGGAAGGTGGCAGCAGTTATAGTCAGGGCCCCTGATACCTGGCAGCAATGATGTAATGGCCATGAGGCTGGTGCTGGCATGCTGCTGAACATGGGCCCAGGACAAAGACAGCTATTTTTGCCTCTTCATCCTCCAGGACCACCAACCGCCAGTATTCTTCCTGGATAGTCTCCAGTCTCTTCCGACACAGACAGGCCGGTATCTCCTGCCTAGTCAGTGGTGCTGATGGACCAACAGGAGTAGCTATTTTGAGAAAAACTAAAATAAAAAAAGACAAATTGTAAAAAAATGTTCTCTGCATCTTGTTTAAAATTAAGTAGTGGGTGGCACAGTGGCAGTACATTGCTGGCGCCCAAGGGACATTGGAATTTGATGTGATTATGGTTAGGAGAGTCACAGAGGCAATTTTATTTGTTTACCCAAATATACTTTACATAATGCCATTCACTTTCTACCCCAACTTCAAAGAGGCAGATGAATAATAAATCAGATACTACTTCACACACATCACTTATAAAATGCAGTTAATATTATCCTGTCTGCAGTAAGTAGATGGTGGGGAAAACGATCCACTACACTACAGGGAAAGGGACAGGCTATATAGATTGTATTTGGCACGTTTGTCACAGAGTATCCCTGATGCCAAACTTGAAATCAGATCAGGCACTTACTAGTTCCACTTTAGTCACTGGCCTCACCCACCACCACAAAATATTTCCAACAAATTAATTTGCTGGGCAGTAAGAAAAGGAAACTTGACTTACTCTACTGCAGGGTAAGATAGAGGTATTAGGTGGGTCGGTAGAGCTTTTGCTAGAGAATAGAGTGGTGTCACTGATCATTGATTTGTCATGTGCCTAGGCATTGGCTTATTCAGTCACTGTAATAGATGAAAGTCTAAAGAGAAAAATATGAACACCATAAAATAAATCTGTCATGGGAAACAATTAAATATATATCAGAATCACTTCACATGCTCATGAAAATGTGCCACATGCCAAGAGTGGATTTATTTTCTCCGTAGGTTGTAATGGAAGAATTAGGGAAGAATAAAGGAATGAAGTACTAAGAGGTACGTAAGTAGGCTAAAGGAAACACACCTTGTGTGTTCTGCTTGCAATGCATTGTAAACTTTGTATATGCCACAATAACTGAAGCAGATGCACAGCCAACACTGAAGTCAAATTGAACTATACTGCACTTCTGTCATGGGTGGCTAAATGCCATGGGCAGGTAGGGAGTTGATGAATGATGATTTCTGGGATCCATATCTGACTCTTTTAATAAATACAGTGAGTCAAGGGATTAGAAAACAAAATACCCCTCACTTTGAACCATAGCTTTGATAACCATAAAACAAAGTAAGTGAAGTGGGTGAGCAGCATGCCCCTCTCCAGAAGAGCTCCCTTGTTTATTCATCCAAGTAATTATTCAATCTTCCTTTCATTCCTCCTACTATATTCATCTATAGCCACCATGATTTAAGCTTTACTTTCTCTCATCCAGTCTTTCACCAAAATTTCCAATCCATTATCCATCTATTGAGTATCCACCTTTTTTTTCAATCATTCTTTCACCCATCCATTCATTCACCCAATACTCAACCACACATCCTTTCACCTACCTATGCATCGTTTTCTTTCACTTATTTCGCCAATCCTTTCTTTTAACCTTCTGTTCTTTCCCGTTTCTATCAAGCCCCCATTTTTAGCGTACATTATGTGAGCTTTTGCTGAATTGCAGATAGAAGAGGCCATAACTCAACCACCACTGCAGCTGGTAAAGCAGGGGGTTTACGGTCATGAGTCACGACGACACCCTTGTAGGTAGTGAGTATAATAGTAATTGTCAGTAAGCAAGAGTTGTGATTTACCACTACACATCCCTGCCACCACTTCTCCCCCTCCAACCGAATCTCCTCCTGCAGCAGAACATGAACCAGCAGCACTCTGTGTGGCTTGAAAAAAACGTATACACTTTTTTGAGTGCCAGATATGCCTCCCCTTATTTTTGGAACCAAAATATACCACCGCAATACATCTCTACAGTTCGGTTAGCACTGCAGTATCTTCTATCAAAACTATCACTCTGGGCACTTTGATGGTCCACAATGTTAGAAAAAGCCAGGTAGTCAAGCCAACCAAAATTGTTTTGTGGCGGTGGGGTAGAGCAATAGCCTATAATGATGATGACTCTGAATCATTGAAGCTCAATGAAGGGGTGGAATAATGGCCAATGAAAGACATATGGGGGCATATTTATACTCCGTTTGCGCCGGAATTGCGTAAATTTTTTTTGACGCAATTTCGACGCAAAACTAACTCCATATTTATACTTTGGCGTTAGACGCGTCTAGAGCCAAAGTCCATGGAGTTAGCGTAATTTTTTAGCGTGGACACCTACTTTGCGTTAATTATATGCAAGGTAGGCGTTCCCGTCTAAGAAATCGACTCCGAGGCATGTGCGTCGGATTTATACTCCTGGGCAAAAATCACGCCCGGGAGTGGGCAGGTCCAAAAAAATGCCGTTTTTTAGCGCCTGCAAAAGGCAGGCATTAAGGGACCTGTGGGCTCTGAAGGAGCCCAGAGGTGCCCCCCCATGCCCCCAGGGACACCCCCTGTCACCCATGCCCACCCCAGGAGGACACCCAAGGCAGGAGGGACCCATCCCAGGGACATTAAGGTAAGTTCAGGTAAGTGTTTTATTTTTATTTTTTTTGTGGCATGGGGGGCCTGATTTGTGCCCCCCCTACATGTCACTATACCCAATGACCATGCTCAGGGGACATAAGTCCCCTGGGCATGGCCATTGGGCAAGGGGGCATGACTCCTGTCCTTGCTAAGACAGGAGTCATTTCTATGGGGGTTGGGAGTGAAAAAAAATGGCGCAAATCGGGTTGAGGCGAAAAAATTGCCTCAACCTGACTTGCCCCATTTCTTGATGCCCAAGCCCCATATCCCCCTACGCCGGCGCTGCCTGGTGTACGTCGTTTTTTTTAACGCACACCAGACGGCGCCGGCGGCTAACGCCGGCTAACGTCATTCAATAAATACGGGGCCCGCATGGTGCTTCAGAATGGCGTTAGCCGGCGCTAATTTTTTTGACGCAAAACTGCGTTGGCGCAGTTTTGCGTCACAAAGTATAAATATGGGCCATGGTGTTTGTTGGCAAATGCAATTGGATCTCATACTTTCTAGTCATGCTGCACTGTCAGAGAACTGCTGGAATGCTGTATAAATGAATCACACAGCACATGATTGGGGGCTTTGAGCGGGGTCCTTGACCATGGCCACCTCTCATTAACTGTTAGAGCATGAGCAAGAACAAGAAAGCCTTCTCACCAAATATACATGTTGAATATTATTGATAATACTAGCTCACTTGGGCCTGTAATCTTCACAGTAGACAGTAGAGAACAAAATATCAGGTCTTAGTCTTACAATACCACAAGATATATAGGGGAGAGGGAAAGATTACCACCAAAGCAGAAGACATCTACAGACTAGTACAGACTGGAAAAAGTCAGCTACCAAAAAAATATTAAATAAGTAAAAAAAAGAAGAAAACAGAGATAACAGGAATTAAACAAAAATTGGATAGGGGAGTTGGAAAAAAAGGAGACAGTATTAAAAAAGAAACAAGGAAAAATTAAAAGTAGTATAATAATTGGCAGAGGTAAAAGTTAGGGCAATACTAGTAATAAATAGTAGGACTTACTGAGATGAGCAGAGCCCTCAGCAGTGGCACTGGTGGTCGGCGCCTCCTCCTCCCCAGCTCTTTCCGGACCCACCTTGGTGCTGCCCCTCTTGGCCTTGGATGCTTATGTAAGAAATAAAGAAGATAATAAAACAGATTAGTAATGCAGTTTATCTTCACAGAATTATTATAACAGGCAAATGCAGTAACATTGTACTTATCTAAATCAGATTCCCCATGTTGCTAATATCTACTATTGTTGAGTTGGCTAAACTAATCCTAAAATCCCTATTCTAAATATCCTTACCAAAAACTACATTTAGAACTAATGTATTGCAATGAATGATCTTTGATTGTGATCTCATTTCTTATCCCCCTTGGTGGACCAACTCAGTCTCCCTTTTTTGTAATGCATAGATGGATACTAATGCTACACATCACTGTTGAAATTACTTGGGACTTTACGAGCTCCATAAAAGTCACAGAGAATGCTAACTCACTGATATCAGTAATTCACTATGGTGACAGAAGGACACAAGAGTCCGCATTACAATGGCTTCTTAAATAATCAGCCAAAGCAAGTGCTGACGAGTACGATTAGATAGTGCTGCGCACCTCCCTAGCTCAAACTGGATCACATAATAATATTCTTAATTTTTATAACCAATCTAATTGAGTTAAACAATGTACAGCATCATCCACTGAGAGTTACATTTAGGTGACGTAACCGTCCTTACCCAGTACAGCAAATAGTGACACACCTGCATCACAAATATACAGTTTACATTGGTAATCATAATAAGCACACCATTTACCCCATATCCTCTTGCATTTCCGGGGACAGCCATGGGCTTCATAGACTGGCTGCTTCTGGCGAGCACACCCCTCTGCCATGTCTTCATGTCTTGAGTGTGGGGGGAGGAGTATGGGATGTTTCCAATGACATGAATATCGCACTTGGCTACTAAGAAAGCTACCCCTATAAAAAATCATCTCAGCGTGGGATTCACCAACACCCTCCAGAAGGGCCAGGAGTGCCTCTCGTGGACCCAGTTCGATTCTATGTCCCAGGACCTCTGAAATCCCATAACCTACCCGATCCCAAAAGGGTGCTAAAGCCGGGCATAACCAGACCATATGGTAAAATGCGTCATCTGGCATGGAGCAGCGTGGACATGCAGGCTGGCCATTATGTCTCATACACTGTAATCACTGAGGGGATAAATATGTTGTATATAGATCATTAATTTGGACTATCCATGGACGTGAGAAAATCACTAGTTCCTGTGATGCTATTAATTGTGTTTGACCAATGACTTTGTGTTTCACCACTGCGCATATTAGTTGCTCAGTGTTCACCAGGAGCACATTACATGTTGTATTAAGTTTAGCTGCCTATTGGCTTTGACATGGCATTAAACATTACATTTGGTATTTGGGTTAGCTGCCTATTGGCTTTAACATGGAGTTAGCCATTACATTCTGTATTCAGTTTAGCTGCTTCTTGGCTTTGACATGGCATTAGGAATTACATTCTGTATTCAGTTTAGCTGC
This sequence comes from Pleurodeles waltl, assembly GCF_031143425.1. Taxonomy (NCBI): domain Eukaryota; kingdom Metazoa; phylum Chordata; class Amphibia; order Caudata; family Salamandridae; genus Pleurodeles; species Pleurodeles waltl. The sequence continues at coordinate 647,893,193 of NC_090442.1, forward strand.
CTATTGGCTTTGACATGGCATTAGACATTACATTTGATATTTAGGTTAGCTGCCTATTGGCTTTAACATGGAGTTAGACATTGTACTTGAGACATTGCAGATGAGCTGTGTTTTTCCACATGGTAGACTAAGGTCTGGTGTTTTTCACACCAGACCTTAGCTGATAAGAGCGCGTAGATTTTGGGCCATCTGTATGAAAAAATAGGCTTGCGAATCGCAAATAGCGATTTTTAAGAAATCGCTATTTCCGAGTCGCAATTGGCCATGAAACAAAATTGCGATTCGGTAATAGCGATTTCTTAAAAATTGCTATTTGTGGTTTGAGAGGCCGATTTACCGAATCGCAATTTGCATTTTCGCAAATTGCGATTTTTTTGCGATTCGGTAAAAAATCGCAAATTGCAAGAATTTTATAGAAAGCACACCTGGAGGAGCCTGATGACATCACCAGCAGGAAATGAGTCATCCCAGGCAGTTTCAGGTGCCACACCCAAACCAACATCCTGAGAGAGAGCAGCCCAGCCACACAGAGCAGCACTCAGAAGGAGCCAGCACACCTGAGCAAGGATGGGCACCCCAGGCCAAGCACAGGAGAAGGGAGAAAGAAAGCGCAAGCTAAAATTCAGCGAGCAGGAGCTTGAGGTGCTGACTGAGGAGGTGGTCAGGAGCCATGACCGCCTTTTTGGAAAAAGCTCACTCCACATGCCTGAGAGTGAGAAGAGGAGACTATGGACGGATATGCAGTCAAAAATCTGCGCAATTGGAGTGGCACAGCGCTTCATTGAAGCGATCAAGAAGAGGGTGGCAAGGAGACTTGCGGAGGCCAGGGGCACAGGAGGCGGTCCACCCACAGAGGCACCATCTACACCATTGGAGGACCTAGTCGAGTCCACACTCCTACCTGAAGCTGTGACTGGAGTCACAGAGATCGACATCTCTGGCACACCAAGTACCAGCCAAGGTAAGTGCAATATTGATTTGTAACCCCATATGTGTATGCACAAAAGCCCCTTAGGAATTAGCAAGTAATGTTAAACTGTGTGAGAAGTAGTCCAGTCCACATCTTGGAGGCAGCACAACAATGCATTATGGGAGTGGCGGTCCACAACCCAGAGCTAAAAGTAGCACATACAATGTATTTAAGTAGAGTGACACCCAGAGGAACACAACACACACAACACAGTGTAGAGAAGTACCTGTACCTTTATTAGCATTGTCTGACCGTAAATGTAACATACATAACTGACATGCTGCATATTGTTGTTGCAGGTGGGCCAGGCCCAGCAGCCACATCATCAGCACAGGTAGGCGAGACAGACACCCATCTGGCCTCCGATTCAAACACCAGTGGGTCCCTCAACATTGTGACTGTCAGACGCAGACCCAGGGCACTGCCAGAGCTCAGCCACGACTCAGATGAGCAGCAGGAAGGGCCAATTACCCCATCAGCAACAGGCAGGCGCAGCCAGATGCAGGAGGTCAGGTGTCATCAGACCACAGCACCATGCAGGATGGCGAAAGATTCTGGGCACAGCAGCATGAGGCAGGTGAGGGTCCCTCTTTCTTCGGTGGGCTGGAAGCTGCTATGTTGCAGCAGCAGCGCCTAAAAAATAAGAGGATCCTCGGGTTAGAAAAGAACTTGCGCAAACACAACCGCACCATGGTGGGCCTGCATCGCCAACTTGACTCCCTCAATAACAACATTGTACAGCTGCGTGAGGGACAGGTGCAGGCCTCACAGGACACTGGGGACCTCACAAGTGCTGTCCGTGAACTCTACCAGGAGCTGCGCCATGAGAGGGTGAGACAGCGCAGACAGGAGCGCAGATTTCGGAACATGTTTGGCAGCTTCTGTCGTTCGTCTAACAGGGTGGCAAATTAACTGCACTGATTGCCCGTTGTGCAGTGGTTGCGCAAGTGGAGGCAGCACTCATCAGCAGGGACGTTGTGAATGGACTTGTGCAGATCACCAATGTGATCGAACACATTATGGGACCAAGGTCAGCCACTCCGAGTGAGCTTGCACTGGGAGACACTGAGGACAGTTCCAGCGTCAGCAGTGTTGCTGTACCAGCATCGGACACCAGACGGCGCAGTGCCAGGCACAGCACTGCCACTGAGGGTGACAATAGAGGTGCCAGTGATGTAACTGGGCACCCGAGTGGTGTGCGTGGGCGCAAAAAATGACTCTAACTGCCAGTGGACTTCTGTTTACACTATTAAGTAATAGTGCATTACTCAGGTCCTTCATTGTTTTGAGTTTCTCACATAACCTTTTTTGGTTATTACTCACATGAACATTACCTGACTTAAGGTAATAAATTTATTTCACTACAGGTACAGTTGTCAGAGGATTTGTGTCATTTATACTCATGTCTGAAATGGTTGTGTGTGATGTCGGCACGCCTTTGCCTTCCCTCTGCCGCACTGGTCCTGTCTGCTGGATGTAGGGGTGGTCTCATCAGATTCAGTATCACAGATGTCGACAGGTATGCCCCTGGTGGTAGCTATATTGTGCAAGATTGCACAAGTAGCCACTATTCTACATGTCATCTCTGGACTGTACTGTAGTGCCCCTCCACTTTTGTGGGGCACCGGAAGCGACTCTTCAGCAGTCCAAATGTGCGCTCCACCACATTGCGTGTTGCCCTGTGTGCTGCATTGTATCTCCGTTCAGCTGGTGTTGCAGGATTGAGGTAGGGCGTCATCATGTAGGTGCGCACTGTGTAAGCACTGTCTCCTGGAAGGGACAGAGGGTATATTGAGTAACTGAGCCATCTGATATCAGCACGCCATCAATGCGCCAGTGTACAAAGGGACAATACCTAGTAGATATCTGTCACCAAACTCCCCAGCTAGCAGTCGTGTGTGAATCCCGCTGTGGCGAAAGATGTATGAATCATGTGTGCTCCCTGGGTACCTAGCCACGAGATCAGTAATGATGTAGGAGGCATTGCATATCACCTGTATATTCATTGAATGTTGGTATTTCCTGTTGCGGTACACATATTCTGTGGCTGATGATGGACAGATTGCCACATGTATCCCATCTATGGCACCTAGGACGTGGGGGAACTGTGCTATCTGATAAAATTCAATTTTAGTCTGCTGTATTTCCTGTGGGGTGTGAGGGAATCTGATGTACTGGTGTAGTTTGCTCAGCATGGTGTAGATAAATGCATTGAAAAATCTGGAGAGGGTACTCTGTGAGACCCCTCCAGCTGCTGCTATGACCCCTTGATAGCTCCCTGAGGCGAGTAGGTGGAGGGAGCATAATACCTGCACATGGGTGGGTATGCTGTGAGTTCTTAGTGTTCTGCGCTGCAGTGTGAGTTGTAGCTCAGCTATCAGATCAAGTATCATAGCTGAGTTCAACCTATACCTCTCATATATTTTCTCCTCTGTCAGGTTAAACAGTGTAATGCGCACTCTGAAAATGCGCTCCTGTCTCCTCCTCTCTCTCCTCAAACCTGCCAAGACCCTCATCCTCCTTGTCATGATGTAGAGTGCAGCCATTGTTGAAATGGTCTGAGGCATTCTGGGCCTCTTTATATAGGTTGCACCTGGTTACCACCTGGTTTCAGTTAGTGGTATTTTGCATGTGCAAAATGCCATTCTGTGAAAAATGTCAATTTGCGATTTTTTGATGCATCTCTTTGCGACTTGTATTTTGCGACTCGCAATTTGCGCCTCGCAATTTGCTACTGGAAATACCGAATCGCAAAATGCGACTCGCAAAACGAGGTCGCAACGTAAAAAATCGCAATTTTTGCGATTTCTTATTTTTGGTCTGCGAGTGCCTTTCATGCATTGCAGACTACTTTTTTGCACTCGCAAATGGCGGAATTTTGCGATTCGCACTGTTTGCAAGTGCAAATAATTTTCATACATCTGGCCCTTTGTGTTTACCTCTCAATCCAGTCTGAGAGCGAGTGAGGCTTGGAGAACTGGCCACTCTCCAAGTTTCTTTGGTTCTCACACTGAGTTTGTTTTTAAGGGGTGGCTCTGGGCAACAGAGATAGAAACTATCTTGACTTCAGACAGGAACGGAGACATCAGTTGCCTGTCCCCCGTTTACGTAGAAAATCTATTTCTTGCAGTTGAACCGGAGTCATCAACTTGCAGGTCCCAGAAAGATGAAGCTGAGTTATAGACCCTACAGCCTGGCCCTACGGTAATGCAATTTTGATTTTTATGCTTTGCTTTGAAGTTATGCTATAATATAATCACAACTATTTGCTGTGTACATTGCAACTGAGAAGTACTTTGATATATTTTGCTTTCATTGCTGCAACTACTTTTGAACGTGTGCTTCCAATCTACTAATTTCGTCTCTCAGGAACCTCGTGGTGAAGTAATAATAACCATAAATGTCTTCTTTAAACTCAGAAGTGCTTTCAAGAGAGGTTCTGTAAGCTTGGTCATGAGATGAGAGCAGGAAAATAGAACAGTTCCCTCAAGCCAGGCATGCCTCCCACCAATCCTCATCATTCAACTCACCCACCCAGGTCTCCTATCTACCCCTGAGGGGAAGGAACAGATCTGATGCGCTGATATTCAGGGAATGATAGATTGTCGAGGTTGCACCCTTGCCTAATTTTTCCATTAGCAGTTTTGCCTCAAGGGGGATATATTCAGAAGGCTGCTCAGATGCTGAGAGGTGTGCAAGCAGTGCGTGGCACAATTGAAGAAAGCAAAAGAACTGAGTGCGAGACAGACCATATTGGACCTGTAGCTCTTGAAAGGACATCAGGGACCCATTGTGATGAACATCTCCTAGATATGTGAAACCTATGCAGTCCCAACCAGTGAAATCTTCTAGGTTTGCCACTTGCCCTAGCCACGTCCCTCTCCATAGTGGCGTCATGTCTGTAAGGCAGCAAGTCCACTGGATGAGGCACAGGGCCACTCTCCAGCACAACAAAGATACTTGTTTACAACACGGCGCATGGAAGGTATGGGACTCTGCTAGTGGAGATCGAGGAGCCCATCAAGGCCTAGGTGGTGTAGCTCTACCCTATATGCAGGATCATCCCAGCCTGCGACGAACCATTTATTTACCGGGTGCAGATGCACTGCAAGGTAGTAGCCATGGATGTCTGGGACGGCAAGGCCTAAGTCAAAAGTCGACTTACGAGTGGAGACAAAGGCCACCTGATGAAGCCCATGTGCCCAAATGAAGGATGTCACTTTTGAAATAAGAGATCAAAACCATGTACAAGAAATTGGGTATGGGTAGTTTGCCAGGACGAAGTATTAGGGGAGAAACATCATTTTAAAGACCGCAATAAACCCCAAGGGATTTAGTGGTAGGTGAGACCAAGCACGCAGGTCTCGATCTAGTGTTGAGGACATGGGGCAAAAATTCAGGGACTATGCCAGATCTGGAATGGTGGAGATATGGATCCCTAGTATTTGATGTAATGGCATGTAAGTGGATAATTAGGACACCATGGTCAGTCTGCAGTATTTCCAGTTACTTCCACTAATACCAACTTTTTGGTTGAACGATCTCTAGACACCTAGGACCCGATGTTTAGGGTTCACTGAGAAAAAGTCGTACATCAGACACGTAGAGGGCAATCCTGTCCTCTATGTTCTCGTCCCACCGCCAACCCTGAATCTGCACATCACATCGCATCCGGGCTGCCAGTGGTTCTATGGCAAGGGCAAAATGCTACAGGGACAGAGGACAGCCCTGTTGCATCCCTCTTCAGATTGGAAAACACGAGGAGAGAATTCCATTCACCTTAACCACCTTAACCAGCGCGGGGTGGTATATAGCAGTCCCACCGGGGTGGTATATAGTAGTCCCACCAAAGCCATGGAATGTGGGTCCAAAATCCGCCCGCTGGAGCATGACCTCAAGAAATGACCACAAAACCGTGTCAAACGCTTTGTGGAAGTCAATGAGAAGTAGGGCTAGGTTGCTATTGAGCCAGGACGCCTGAGAAGGAGCTAACTGTACTATTCGGATACAGTGTTGCATACGTCTACCGGGCATAAAGCCACACTGGTCCAGATGGATGAGGTAGGTAGGAGTCCAGGTCAGTCTATTTGCCAGGATCTTTTCAAAGGATTTAATGTCTGCATTAATAAGGAAATTGGGCTGTATGAGGAACAATTTTTTTTTGCTGGTTGGCCCGTCTTCAGTATAAATACTATTGTGGTATTCTGAGGGGAATGAACTGCTCTTTAGTGCCTCAGTATAGGGGGCCAGCAGATCAGACTTCGATGGGTAACCCATTGGGTCCTGGGGTCTTGCCAGGGTGGCAGTCAGTGATAGCTTCTCCAATTTTCTCCGCTGACAGCGGGTTGATCTAGTTCTTGGGCCAAAAGAGCAAGAATTGATGGCAAAGGCACATCTTGTAAAAGGGGATGTGCAAGCTCACCAGGTGGGGCCAGACGCAATGTATTTAAATCCTGATAGAAGGTCCCAAATGCTTGGGCGACTGCAGGCAGCACCTCACAAAGGACGCCAGAAAAGTCTTTTATAGATGGAACCTCTCTGCTAGCAACTCCTCGTGTAGCCAATCAGTAGAATAGCTTGCCTCCCTTGTCTCCCGAGGTGTATATCCCCTGGGTGGATGCCCTCCAACACTGCCAAGCCTCTTCCAAGGAGACTTGATGAAGCTTAAATTGTGCCATCTCTAGCTTGTGCAACACCTCCTCCGATTTCATGCCACTGGCGTGCAGTTCTAAGGTTAGGATATGGCCTTCTAACTCCGCAACCAGTGCAAGGTGCTGTCGCTTTGCATTTCGCACAAAACCTTTAATGCTTCCCCATAGGGTAGGTTTACTAACCCCCCATTGTGTTGGAAAAAGGTACGGAGCTCCTGTTCTGAAAAGACCACACAGTTCTGGTTGTTTAAGTGCCACGCATGGAATCGCCACATTGTGCATCAGGTGACATCCAGAATGCCCCACTCTAGAAGGAGGGGACATGGTCCAAGATGCCCGGGGTAAAATCCAAACAGTGCAGCCACAGTAAGTCACAGGCCAACACCCAGAAGAGGTCAATCCTGGATTTGGTTTTATGGGCCGCCAAATTGTGAGTGTATGAACAGTGCGTGGGGTTCCAGGAACACAAGGTGTCACATAGGTCAATGGAATCTGCCCACATAGTAAAACTTGTGGATTGAGCCACCCTGTTTGACCGCTGAGCAACTGACATATCTCTCATGGGGTCAAGGACCACATTAAAGTCCCTGCCAACTATGGGCATCCTCCACGGCAGGGCCTTCACTAAAGATCGGAATTCAGACAGAGTGGACTGCAGAAGATGCATTGGAGCATAACAAAGTTGAATTGGGCAGCTCCCAAATGGCCCTCAACACCAATTTAGCACCCCCAGGGATCTGGGTGTATAGTGGATACTGCCAATGGAAAAGTTTTTTTTTTTGCAACCCCTCTGGAGCCCCAGGAGTAGCCCGCATGGTAAACATGCTCATATCCAAATCGACCCAGGAGAGGACAATGGACCTCCAGAAGGTGCTTCTCCTGAATGAGGACTCCATCTGGTTTCTACCTCTTAAAGTACCTTAGAACAACAGATCTTTTAATGTGGTCCAGGAAGCTGGTTACATTCCAAGAGATGGTTTTAATCATGCGGGAGAAAGTCACATGATCGCAAGGGGGCTCTATAAGCCCCTTAACCGGCGTATAAATGGTGTATAGTGTTACAAGATTTTGCCCATTGGTCAGAATTCCTATCACGAAGAATGTGTGTAATGATCGCCTGCAAGAAGAACAAGTAAAAACAACATTTACATTTAAAACATTTAAAACAACATCCCCTCCCCCCAATGCCCTCCTCCTCATACTTCCTCCCTTGAAATATCTGTTGCCCCTATAGACAAATTTAGGGGGAGTCAAAAGCATACTGTCTGGAACTCCATTCACCTTTACAAGGGTACTTCGCCTGACAGCATAGTCAACAAATGAGTACGGAGTCCTCTAAGTAAAAAGGAGTTGAAAGAAAATGTCTCCAGAGAAGACCTCAAAGAACCTCATCACACTCCAGTCACCTTACCACTGCTAATCTACCCACACAGCCAGTTGGGCCATACATAGTATATTGGTATGATGCCAATTCAACGCAATACACCTAGCAGTGTTAATGCAGGGCAGTCATTTCGGAGAGGCTCTCCTTAGATTTGAAGATCGCCGGTGTGTCAGGATGGGAGGCCTCCTGATCTGCAGGATGTATCATTTTGCCTGCTGGAGACGTACTCACTGAGGTTCCTCTCCCATCCTGTGGTGACCTCTCTTTCTGGGACCTATGGTGTCGCTTGCAATGCTCCTGGGCAGGGCGCGGTGGAACTTGATTCCATGCTTCAATTCCTCCTGTGTCCACCAAGCCTGACTGGTGCAACGGACTTGGCTTCTTAGCCCATTCCAAGGCTCTTTCAGGAGTGTCAAAGATGTAAGTGGAGGAGGCAAAGATGACTTGGAGCCGGGTGGGAAAAAGGAGCGTGTAGCTTATGTTGAGCACTCAGAGCTTCTGCTGCACTTCTTCAAAGGAGAGGTGACATTGCTGAGCTGCCTTGGTATAATCTGGAAAGATCAAGATTTTTGCATTGGAGTGCTTGCCGTCGGGTTGGGATTAGGCCTCACGGAGAACGGCATGGTGATCACAATGGTTGAGAATGCGTGCCATTACAGGATGGGGTGGCGCCTGGAGGAGGCTTCTTGGTGAGAGCTCGGTGTGCCCATTTTACGATGAAGCAATGGAATAACTTGTCGGCTGGAACCCATGATCGAAATGAGTATTCCAAGACAATGCCAAATGCTGGTTCCCTCAATTACCACCGGTGGGCCTATGAGGAGCAGATTTTACCTGCATGACCAGTTTTCAGCGTCTTCCGCTCGATCATCTAGGACCACCACTTTGAACAATAGTTGGGAAACCTATCTCTGAAGGGTCATCATCTTATCCTCGGTCACCGATATCCGGGTCTCAGCCTCAGTGACCTTTTCAGCTACCTGGCGGAGATCTTGCAGCAGAACAGAGAGGTCCACACAAACACCATCTACTTTGGATTCTACTGCTTCACAGGATTCCTAAATTGCCCTGAGGATAGCCATCATGTACGCAGGGGCTGAATCAGGGGGGCCAGTGGCGTATCCCCGTTGTGCCCTCACCAGCCACCGTGGATGTTGTATATTGGTCCATCTTTGTCTGGGCAGCCTTCGACTGTGAGTGCTTGCCTCTTCTCACCTCCAAGTGAAGAAAAGTGGCACAAAAGGTAGAACTTCCTGCAGGCTGTAGGCTTCCTGCAGTCCTGTCGTTGCTGGAGAAGGGAGCAAAGGGGGCACCGCAGGATCCACCAGTACCCAGCAGGGAGGAGGTGGGTGAAAGCAGCTGCTGTTAGGCAGGATGGAGGGTGATGATGTTGCATGGGACGAGACCTACACTAAAGCTTTACCGCCATCTTTGCCTTCGTGGCCTCCCCCCCACATAATAATATTCTTAACGTAAACTAAATGGAACTTACTTCTGAGAGTGAGCAGCATGCTATTCAGAAAAAAAGTTAGTATTGTAGAACACAAACACGACAAATAATACAATTAATATTCACCGAGCCCTGGAATCTTGAAGCCTAGCAGGTCAAGCAGGTCCTGCTCCCAGTCGTGGATTTCTGGCCATTGGTGCGATGCTGCTGGGTGGTGCACTGGACCTTCGCTCACTTTGTTTTAGGTTATCAAAGCTATGGTTAAAAGTTAGGGTTATTTTTTTTTCTAATCCCTTGGCACACACCTACACCCTCCCCCAATACAGCTGACGCTTCCAGAGGAGGTTGCCACTGCCAGGCCTGCCACCTGCTGCCACCATGGAGAGGAGGTGACGCTGAGCATAAAAAAACAGTGCTCTCACCTTGACCTCACAAAAAATAGGCTGGGGCTGCACCCCTTGACAGCGCCACTGCCCCCAACATACGCAGCTGCTGCTAGCTGCTCAGGGGGCCTGGAGCCACTGCTCCCCTGGTCGCTGCTCTGGTCTGCCATGGAGCTTGGTGGGGTAAAGAAAAGAAACAGGAGAATGAAGCAAGGAAGGAAGGAAGAAATAAGAAAGCAAAGAGCGAAAATAAACAAAAATATAAAAAGTCACAAAAAAATGTAAAATAAGCAGACACAGAAACACACACTAATAATATAAATAAAAATGAGCACAAGATCATACTCTGCATTGCGTTTGACATACAATGCAACATATGACAGGGAAACTCTGCCCCCCTGCATAACTCTGCATAGCTCAACAGAGTTTTTTTAACCACTTTGTGGAGTTCCACGTAGCGTGACTCTGTGAACTCTGCCCAGGCTGACCTGACACTTGTTTCCGAGGCAGCATGGTACTTGTCACTATTCTTTTCTCTTAGCGGGGGTGGAGCAGGCAGTCATCCACCCACGCCATCTGCCAGTCTCGCAAAAATACCACCTTGTCTCCAGGCCGCTCCAATCAGGCCTTCTATTCTCTTCTCCCTGGGCTCTCATTGGCCCCTGGGGAGCGGTGGGGGCTAGGGCATGTGACTAGGTGACTAGGAACCCTTGCCTTGCATACAGTTCACTTACCAAACCTCCTCACATAGCTCCCATGCCTCCCTTGCTCATGATGGGCCGCAGCACATTTGGTCACTCTATCTTCACCTCAGCGGGCAGCTGAGCAGGCTACTCCTCTCCTACTGTCCCCCACACCAGCCTCCTCTTTGTCTTGGCTGGCTGGAGAGTGCTGGTGCCACCTAAACCTACGCTTCCTCCATCAGCCTGTGGGGGGTTCCTTGATATGTGCTGGTCTTGTGGCTTCCAAGCAGCACTAGGAGTGAGCAGGGGTTCCGAGAACTCACCTGGCAGCATGACTAGAGTTAAGGGTGCAGCAGGCTCCCTGGGGTGGCAGGGTTTGCCGTTAGCCATAATCCCCAGCCTCCAATATTTATAGGTGGGTGCCCTGGTGCCCACCCTGGGTATCCACCAACATTGGAGGCCATGGGGGGAGGCCGAGGGCCCTCACTGCCCCAGCCGGCTCACCGCATGGTGGGATAGCCAGCATTACTCCCATCCTAAGGAAGCAGCTGTTTTTAGCAGGCTTCCTCTTGGCGGGAGCAATATGTGTTCTGTTTCAATGCCTGCATCAGTGTGGGCAGGGAAACAGAACACAAGTCTGCTCCCAGCCGGTTCGAGCTTTTTTTAAGTGTCTGCTGGCTGGGAGCAGAAGTAGTGCTTGCTCCTGTTTGGTGGGAGATTTGAAAATGCTCCTTCCAGAAGGGAACAAACACGTTTCCCTGACCGCTGTAGTATGGGCAGGAAAACTACTACGTCCCATGAGTGGGCTTTTTGGGAAACAGTGAGACAGGCCCTGGGGGATGGGGTCCCCTAAGCCATTAAAGGCTGAGGGACGCTCCATGGCTCGCTCCCTTTTAATTTGACTTGCAGCCCTGGGGGATAGTGTCCCCAGGGCCTTTTAAAAGCTCAGGGGGGGAGCTGTGTGTCCTCTCTCTCCTTTTTTTACATTTCAGCTGGGTCCTCAGAAGGCCCCGGAAGGAGAGGCTGCTTGGCCCATCTACCTTAATATAAAAAGTCAGCGCAGGGGGATGGGTTCCCTGGGGCCCTAAATATGCTTGTGAGGGACAGTCATACTGATGCCCCCTCCATAAATATATTTTAAAAAAATGATGCTTGTCATTTTGGATGATTTTTGCTTCAATCCTGTGAGAATCACTTGGGATTGCGGAAAAATGTGCTGATTTTTTTAAAATTTGGCCCCTATGAGGGTCCCTCTGGCCACCCCCCAAAAGGCCTAGGGTGGCAGGGTATCCCTACCCTGCATTCTTCATCATTTTTTTAAGTTCAGGACAAGGGACTGAGGGCCCAACTTAGATCTTGTCGGTAATGCCACCAAGCCACGGCGGCGGGCCTGAAAAGACCATCATGTCAGTGGTCTCCCGCCAGCTGTATTGCAGCCAAGCCAAAGTTTGCAATGACGGAGTGTATTCCATCGTGCCAGCTGCATCTTGCGGCCGACACGGCGGACTCCAATGCGATGATTAGCACTCCATCACTGTCTTGACGACGGCATCCAGCCAAGCCTATTTAGATTACACAATTGTGTTGGCGGTGTGTAAGCGGCAGGCGCATGACAGTGGGAAATCGTTGCGGGACCCTTTAGTATAGTACTATGGCTGTGGCCATTGGTTGGATGCTAGTAGCCCACACCTGTTGTAAATTGGACAGTTGTGAACACCTGCAAAACACACTATAAAACACACTCTATTTGAGACCATGATACTCTGCTATCACACTCCAGCAGACCGGACAGGCACCATATTGCTCAACACAGTAGTGTTTGTTTTCTGCTTTACTCTCCCTCTGTGTTTTTTATTAAATTTACCTTATCTCAGTATCCTTCACTTTTTGAGCACTAGATTTGTTTAATGAAAATTCACAATGGCAGGGAGGAGAAATCCCCACTTCATAGAGGGAGAATTGTCTGTCATGGTGGATAATAGTATTAGAGTAGAGCCACAATTGTTTGGAGCACAAGTCCAAAATACTACCATTTCCCAGAAAAGGCTAATGTGGACCAGAATAGGTGACAGAGTGAATGCTGTAGTTAACAGCCTGTGCACACAGGAGGAAATTAGGAAGAGGTGGAATGACCTGGGGGGGGTTCATTCACTGGCTTCCCAGCATCACCCGAAGGCCCAAAGTACTGGTGGTGGTTCTCCTCTCCCTCATAACAACTCTTTCCCTTGGAGGAGAAGGTCATACAAATTCCCCAACTTGAAGGCTTCACTGGAATCCCTGGTCAAGTGCAGACTGGTAAGTCAGAACTATGTATGTCTCACCAATCACTAATGGAGTCCTGCTCTTACGTTTAGAGTTTTAGAATGCTACAAGAACCTTAGCAACACAGATGTGGCAAATTTTGATTGAACAAACTGTTGTGTTATACAAATTACTTGCCGCATGGTTGTAGCTCTCATTCTACCATAATACAATATGTATAGTCAGAATGGGTGTAGTTTCCCATGGATCTTCCCTTGCATGGGTTTTTCCCATTACTGTCTATCATTTTATGGTGTTGTGCTTCCAAAAACAGGTCCAAATCTACATCCATTTTCACAGGAAAGTATGCTATTTCTAAGTGGTATTTTCTCCTAGTTACATCATATTCATATGATGATATGTGGAACTTACTTTTCAAACAAGTATTGTCTATGGTGTCAACAGATGACTACGATAATGCTCTGGTTGTTGATCTAAAAAACAATAGTGGAATATTGTTTCACTGTCCTTTACTTCCATGTGTATACACATTTCTAAAACTAGTGCATTTGACAGTCACCATGTCAAGCTAAGGATTAAAATATCACTTTTTGTGTAACTAAGCCATGTTGACACCTGTTTGTAGCTAAATTGAATTGATGAATATGCTTACATTATTCAATGTCTTTTGAATACAAGATATACAGAAATGTGTTGTGGCATGCTGAATAGAATTAGTAGCCACACACAAGTTACATTTCACTATCCATATGATCACCAATTACAGTTTCATGTTCATTATGAACTACTTTGTATCCAGTGTATTGAAGCCTGCTGGACCTTGGTGCAGTACTACAATCTACTCCCCCTGTGTTGGGTTCAATGTCTGTCACATGTAACCTACAAATCTGAAGTAACACTTTGATATTTCAGGACATCTCTACAAGGTCAGCACTGGAGTTTCCATCTGTGTAAATCAGGGTACATGGGTAAAATAATGAAAATAACACAAAGGCCTAATCAGTCTATCACTCTCTTTCTAGTTTTTAGGCTAGCCTTTTGGTAGACAAAAACACATGAAATGCACAAACTATATTTTTTTCACATATCCTCTGTAATCTTCATAGGTCTAAACACCGGGCCCAGTGCACCATGATCTGCCAACCAAGATACTTCCACTCGAGAGCAGGAGCAAGCTGTCAGTGAGGACTCCAATGCTGCAGGTCAGGATGACCATGAGCCAGCTGTTCTACCTGGTCTGTCTGGCCAAACAGCTCTAGTGAGTCAAACGTGGCCCACACCTACACCTTCCACCACAGCTGAAACAACAACTCAGCATGAGGACACCTCCACTTCATGTGCACCGAGGACCTATACACCAATCCTGTGCACCCCAGTCCTGGCTCCTGGTGAGACACCAACAACACAGCCACCAGTTCTGTCAGGACCCAGTGGTTTGGGGCACAATTCCTTGAGGGTACAGGCTAGTGGGGGTAGGGATCCTGGGAGGGAATTTGTGGGCAGGCCAAGAGAGGCCACTGGGGTTTTTGTTAGCCAGACCACCATTGACTAAGTCTTCAGATCTGTCCAATAGTCCCAAGACATGATGGGCCAGATTATAAATGAGCTCCGGGAAATTAAGAAGGTGCAGAGGGAGCACATCTTAGAACTACAATGAAAAAATGAGGTCCCTGAATAGGCTGCTATTTTACCACCATATGTGCAGGGCTTTTCCTGTACTATCTGTCCCTGTCTGTGATCCCTCCACATCTGGGCAAAGTGCACTACTGCCAGCCACAGATTGGAAGGTCACATGAGGAGCCTGCTCCTACCACCCCAGTCCCTGCCCTCTGCCTCCCCTCCGCCCCACAGGGGATGGTCATCCGGACCAGCAGGAGAGGATGGCAAGACCAAAACTTCCATCTCCAATCGACAAAGAATCTAATTTCCTCCTTGTGTGTCTACCATTCACTCTGTGGATTATTTCATGGACACATTTACCTCTCTAAGGATAGCTGTATTTTTGACATTGGACTTCTAACTGTTTGGCTCTACTACCATGTTTCCATCCACCTGACTTTGTGGTAACAGTAGAAATGCCTTTAGGTTATACATGTACACACATTGCCAACACAGTCAAGCCCCACATTTGATTGTGTCAAATCTTTCCAAGAAAAGTGTTGTTGGTATCTGACATTTAGAAATGCACTAGTCTCCATTTAGAGTGCTTATGATGCACTAACAATTGACAAATGCGTAGCTCACACCCTAAAAGGACAGCTGCCTGACCTTGCCATCAGGAGATTGGCTACCCGATGGCCTGAAGTCGAAGATGACCCAGTAGTAGGGGGTAGCCACCACGACATGCCCTGCCATAGGCTAACGTGTGTAATGGCTACGCATGAAAGCCAATGACTATGCCCGTCTCTGTCACCAATCGTGTCTGCCCTGTACTTCTGTGCCGCATTGTAAAAAAACACTCACTTGCCTCCTAACACTGCAGCCATCAAGACCTTCCCATTTTTGATGCTGTTACCAATCTCTCAGAGCCAGGATGCTGGGCAAAGTAGGCAACAGTACCCCTACCTTCTCCCCTGAGGACCTGGAGCTCCTTGCCAGGGAGGTTCTGTCCCTGTAGAGCTAACTCTATGGGACCGCAGAGGAACAGGCACATGTCTGATTGGGGAATGCTATCTGAGTAACCTCTTCCTTTCTGATTCACATGCTATTTGGTTCCTTTTTGGTAATGTGGATAGTCTTCTGATTGGAGGTGACAGAATGATGTAGTTGGGACAGATGTTTGCAACCAATGTCTGAAATGTCTGACATGTCTGTGCATGGTAATGTTTAGTCATCTGAAAGTACAAGCTGTAATATGTGTCCATCTAAAACACAAATCCTATTTCATCACACAAACTGTGGGCCATTGACTACAAGTGGCCAGTAGTCAGTGTACCAGTAGCATGACTGACAACATACAGCCAATGTTAAAATGAAAGTGATGTTGAAGGAAAAATGTGTAAGGTCTGGAGTTGTCAGACGCTGTACTGTCATGTGGGATTTCAGCACATATTGTGTATTAATTTGCTCTGTATGGTTTAAACCTGTCATGTAGCCACAAATAGGTAAACGTATTTTAGGTGCAGTGAGATCAGATGACACTGGCTTCCAATCATCCACCCTAGTCCATCCTATTTTAAAACACACTTGTTCAAACAACCCACAAGTCCCTGCTCTCACTGACACATAGCAGCCCTTCTATCTTGCCCTCAGTCACTGTATGTGATACAGACCCTGGGTTCTGACACTTCAGTGTTTAGGCAGGAAGCCAATGTAGCCATGAGTATGATTATGTGCAAGGATTGTACAGGCGGTTTGGCATTTAGTAGCTCACAATGATTGTGAGTAATCAGTGGTGGCTCTCACAACAGGATTGGCTGCATAGCTCTGGCCAAGATGATATTGTAGGCCTAATTAGGTAACATGAGAAGCTAGCAAGTATTGATGGTGCACATGTAACCACTGCAAATCAGTATTTCCACTCTACCTGTAACAATTTACTGGTAAAAAAAATTAGTAACTGTTTGGTGAATGTATGTGTGAATTTCCGAAATGTAATGTCACAGCAGTACTGCCCAACAGTAACACTGAATTTTCTTTTCTTGTTCTTTTATGTCATATATATAGGTCAGCACCCATCAGAAGTGGGAAATCTGGAAGTCAATTGCAAAGAAGGTGAGGACCCTGGGGTTCCACAAGTGGCATAAGCTGCACTGTCATATGAGTTGGAGAACCTGTGTTGGGCAACAAAGTCAGCGAGGGTCATGTCGAGCAGTCCTCCCAGCAATCCAGGCAGGTGCGCTGTCCCCTTACCTCCTCCATCCCCCAATTGCCAACATCCTTGCAGTGACGTAACAGGAGCTTGAGGGACTATTGAGGGCCCAACAGCAGCAACAAGGGGCTACATTATTGTCTATAGATATTGTTATGTTTGAACCTATTTATTTTCCAGCTAAGTTGTATGTCATCAACTTTGAGGTTGACTCACATCCAAAGCCCATGGGGAATTCTGGAGATGTAAGTTGATCAGACACTGTCTGATGCTGGGTGTGGTATATTGCTTTATGCTGAAGGATGGCACTAGATTCTGCCTCACAAAGCAAGTACTGCTGTGAGCAGACACATAGCTGCATGTAAACAAAGGGATTGCCAGCATTTTCACAATGAGATGAGGGACAGTTTCACAAAACATGCCCCATGTCATGATTGGGTCAGGTGGGATGGTACATCACATATGCGTGTAGTGAATGTATGCTTCATTACTGGTAACTGTGGCAAACTGCACAATTATGAAGCAGCTTATAGTGCAGCCTTGACGTTGCGAGTTGGTGCTATGACAATGTGAGAATGTGTATCTGCACCAAAAGTATTGGTATTCTGAGTGTAGTGGCATCATTCCTTATCTGACACATGTTTAAAAGCAGATGGTCCAGTAAACTTCTAGTAAGTTAATGTGGACAGTAGCAGGTGGACCTGAATCCTTAGTCTCTCACAAATGTGCATGTAAGCCACCCTGTGATTGCCAATGTGAATTTCTATGCCAAACTGTATTTTTAGCACCAGACAGGATTGTGTCCACATTGGTGAGAGGGTTGTGCATCACACAGACAACATTTTGGTGTCCTTAGTCCTGCCCAGTGGAAAAATTGATGATGGAGAGTAACGTAATATTGAAAAGGACATTTGCATATGGAGGTAACATCACATAGATGTTATAGTGTCCCATTTTGAGCATACAATTTCCATCCACAAATCTTACCCTTTCGGAGAAGTGAACCGATTTTCGCTATGTACTGAAGTGGTTCAAAGATGTACCCAGGCCTATGTGTTTACTCATGCAGTTGAAACCCTTTGCTATGGAGTGAACTACAAGTGTACAAGTGGCAAAGGCCTACATGATATGGGAGCTGATGTGGGAATTACTGAACTTGTTGCAAATGTTATGTGATGTACTTTGATGTCCAATTCTATCCTTACAGATACACTACAACTGTTGTATCTGTGTTTTCAGCATTAACTGGGCAAGGCGAAGGTGACAGCGGCCATATTGGTGGGGATGAAGCTGGCCACTGGGGATCGGGTATAGACACCTCATACACTGAGGGACCCAGTGGCATGGAGGGTGAGGGAACTAGCGCAGAGGCCACCAGTGACTCCACATCTTCCACAGAGGCCTCCAATGAAGACCAGTCCCTAGTGGAGGCAGACCCTGGAGAGACTGAAACACCTGTGTCTTTATCAATCCTCTATTCCGATCTCCACCATCCCTCTTGTTTCCCCAAGTTGGCGGAAGCCACCCCCCTTAAAGGGGTGGCATCACCTTTGCTGCAGGCACCTCTATATTTGCCCCGGTGTCCCAGGTTGTGCTCATAGAGGAGGTTGTTGATCTATTAAGAATGATCGCTGTAGGCCAGACCGCACTATTGAATGCAATCCAGGAGCTGGCTGGCCAGAACACCCAGATTCTGGCTTACCAGGATGGCATTCATGGTGCCCTGTCTGACCTACAGCAGTCATTCCACGGTCTGACCTCCTCATTGGCTGCAGTCTCCTACCCACCCAAACCTCGTGCACAGACTCCCACCCCTTCCCCATCCCAAATCTCTCAACCCAGCTGTGTTCAAACTAATACACACACCCACAACAACAATCACAAGCAGTACATCCCAACAACAACACAGCAAAAAACACAAGCACAGACACACACATGCAGACACCACTCACATCACCAGCACCACAGTCACACCCCCAGACAGTTCACCCACCACTACACAACCATACACTCCCACCACCACCATACCCACAGACACAAGACCCACCACTACAGCAACACACACAAGCACCACAAGCATATCCAGTCAGTGCACCCACCACAACAGAACCACCCCCCCACCACCACACCCACAGACACAACACCCACCACTACAGCAACACCCACCCATACCACAAGCACCCCAGCAGTCAGTGCATCCACCACAATACAACCACACAACCCAGCCACCAAACACACAGACACAGCCCTTACCACTACAGCAACACCTACAGACACCACAGGCACACATCCAGTTAGCACACCCATCACCATACACACATGCACCAGTATACCCACAGACACCACACCAACACATACCACATCCACTACACACACATTCACATCCACACACACACATACTCAACACAGACACACACCCTGACCCACCCAACAGAAAAAAGACACAAATCTAAAATTACAGCATTTACACCAGACCCTCAAGCACCCACACCCTCAACATACACACGTACAACAGACACAGCCACTCCCTCTACCTCCCAAACCCAAACAAATCCCTTACAAACTCTCTACCCATTTTCCTTAGGAGAGCCTACTTTTTTCCCTGGCCTTGACCTCTTCCACATCCCACCCCATCCCTACCAAATATAGATCCATCCCTTCCAAATTCCAAACAACCTCTACCAAGCCCACCCCTCTCAAACCCACCACTCCCAACCCCCCCTCTTCGAAACCCAAGCCCTCCCCTCCCAAACTCAAGGACTCCCCTGTAGTGTGGTTAGTTTTACGTATCCTTTGCGCATTAGCTTCAGGCTTTAGGCCTTTGTGCACTTTGCCCTGGATGTATTTTATTCATTTGCTTGCAGCTTAGAGCCTCTGTGCACTTTGCTCTAAATGCTTTTTATTAGGCTTTGTACTGTTATTTTTCAAATAGCCAGTTCTACGGTCTTGTTTTTTATTCATATCAGTACTTCAGCACTGGAGTTCTCCATAACACATTCCTGTTCACTCTGTGCTTCAGTCAAGGATACAGTCTGGTACATTGCCGATAGACGTGGTAGGAGTTTAGTCTTTGGCATTCCTGCATAGGGACATTTTGTGATCACGCTGACATGTTAGTTATAAAATCACTTCCTTGTCCCAATAGACGCAAGAGGGAGATTCCGACCAGGGAACCACAACTAGACGGTGACTGCCTCGTTGCAGATGCTGAACCAAGATCACAGGCCTTTGCTCAGGTATGAGGGCTGATGTCTCCCCAGGGATTCAGAAAGGCAAGTTAGAAGCTTAACATGCTGTGCTCGAAATAGACCAAGCAGAGGGAGAGTAGAAACTATTAGACACCATGATAGCTTTGTTCTTATGTTTTACTCTCCTGGTGACTATTTCAATCCTACTGTGTTGTATGGTTCTGGTTATTGCGGCTCACGCCTTATTATCTAAAATGCAGTCGTATTATTAAAACATTATATAAAACTTATACTGCCTTTGTCATTTGTATATGAGATCATACTGTAAATGAGAGAGTTGGTTTGGATCTGAGTGACCACGACTTCCCTGAGAAGTTACAAAGATGTCAAGCGCTCGGCTGCCCAATCATCTCTTCCCCTTGGGAGAAATGAGGCACTGCTAGTTAGCCGGAGCAAAAACCGGATTTAGGGTGACAGAGTTCCTTACACGTGGGTCCGACTCAGTCCCCCACACCGTGATCGATCCTGCTGCCTAGAAATCCAGTAGTCTCATTTAGGATAATGAGAGCCCACGCGACATGGCGCCGCCAACGATTGGTCTAGCTCTAATATTTAGGTCCGGCTGACTCTCTTGGTCTCATATATATTTTGACTCCTCGGTTCCGTAAGCGGAGACGTCCGTGGGGCTGAGGGTTTCCGACACCATGGGATAGGTACATCCTATTACTTAGTGGTTGGTTGTTCAAGCTTGAACTTTAAAAGGAAAACCCGATATTGGTGTGCTTTCTCTGACCTAGTGCTGTTTTTTTTTTACAAATGGCGAATCCTAATGTAATGAATATAGCAATCAATATGCGACAACCGCTCACAGGACATCTGGTGGCACATGGCCTGACGGTCCAGGGGGGTCCGGTCACTTTTGTGGTGAACGCCCATGCAGCCTATAGAACAGAACTTTTTTATTCTTGGGTCGTATTTCCAGCAGTTGATGGGGGTACAAACATTTTTCACGAATACACTGTTGCGAATGTCCCTGGACAGTACAGGGCATATGCATACTTAGAGATACCTTTATCTTATCAAGAACACCATAATTGGCTTGATGGCGCCCTCCCACACACAGGAGCACAGGTAAGGTTAGGTCCACTGAGTAATGATGGTCCGACCTGGCCTTTATTGGCTACTTACACACCATATCCTGCGGTTGCTAACTTGGCAGTGGCTGACGTTCGTCGTTTATATATAGACTTGGCAACTACATACAGAAGACTGGTTCAGTTTGTAATGCAGGCATTAAATACTAATGCAGCGTGTGCTGCTCCGGCGCACCCACAGGCGGTGGTTCCGGGTATCAATCCGGCCACTGTACACCCAGTTATGGGTAAGGTACCGGCTAAACGTGAGGAAACTCCATTTTGGCTGGCGCAAAAAATTAATACGCTGGAAGCAGTATTTCCCCATACGGGACCTCAGGATAAACATAGAATATTGACGATGTGTTTGCCGTATGGGATGGTTCCTCCGGTGGACCTTTGTAATACCTGGGGCACGGTGTTTGCCGCGCTCTACACTACGGCACACGGTACACCGACATTAGCTAATTTACCGGAAGTGCTTAAACAAATTCAAGATGAATATGGGGCTGCCCCTGCCTTAGATTTGGGCATGCAGTTAATGGGCAATTTTGCCGCAGTTTCTTCTATTATTTTGAGTAATCTCAAGGGAGAGGCATTAGCACTAGCAGTGCGAATGCGTCTTCGGGACGTTCCGCAGATTAATCAGGAGCGGGAACTTCCGACAATAATAGTTGAGACATATTCCAGTATTGGTCGCGATAGCCTAGGGGCTAGACCGCAAAAACCCCAATTACAGGGTAAAAATAATAAAGATAATGCTAAACAACAGCAACCTGAGGGTACTAAAAAGCGCTGGGAAAAGAAACAGCAAACACCTAAGAAAGATGGGGGACAGTCTCTGCAACCGGAGACCCCGCAGAATAGGTATAATCTCAGGAATAGGGATAATTTGAAGACGCCTGAAAGATATCAATATACTGATACACGCCAATCTCATTCCTTTCAGGACTCCTCAGAGAAGAGAAGTGAGAGAGGTGGGCGGTCAGAGCGGAGAACGGAGTACGTGAAACCAAGACAGGATTCACAACGCTCAACTGAGGTTTCTATTAAACAAGAAGAGAAACCGCTGCAACAAAAACAGCAATTTAAAAAGAAGAAAGTGGCAGCAGTCTCAGTTAGACATGCCGCTCAAGAAAAGAGTTCTCTTGACGAACAAGACATGGGCGTTGGCACTGTTAGACAGCGCGGCAGAGGTCACAATAGTTCGCCGGAGTCTTCTAGAGCATCTGGAGGTGAAAGCAACTGATGACTTCATACAAGTCGAAACGGCGGATATGCAAGTCTCTGATAGAGTATATCAAGTGACTCTGCAATTAGAAGGGGACATTGACCGCATTATACACGCCATCTTTTGGGACCATGTGGTAAAATCATATGATGTTCTGCTGGCCGAACAAGATTGGCCGCCTGTCTTTCTTCACGACTGTCCAGTGGGGGAAGAGGTTATTGTACCTTCCTTCTCACCACTTGTTCCGAGAGAACTAGCGGAGTCCTATAGTAAATTATGGGCTCTTGCACAGGCCTCCGCTCAATATAGAAATAATGTGGGGTGGGATAGACAATCACCTTATCATGTAATTCCAATAAAGGGCGAACCTCAGCCGCAGCCGCAGTATCCTATCAAATTTGAAGCAAGGGCATCGGTTAGGAATATTCTTGCACAATTGGAGTACCAGGGTGTAATTGAGCCCTGTGTCTCGACGATGAATAATCCCTTATTTCCGGTTGCTAAACCGGACCATTCATATAGGATAGTGGTGGATTACAGACATTTAAATGGTCATACACGCACATATGCAATACAGAATTCACATAGCGCAGCGCTTATGAATAATATAGTGCGTAAAAAATACAAAACAACGTTAGATATCTCGAATGGATTTTTATGCCAAAATATAGCGCCCGAAAGTCGGTTTCAGTGCGTTTGGCTCTCAGAAAAAGTTTTGTCGTTTGCCTCAGGGGTATAAGAATAGCCCAGGACTGTTTTCGGCTCGTGTAACTGAAATTCTGCACGAGTTGGACCCTGAAGCGTTATCATATGTTGATGACATATATCTGACAGACGATGAGATTCTGCAACCTCTAAGGCGTGTATCGTGCATTGTTGTGGGGTTTGCTGAAATTGGCTATAAGTTTAATTTTAAGAAATCGAAGATTGCCTTCCTCAGCGTCATTTTCCTGGGATATGAGTTGTCGAGAGAGGGCAGGAGCTTGGCGCCACATTTTTTGGAGAAATGTGCTCAATTGCAGCCTCCTAATACGGTTCGGAAACTCCAGTCATTGTTGGGGTTTCTGAATTTTGGCAGAACTTACATTCCTGAATATGCTACGCGTATAAAACCCTTATACGAGTTGATTTGTCCGAATTTTTCGAGTAGATTTTGGACGATTGAGCATACACATATCCTACGAGATTTGCAGACTGATCTCTTAGCAGTTAAACACTTACACACACGGGACAATAAGACACATTTAGGGCCTCATTCCGACCCTGCCGCCGCCGGCCAGGCGGGGCCCGCCAGAATACCGCTGCGCGGTCAAAAGACCGCCGCGGGTATTCTGGGTTTCCCGCTGGGCTGGCGGGCGACCACCAGAAGGCCGCCCGCCAGCCCAGCGGGAAACACCCTTCCATGAGGATGCCGGCTCCGAATGGAGCCAGCGGAGTGGAAGGTGTGCGACGGGTGCAGTTGCACCCGTCGCGATTTTCAGTGTCTGCATGGCAGACACTGAAAATCTTTGTGGGGCCCTGTTACGGGGGCCCACGACACCCCATACCGCCATTCTCTTCCTGGCGGCCAAAACCGCCGGGAACAGGATGGTGGTATGGGGCTCGGAATCCCCATGGCGGCGCAGCAAGCTGCGCCGCCATGGAGGATTCCCCAGGGCAGGGGAGAACCAGCGGTACGCCGCCGGTTTTCCGTTTCTGACCGCGGCTGTACCGCCGCGGTCAGAATGCCCAAGGGAGCACCGCCAGCCTGTTGGCGGTGCTCCTGCGGTCGTTGGCCCTGGCGGATTTTACCGCCAGGGTCAGAATGACCCCCTTAGTCATCAGGGTGATACCTGGGGCTGTTGGGTTTACATAGGTCACCTTTAATGAGGGTGAGACAGTCCCGATTGCATACAAGTCCCACTTGTATTCTGCTGCAGAACAACGATTTGCGCAAACTGAGAAAATACTCACTGCCGTACAGATGGCTGTGATTAAAGAAAGACCTCTTGCCCAGGGCCAACGCATTATTGTCGTTTCCCCGATTCCGGCCTTAGAGGCTGTTACAAAAGCGAGTGTCCCTAATTCGAAAGCTTTACACCCGCGATGGATACAATGGGCTACGTCTTTGACAGCCACTGATGTAGATTTCATATTTGACCCTAAACTGCAGACTCAAGAATGTCTTCAATCTGAAATGGAGTACCCAGTTCCTGCTGGCACATTGCCTATTGACCAATATCAAGTGGTCATGTATACCGATGGCTCTGCGCAACCAGCGGTTGGGACTAAACAACAGTATTCTGCTGCATGTGCGGTGGTGAGCGGCACTATGGAGGGGGAAGTGTTCTGCCCCCGACATACTTATACTAAAACCTTGGGAGGTTGCACGGCACAGCTGACTGAGCTCAAAGCTCTATTGTTAGCGTTGGAGCATGCGGATCCGGCGATTTTAACTTTGCTGGTCTGTGACTCCTACTACTGTGTTCAGTCTTTCAATGAATATCTACACTATTGGAAGTTGAATGGGTTCAGAGATTCTAAGGGCAACACCATTAAACACAAATTGTTGTGGGGTAAGGTCGCGGATCTGAAAGAGACGCTTCCTAAGGTCCATGTTGTGCATACACTTGGACACCTGCGCGTTGGGATACACGTTGCTGGGAATACTTTGGCTGATGAAGCCGCGAAGTCGGCAGTGGCTGTTGCCACTGTGGCCGCAGTGACTCGTTCGAGTTCCAAACCTGACACAGAGATTTCGGCTGCCATAAAAGCTACGGCTGATGGCACGCCATTTCCTAAAGGATTTCCTTCTAAGTATCGTTACTGCTTGAGTAGTGCGTTCAATGCTGTTGTTAATATTCCAGGCATTGGTGTACGTGATTTACCCAAAAAAATTGAGAGACCTCGATTAATTTCTGCAGCACATGAGGGGGCGGCATCTGCACATGCTGGTGTGGCTGCCACTATTTCGCTTTTACAGGCTCGTTACTGGTGGCCTGGTCTCTATAAAGAGACAAAGCAATATGTCCTTTGTTGTGATGTTTGTCAACAAATTAAAGGTTCATCGGCTAGACGCCCGCAGCAGACGCCCCTTCTAATTTCAAACAAACCTTTACAGTGTGTGTACTTGGATCATTGTGGTCCGCTGACACCAGATAGTGCATACAAATATATATTGGTAGCTGTAGATTCGTGCTCCAGATGTGTGTGGGTCTGGCCACAGCGCTCGGCTGACGCTCGGACTGTTATTAAAGATGTGCGCATCTTTGTCGATACATTTGCAGTTGCGGCTTTTCATTCGGACCAGGGCCCTGCTTTTGCCTCCAAGGCATTCAGGGACACCATGGCTTCGTTGGGGGTCCAACTCCAATTCTCGTCTCCATTTCAATCCGAGGGAAATTCTGTCGTGGAGCGTTTAAATCGTGATTTCAAGCAATCCTTAACGGCCAGAGTTATAGGTACGGGTCGTAGTTGGTTAGCCCACCTGTATGGAGTACAGAGAGCACTTAATAACTTGCCTAGAAGGTCACTGGGGGGTCGTACTTCATATGAGTGCCTGTTTGGAACACGAATGTATGTTCCTGATCTAGATGGTCCTGGTGTGGAGGCGGGAGATATGCCCTTTGACATAAATGATCGTGTCACTGTTTTGCAGGATTTACAACAATTCTGTGAAGATAACTCTTCTGCAAGTGCTGCCTCCTCAGGAATTAAGGATGAGCCAGTAACTCCTACTGGTTGGATACCCAGGATTGGGGATCTAGTGCGTGAAAAGGTCGCAGTAAAGAAAGAATTTGGTCCTTCTTATCAAGCACCTGTCCCTGTGTTAGGGGTTAGCCGCACGAGAACTGTGATTTTACCACGGCTGCAAGGGGCCAAAGGAAATCGCTTTGTTTCCATTGATAATGTCAAGTTACAACATGTAGCCGATTCTGCACAGCAGACCAAGAGGGACACCCAGTAGTTCCGGAATCCCTCTCACTACTGGGGAAGAAGTCCCGCTGCAGGTGATTTACACCGACGCTGTTTCCTCTCCGAGCTTGGGGAGGGTGGAAGATGATCTTGCGATTGTTCCACAGACAACGATTAATTTGGAATCTTTTGATCAAGTTGCTGTATGTTCTACTGATGTTTCTGAACATGTGGTTTATAGAGTGCCAAGGCGAGAGCCTCCATCTGCTTCTTTGTTCACAGTTGCACCTTTTGCAAGAACTGCCTCTGGCTGCTTCAACGACACTGATGATGCAGTGTCCGGCTCCTCGTCCTCGATGTCTTCAGTCCGAGGTCCACGTAAGCTGCTGTGTTGGCTTAAACGCACATATTTTGTTTTTCCTTGGAACTATTTGTGGCTTTTTATGGCTGTTATGACTCTTTTTTTGTGGTTGGGATTTGTGGTTACTTTTTTTCTAGTAATACATGGTCATTTTCTTCCTGAACGATCTGACATTGAGCACGTGGAGACTGTGTTAAAACCACATTTTTCGTCTCATATGGTTCGAAGAGACTTGTCCAATGTAAACATTTCTGCAATACCGATTCCAGATGGGATTGTGTGGGATAAAGTAATGTTTGATATATATGGTCCCACTGAATTGATTCAAATACCGTATGTCCTCAAGTTATCACTGAATGATATTGTTATACCAGGCATTGTTTCTGATGATTGGGATGTGAAGACAGTAGATTCTATGCTGACAGACTTGCAATATTATACTGTCTATGACGATGAAGATGTTTACCTGTTTAGAGATAATCACGGTGACATGTTTTGCTAGAACTATTATGGACACCACTTTATTCATAAAGCAAGTAGACCTAAGTCCATATTTGATTATGTGCAATGGGAACATTGCCCAACTCCTCCACAGGGGAGTTCAAAAACGTATTATGATAAATTTGCATACTTTTCTGGGAATAATCAACAAAATGCTAAGTCTTACTATTTTAAAGTTACTCCGTATGCTAATAAGCAAATGTTATTGACCAATACTAAATTATTATATTCAAATAGGTTTGTGTCTAAACTTTCGGTTGAGGGGTATGAATATTGGTTTAAGACTGTTGATTTGAAAAGTGTCTGGGGAATGAAAAATTGGCAAATGCAGGGCAGGGACACATTATTTAGAGCATGTATTATCCCTGTGCAGATGATTTTCCTCAATGACACGGTACAACAGACTAGCTGTTTGGGCTTGGCAACGATTAGAGAGTTAAATTTGCCTAGTATACCTGTCCCTTCCAAATTGAACAATTGGCAGCGATATGTTAATGCTACGTTTAGTGAGTTTACACACTGGGTCCAGAATGGTACGCTTAACACTTCATTGGTACATCCGGGCGGGTGGTTATTATGGCCTGTAGACACTAATAAGTGTCATCAACGTTTTGTCACCTCTTCAGGGGGGTTCAGGACTAGTAGGGCAGACCCTCGTTACATTTCACCAGAACATGCTGATATCATAACTACATACAGCGTGGGAAAGCTTTGTCAGCAATGGTTGAAGTCGTCCACGCTGGATGCAGTTAAATCACATCTCACGTTACTGTCTAATGATACTGACTTACAAGATTTTTTGTCAGGACCTAAGGTACCACGAAAGAAACGATTTTTATACGAAGTATATAATGAGATTTGGAAGCTTTCACAGCAGGAGGCAGCGGCCCGGTTGAGGCAAATTGATCAGGAAAACCTGATGCAGGCTTTGTCTGTTGTAGATAATGGCATGCATACCCTTTCTGACCGTGTTTACACAATTGACAGCATCGTTTCCTCTGCTATAGACATTATTAAATCATATATGTCTTCTTTATATCATGGGCAGAGTCAGACGCGGTCCATCATGCAGCTGGGTTGGACTCTTCAGACCTTGACGGCAGGTCGCGTTCCGTGGCAGCACATTCGTGCCAGAGAGATCTTTGTCTCCTTTAATTTAACTCGTCAACAACAGCTGATGGCTAAAAAGGAAGCGACGTATGTCATGTTGAATACTGAAAAATTGGAAAAACTGCCTTTCACGGTTGCTGAGATTCCGTCAGCAGAGTGGTTGATTCATGGGGAAATTAATCTGCCTATCTCCACTCTGCAATTTACTTCTTGTTTGAAGCACATTCCGGTGGGTAGATATGAACGGTTGGGAGACAGTTGCATACAGAAGGTGTGGGAGCTTCCCTTTCTATACAGATGTATTAATGGTTTGAGGGAGTTTTTTCTTAGCGGTAGTGAATGCGAAACTTCTGTCAGCCATTCCATGGTTTGTAAACAGCTGTCCTTGCACGGAGCGTGTAACGCTTCGATTGCTAACTTAGCTTGTTATCTGAAGGGAGTTCCAGTCCCCGTTATTAAAAACACTTTCCACGTGCTTTCTAACGGCAGATACATTGTTCTTAACAGCGAACGCTGCTGTGGCATGCGTGCCGGTATAGTTTACGTTGTCGTTGTCACCAAGGCCGTTACGTGCTGCGGGAATGTGTTGTTTCCCCCCACTCAAATTAGGGAGGTAGCGGACATCTGGCCTCATATTGCTACTTTCAAGGTTAATTTCGACAAGTTGAGTCGACTGAAGGCTTTATTGTTTCAAAAGCATGTGGCCCTTACATCTGCTAGCGAGACCGACGCACTACAGGTGGCAAGGTCATCAGCGGAAATAAAGTCCCTTTTGAATACTAACTTTCCGAGTCACTTTGGTGAACTTGTGGGACGTATATTTAATGCGTCCAGCACTGCTGGAATTGCACATTTTTTCAAAGCCGTTGGTGTTGGTTTTGCTCACACCTTCTCTTCCATATTCGGTTTGATACTTTCGGCTATACACTCTATTTTTGGAAGCATTTTTGGGGGTTTCCCGATTACCTTGGCTTTATTGGCTGGAGTCTTGCTATTGTTGCTATTTATTCGCATTGGCTGTCCCGCCACAACGAGATCCTATATTGCTGCTCCCGTCAGCGCAGCTGTGTCGTGAACGCATGATGCAGCATTTTGGAGCGACACTCCTGGGACATTTGGAGTGTGACTGGTCTCTGTCATTCCGACCAGTTTTGGATTGTGTGCAACCCGTGTTTCGGTGCCTTTGGTGCTCGTTTGAACATGCACTGGCTTTCTGTCTCTCACTGCAGCGCCCTCCAGTGGTCGAAACTGATCTGTTGATGTTCCCGATTAGGGCTCATTCCCAGACTTGTGCACTACGGTTGCGTTTGCTTCGTGAGGCAGTTTATGAGATTCCCTTCCTGGAGGAAGATGGTATTGTCTCATTCATACGCCCTGCACGAGGTGCCGCCCTGAATGGTTTTGGGGCTTTGTAACACACCTGCTCCATGGTACTTTGTGGCGTGGATCTTCCGATATTGACATATATCGAAGTGGAGGAGCTCCTGCTTTCTATTGCTTCTGTCTGACAATTTGATTTTTTTTTTTTCCTCGAAAATTGACATTATATTGTATTTGGCTTTATCGTCACATGCTTCCCAAATTTATGACTTTGTTGTCCTCTGACCTTGTCGAAATATATATATTTTTAGGTATTGTTTATATCTGGGGCATACTTTTATATTATTGGAACCACTTGCTACCGACAAGGGGAGGGTGTAGTGTGGTTAGTTTTACGTATCCTTTGTGCATTAGCTTCAGGCTTTAGGCCTTTGTGCACTTTGCCCTGGATGTATTTTATTCATTTGCTTGCAGCTTAGAGCCTTTGTGCACTTTGCTCTAAATGCTTTTTATTAGGCTTCGTACTGTTATTTTTCAAATAGCCAGTTCTACGGTCTTGTTTTTTATTCATATCACACTGTTTAGCCTACTTCAGCACTGGAGTTCTCCATAACACATTCCTGTTCACTCTGTGCTTCAGTCAAGGATACAGTCTGGTACATTGCCGATAGACGTGGTAGGAGTTTAGTCTTTGGCATTCCTGCGTAGGGACATTTTGTGATCACGCTGACATGTTAGTTATAAAATCACTTCCTTGTCCCAATACACGCAAGAGGGAGATTCCGACCAGGGAACCACAACTAGACGCTGACTGCCTCGTTGCAGATGCTGAACCAAGATCACAGGCCTTTGCTCAGGTATGAGGGCTGATGTCTCCCCAGGGATTCAGAAAGGCAAGTTAGAAGCTTAACATGCTGTGCTCGAAATAGACCAAGCAGAGGGAGAGTAGAAACTATTAGACACCATGATAGCTTTGTTCTTATGTTTTACTCTCCTGGTGACTATTTCAATCCTACTGTGTTTTATGGTTCTGGTTATTGCGGCTCACGCCTTATTATCTAAAATGCAGTCGTTTTATTAAAACATTATATGATGGGCACATTAATTGTGGTGCAAGTATTCATGTTGCTACTAGACACTTACACCAACATTATATGTGATTCTGTTTTTGTGAGTGGAGAATGCATGTGTGTTTATTTTGACATGATGTGTCAATAATTTACACATATGCATTACACAGATGACCTGGCACTTTACAGTTAAATGGGATCTTATGTTTGTGATATATTGCACACACCAAGGGGACATGTGACCTTCATACATCTCTGCCATGTTTGCAGTTCACCAGTAAACATTGTACTATATTCTGTGTACACCCACCTGTAGGATGTTGTAGTATAATGGTTACGTTATCATGGGATTGTTTGGTTCAAATTGGGGATACTGTTTAAGATGATACTTAAGATATTTTGGGGACAATATTACACACACCTTTACAATCACATTTCTATTTGTAATTGTTAAGACTTTTCATGTAGGTGTCCGTTGCCATGAAGGCAATCTGTCCCAGATTGGTAGGTGCTACTTAAAGCTCGAGTTCTGTTCTGATATATTTTCAGACTTCCATATTACACAATTCAGCATTGCGCAACATAATGGTGGTGTTAACACAAATTAATGAGCCATGCACGCGTCCAGTAGTACTGTGAAGTTACAACTCTGAGGGTAACAGAAATGCCTATGACTTACCTTCTGTTCTGGTGATCATGGGGTTGATTTCCATCTTGGACCTGGCCCAGGAGCAACGGGAAGACTGGTAGCAGCGGGTTCATCCTGGCAGGGAATGTGAAACATGTTAAAAAGGTGAGTTTTATGTTTATATAGTTCCCAAACTGCCAACTCAAGTGTGGAGGTTTAGCTGCCACAGTTGTGTCAGTTGGAGTGCACATCACGATTGGCTCTGCAGTAAAAGGGGCTGTCATCCCGCTGCCGGCCACTTTTACCTGTGGCACCATCAACATGGGTGAAGATTCTTTGTGGTGAAGGCAGACCGTCAGCGGTCTTTCGTCTATGCTCCTGTTTACATCTAAATATGGAGGGTGAACTTTCACAGCAGGTGGGAGGTTTCCCATCGAAAAGTCTACGGAGGGACCGTTGTTGCAACATTTAAATCAGGCCGTAAGTTCCCCAGTCTTGTAGTGGCTGACAACACAATTTTTCTCATGTTGCTGGCAGCCAATGAGAGCCCTCGCTCCCGCGGGTGCCTCACTGCAAGAGTGATATGGCCTAAGGGAAAGAAGCTCCCTGAACAAATCAGAATGCTCTATTTTTAAACTCCTATGACACTCTTGCTGACCCAACTGTCCAGATATTCAAATGGTTTTTAAATCTTAGTTTCTCAAAAACTACAGAACCGATTTACACCAAATCACAAAAAGCACAATCTGTGAACCAAGATCTAGGTTCCTGCCAAACTTGGTGTACTTCTGTTGAGCAGTTTTTACAGTAGCGCTGCCTAAAGAAGACTACAGAAAATGCATTTTCTTTTTTGACCTCCTTTTTTTGTATCACTCCAAAACTTTCCAGGAGGGAGTTTAGGTGAACTTGCTTTTGTTTTTTTAACATTTCGTGAGGATTTGTCAAATAGCATAAAAGATATTAGCAAAAAACATCTCATCAATGGAAAAGCAATCCTAACTATAACTACACCTTTGGTGACTGCCACTTGGTAATATATATTGTTAAAATATATTGTTAAAATTTAGTGGTGAATAAAAAACAAAACCTAATAACCATTGAAATTGACCAGTTATAGTTCAGTAAACTAACCATTAGTCATGCACTGCTTATATCCTTATATATCATATTATTCATGGCATGGTAAATTACATCACTATTACAATGGTAGCAGAGGACGGAATCACAAATGAGAGTGGACAGGTTTATAGTAATATAAACACAGTATATGACATAATATTGGATAGGGTGCTACTTCAAACTACACTCTGCTATAATGGGAGTGCATTAAAAGTGATGGTGGGAACCATCACTCGAATCATAGAAACGTTTTGTCTGGAATGCACCAAACAGTGGAAAAATATAGCATCCTTATTGTTTGATATTCACAAAATATGGATAACATGTCATTTGCGGTGTTCATTCATTTCTATAGTTGTGCATTGGTCACATGAAGTAAAACAATACAATTGCATAGCAATGCTGTAATCCGAAGAGACATCTGTGCACATTCATAGCTACGTTTGCATTTAGGATAATTAAGTAACTGATGCTTCTAAGAGTAGTTCCAGCCAGATTAACAACTTGCTACAGCCAACACGTGTTTCACGTAAAAGGACTTTTGAAAGGCTGTGGAAATATGGTATAAAAAGGAACACATTGAAGAGACTGTGTAGGTATGTACTGCATTTGCAACAGAAATTATAAAAAGACCAGAGATATCAAAGTTATTCAATGATGGTAGTCAAAGGGGGATCCCAGGAAAGGAAAGAGTAGTTATACTTAACATACCCAATGATATTTGAAGCTAAATAGTCAGGCCCTCATTACAAGTCTGGCTGTCCTAGGACTGCTAGACACGCGGTGGTGGTCTGGCTGCCGCCAATGTGGTGGTCCAACAGCCACATTATGACCGTGGAAAAAGCACCACGGTCCAACTGCTGGCAATCCCACTTATTTGCCATCCAACGGCCTGGTGGTGCAGATGATCTTAATCCACCAGGGCAGCGCTGCACTGGGGATTACAACTCCCGTGTCTGCCAGCTTTTGCATGGCAGTTCCACCACCATGCAAAGGCTGGTGCGGACAGGGTGCCGGGGGCCCCTGCACTGCTCATGCACTTGACATGGGCAGTGCAGGGGCCGACATGGGCAGCCCTGTCACGCTTTTCACTGCCTTAATTATTGGCTCGATTACAAGCCGGCCTCAATGTTGTGGGTAGTTTCACGCTAGGCTAGAGGGAAACTCATAATAGGGCCAGTGGGCGGAAGACCGAACTGGCGGTCTTCCAACCTAACAGGTTTGGCGGGCAGCCCTCATGGGCGTAATGAAGCCCCCAGGGAGAGAATAACATAGACTGAGGGGTCTGCATAGCAACAGGTCAGTAGGTTTTAAGGAAACTGTGGGAAAGGTCAGATTGTCCTAGTGCTGAAGACATTTGTGTGATTGTGTAGAAGAGAGATTTATAGTATTCAGTAAAGTTTAGCCATGCAGTTATCTTTTTGAGAAGGAGAAAATGTGATCTAAATCGTCCGCAAAAAAAAGTCAATTACGACTGGAAATACAATGAAAAAATGCTAAGGCTATTTGGATGGTCTGACTGAGGGAAGTAGGAATGGAAGATGAGGTCTGTCAAATATGCACAATTGTAGAACGCATCAAGACTTCTTTCAAGTTATTATAAGTGTCCAATCACCGGAATATGATGTGGAGGAAGCCTAAAGACTATGGTGGTTATTATGATTTTGGCGGTCTTCCTTGAAGACCACCAAAGCAACTGGCACCAGAAGACCACCAGTGCTGCCAGTTTTCCGCCCATGATATTATGGGTACTGCTGGATTTCTGCCACTTTTTGGGCGGAAATCCAGCAGTGGTCGTGCTGGTGGGCGGAGGGGCTGAGGTGGTTCCACCACCGGCCCACCCCGATAGAAGGACACCGCCTGCCGTATTATGTGCAATAATACGGCCTGGTGGTGTCCTGCTGGTGGGGCACTGCTGGAGGTGGAAGTGCCCGTTCCTGTTCCCTGCCGGACAACCTCTTCCCCGACCAGGTAAGTTGATCGTCCGACAAGGGATGGTGCGTGTGTGCATGAATGTGGGTATGCATGGTTGTATGCGTGTCTGAATGTAGAAGGTAGTGTGTGTATGCATGTAAGTGTGTATGTGTGTGTGTATGCGAGTATGAGTGTTGTGGTGAATGCGTGTTTGTCTGCATGTGAGTACGTGTGTTTGGATGGATGTGAGTATGCGTGTTGGGATGGGTGTGAGTATGCATGTTTGTCTGCACGTGAGTATGCGTGGTTGAATGTGTGTTTGAGTGCTGAGGTGAATGCAAGTGTGGATGCGTGTGAGTGAATACATGTATGTAAGTGTAGAGGAATGAGTGTATGCATGGTGCGTGTGGGTGTCTGTGTGCGTGTGCATGTATGTGGGGAGCGGGTGCTGCATCTGGAGGAGGCGGAGGGCTTAGTGCTTGCAGGGGCGTGGGGGAGTCATCTACCGGTGTCACCAGTAGCCTTTCTGCCAGGGTTTTTGTGGCGGTGCTACCGCCATGGAAACCCTGGTGGAAAGGTAACTCCTAATACTGCTGGCGGTCTTCTGTGGACCGCCAGGTCAGAGATGCATATCTCTGGCCCAGTGGGTCTGACCGCCATGGCGGTATGAGAGGAGCTATGGCGGCTTGGCAGAGGCCAACCCGCCACACTCATAATGTGGCGGTCTTTACCGCTAGCCTATTGGTGGTGAAACCCTCACCTTTGCCCTGGCGGTCAGGAGACCGCCACGGTCAGGAGACCGCCACGGTCATAATGACCCCCTATGTCACAGTATGGTAACATGTGAAAAATACCAGCACATATGTTAAGTGTAATAATGTGGAAGGAGACGGAGATAACTGGTTTGTGATAAGAGAAATGTTTGTGTTCAAGGCACTGAAGGTAACAGGCCCCACCATATGTAGTAACTATGGTAAGAGCTGACGCTAGGAAGTTAAGAGTAACTCCCTTTGCATAAAAATGACTACTGATCTATCCAAAGAAGATAGTTGAACACATTTGTTGTCTTAAACAATTGCGAATGCGCAATGTCAGTAACTGTTAGAGCTGCTGGGGAGCCGTACGTAAGAAGACAGCCGACAGATTTGCAAAGGAGAATCACAATGTGTCTCAACAAAATGAAACACAAGTTTGGCAGAAACGTCATATTGGTTGGAAATTGCTGCAATGGAGTAAAAAATCTAAGGTGGATGCCTTGTCACTAAGCATGTTCTTGGATTAGAAAAAACTCTATTTATATTTCTGTGTATTTAAAGTACAAACTTAAAGAATACAAATATTTTAAAAAACAGAAACTAAGTAACAAGAAAGGATGGAAGAGTTGTGATGTATATTGGGTAGGCCCGGCATAGATGAAAAAGCGTATTTACCAGTCTGTGTGATTCAAGTATATCAGAAAGGGCAAAAAAAACTATTCTGGTCAGAAAGTAAACATTCCACAATGTTCAGCTATGGATGCATAATTCACTTGGAGGTAGTGACAACATTGTGTTCACAGTAAAGACGCAAACATAGTAATATACAAAGTTGAATGTATACGTAACGGGAAGATGTACATAGATATGTTGTAATGTAGAATCATCTACATCAGTGGTTCCCAACCTTTTGACTTCTGTGGGTCCCCACTTTATCATTACTGGAACCCGGGGACCCCCATTAAATCATAATTGGAATCTGGGGACCCCCGCTGAGTCATTACTGAAAGCTGGGGACCTAATCTGTTAATATTATTTAATTTTCTAAGTAGTTCCTGAGGAGTTTTTGTGGACCCCCAAGGGTCCCCGGACCACAGGTTGGGAACCACTGATCTGCATCAATTATAGCATGTAAAGTATACATTGAAAATCTAGAACAACCTGATACTAACAGATGGATATTGCTACTTGTAACAAATTCAATACTTGTACTCAGGTGTTCGGATGGAAAACTGATGAACGTGTGCTCCTGCCCTAAGTGCCCCAGCCGCAATGATTTCTGGATCCCTGGTGCTGATTTTTGTTGTCATGAGCTAAGATGGATCATGCATGTGCGCCAACGCATAGGCCTTTCTCAGGGATTGGAGTCTTGTTGGACCAGGAGGGGTGCCCAAAGCGCTACCCTCATAGTGGTGAAAGGCTACTGCCTTTTTCAGGAGTTAAGTGGCACACGCATAATGGTGGCAGCACACCGTATAGTTATTAGTAGAAGTAAGTAGGCCTTTTTACCTCTGTCACTGGAGTGAGGCCCACAGATTCACTCATGTAAAATTCAGCTGCTGTGTGCTTAACTCACCCTTGGCCTACATCAAGATAGTATTTAGCTCTGTGAAGCACATGTGTGGTTGCATGTGTGTGCTGTGTGTATGTGTGCCTGTGAATAGGTCAATACATGGAGGCCTTTGGGTACAATTTTGGTAGACCCAGGGCTGACTGGAGGAGCATGTGGAGGTAGAGGAATTCTTCAGACAGATTTGTAAATTGTTGCATTTCCTGAGCTGGGTGGGACACACACTAGAGGAAGGCTCTTCAGTGTACTTCAAAGGGTGCTCTTTCGTCAAGGAAGAAGTTACTGGAAAGGGGTCTGGGCCTATCTCAGGAAGTAGATAGGACTGATAAGAGAATCATAAAGAATAGGGGTGAGGCCACAGGCTAACCATTTGATATAGATATCGCTGTGGCTAACATTCAGGTGTGAACTCCTAGTCTCTCCTATGGCCTGTGTTGTAGGGGTATCAGCATTGGAGTCACTCCTGCTGGGACTGACTGCTTTCTGGAGGAAGAGAGGGCAAAGGAAAGGGCGCTTCAAAAGGAATCAGACTCCTACAAAAACTTCAAATACTCTGGGCCTGATTTAGATATTGGCAAAGGAGTTACTCCGTCACAGTGGTGACAAATTTTCCATCTGCTGAAATGTAAATCCCATTATGTCCTATGTGATTTCAATTTTGGCGGCCGGGTTCTCTGTCACCACTGTGATGGAGTAACCCCTCCACCAATATCTAAATCAGGCCCTCAGACTCTAAATCATGTTTGGTGTCTAGAAATGGAGTATAAGAAGGGGAGCTTGAGACCCCAAAAATTGTCAAATGTCAAGTTGCCAGTTGGGCTGTGTGAGGAAGAGCAGCTCTGCAAAACATCTGCTTGCTTGTACAAGACCTGAGGCCAAAGTCTGCTAGTCTCCCTACTGGGTGACAACACATTACCTTGGGAATACAAGACTATCTGCTCTGGAGTCTGAGCACCTGCGCCTCCCTGTTGTCAAGATCACTGTGCCCTATGAGGAAGAGGAGTGCATCGGAAGGAGCACGGTACATTGGGGAATCCTGTCAAGTAGATTACCTTAGTGAGGTGCAACGAGACAGCTGCAGTACTGATCATGTTACCTGTGTGCAGGGAAGTCAGCCACCCTCGTAGAAGGGCAACTGTGAAGTGAGTCCTGATCATTGCTGTTGCGAATGGGTCATCACCTGTGTACAGTGAGACACAGCCAACCCTGTATGCCAGGAGGAACTGGCATGGAGAAACTGCCATAAAGAGTGGGCAGTCACCCTGTGTGGTGGACAGCTGGTTATCCCATATACCAGGAGGGGCCACCATGAGCAAATCTGCTGTGCCGAGCCCATGTGCAGTGGAGTAATGGTGACCCAATATGCTGGAAGGGGCCATGGAGATCAAGCAAGAACAAGAAATGTGACCTGGTCTAGAATGACACCAGAGGAGAGAGAGGCTGCTGTGGGGACCAATATGGACCAGCACCTTGACTGAGAGCCAGTGGCAAGACATTCCACCTACCCCCACCAAATCTCTACTTGCTGTGGGAAGGACCAAAGAACTTACCCAGTTTGGAGGAGCCACAAAGAACCTCTGGTGGCTGCAGCCACCAAATCGCATGTGAGGAAATTGAGGTCAGCCGTGCACATTCTGCATGGGCCATGGTCAGACAACTTACCAGAGACAGCCGTTGCAGCTACTGCATCTGCGGAGGGGGCGCACTCAGAGACTCCAGTAAATCTGATTCTGCAGGTGCTCGTAAGACTAATTTCGGGCCTGTCGGCCTCAAAGGAG
Source organism: Pleurodeles waltl (assembly GCF_031143425.1). NCBI lineage: Eukaryota > Metazoa > Chordata > Amphibia > Caudata > Salamandridae > Pleurodeles > Pleurodeles waltl. Next base: position 647,931,359 of record NC_090442.1, read on the forward strand.
CTTGCTTGCCAGACAGCATTTTGGTGCTGGAACATTTTTTACTTTAAATACAGAGTCGGAGTGGGACTCCTGAGACTCAGACTACTATTGAGGTGTCACCTGAATGTTGCCTATAGGGAATAGGGAATAACAACTATCGCTAAGGTGAGGAAGGAGTGGGACTCAGGGAACTGCCTAATGAAACACTAGAGCCCTGACCTCAGGTGACTTGGAAGCTATTTGTAAATGTCATATTTCCCTTTGTGTTGGTAGCAGTAAAATAATGTAAGCATTTGTGGCTCCTGCACCTATTTTGACTTGTGAGCCTGTGTTCACTCCCTGTATCCACCCCTCCACCTCAAGATGCTGTGGACTTCTCGACCCGCACTATCACTGAGAGTTAAGTGATGAAACGGTACTTGACCCAGGAGAAAAAGGCTGCATGCCTCACGGCTGGGCCCAATAATACCTATTTGTCCCGTGGCCATCTGTATGGGGTTTTGACTGTTTGCCAATATGTGACACGGTGAGCAAAACAACAATTAACTGGATTGTGGTCCAAAATAGTTATCTGTTACTGACATTAATGCAAGCATTCTACCCATCACTGTTTTTGTCAAAAGTAGCTCAGACAGACCCACGTTGGAGGTGAATAACTCCATATATATATATATAAAAACAGTAGTGCATTGTTATGTTTCATTTATTTAGCTGTTTGGCGGCACCATTTTGAAGGAAAACTTCTTCTCTACACCACTTTTTAACCCAAATATTTGCCGTACCCCACCTTCTATAGGAGAATGTTTGACTCATTTGCTACATTTACATCACGATTTTAAAGAGGTGAAGCCACTGTGACGCGTAATGCTGTTCATGCACCACTGAAAGGTACCCTCTACGTTTTGGACATCTCCTCAGGTTGTGATAAGCATGCTTACATCTTATAAGCTCTAAACACCAGCATCAATTACCCTCTGAACCCCCTCTACTCATCCTATTAACTGAAGTCTCTTAAAATTGGATTCCATCTGAGCAGGCAGTCATCTTAGCTACAGAACCATGCTTCCTTCACAGCTCTGAAATGTACTATGCATTATCTATGATAGGTAATAAAAACAGGTGAAGGAATGATGTGCTCTTTACAACTCAATACCCCTCGAAATTACATATGTTTTATATTGTTCTTTTGTTTCTTGACCTATAGCTCCCAAGTTTCTTCTATCGGTCTTTGCTGTAGATGTCTCTGTGTTGGCATTGCTGTTCCAATACAAAATGGCTGCAGCTAAAAGTTCTACCCTTTCAACACCATATTCACAAAACATTCCCTTAATTAATGAACAGTAATTTCCATAAATATATCTTCCTTTCCACAGAGTCCTACACCCATACGTTGGTGCACCAGCTTCAAGCCTGCACACTCCAATTCCAACTCCTGTACCACTTTATCAAATGTTCCAACACCTAATCCTGGAACCCATTTAAAGCCTGTCAGCTCAGACATCCAAAACACATACTAAATGCTATGTGCTCCTTTTTCAACTAATATGTTGCTAACACAGACTACAATAGCTTCTTCAAAACCTCCCTTATTGCCCTCTCTGTTGTTTGTATTCTCTTTTTCACTGAAGCTGATAGCTCTAACATCCGTCTGTCAGCTTCAGTCCCAATCCCTCTAACAACCATCTACGACTCTGTCAACCCTAAATAACATATCTAGGTTACCCCAGTACCTTACTTCATATTCTTCATATTGTAACTGATCAAACACGTTTCTAACTGAAACTCTTTCAGAAAGAAATTCACAGCACTCTCCTTCCTGAGCATCAATGAGTTTGAGGCTTCTCAGTCTCATTTCCAGGAATACTACAAGATTAAACAGTAGCCGTTTCTCCTCCGTCAGTCACCAATTGAAACTAGTCTGCTGTAAATGAGATGACTGCAGTGTCATTGATCACTCTGGCACCTGTTACCCCATAATACCTGTATATTCGTACTATCCCCTTAGTACAATGCTTTGAGTCAGTCACCCAACACAAATACTCCGAGCAGCGTTTACACTCACTCGTTTTTCAATACTTGTTAATTTTGAGTATTTCACTCAACTTTGGCTGCCTAAAGTTATCTGCTAGTTTGCCAACCGTTGTCTTCATTAAGTCATAGCCACCATCCATCAGAAAAGGCTTGTATGGAAAGTATCCACATTTCTCCTTCTGCACCTTGAGCCACTCCTCGCTGAACTAACGTGCACTTAAATGTGATCCATGATCCATCTGACTTGCAGCTTCTGCAAAGATCTGCACTGTCCATTGTAAAGTGGTTACCTTCAGCAACATGGTAACCAGTAATGTGACTTTGATGTGTCTAAACTGTCTAATGCTGTGCACTTTCTTAATGTTCTTTCTAACCTCCCACTTTAGAAGTAGAATTAAGATGTACCCTGCTGGACCCTCCTGAGTTCCATTTGGAGCACTCTCCTTTGATTCTTCTGCCTTCAATTGGAGCTTTCCCCAAAGTTCTTGTGACATCTCCGGTCAAAATGGCAGGAACATTTAATGCCTCTTTTCCTCATCCTCAATCACCATCAAATGAGAAGGTGTTCAATTTAGACAGTACCTGGTCTGAGCTCAACTTGCTCCCCGCCCCACCATTCAAACATGTGCTATAATAATAATGAAGAAACAAAGGCCCTCATTACAACCCTGGTGGTTGGTGTTAAAGTGGCGGTAATACCGCCAACAGGCCAGCGGGAATTACTGCCAAATGATGACCATGGCGGAAAGATCTCCAATATAGAGCCAATGTACCACACCGACCGCCAGGGTGGAAACAACAGCCACCACGGCGGTAGCCGCCTACAGCCAGGGGAAGTCAATGTTCTGCCCACCATATTATGACCCTGGAAACCGTCACCTTTTCCGGAGTGGTACCAACGACATCAAAAGCCTAGCGGAAACACTGCACAGAAGTGAAAGGACTCACCATTTGAGACACAGGGAACAACCACGCCGCCATGGAGCCCGAGCTGCATGTCTTCCCCATGATTTTCTACGTGCTGCTCCACCACGAACATCAACACCGGCAAAGACGACGATAGTGAGTACAGACGCCTAGCACACAAGAGAGGGAGGGAGGAAAAAGAGAGTGACACACACACGCAACACAGCCCCCCCTTCCCCAACACCATACGCACATTCAGCTGCATTGCCAAAACACTTGTACCCCATAACTCGGATGAATAATGCAAGGACAAAACAAGTTTGAGAAAGTGAATGTAATGAGATCAACACATCAATATAAATAAGTGAGGCAAGACAAGAGATATATACATATGTACACAAAAAGGGACACAGCCCAGTCCACAATGTACGTAGTCCACATGGCCACAGGCCAAATTCCAAGGCCCAACATGGCACCTGCCTCAACACGGAGAGAACACTGCAGGGGCATCTGTTGGTAAATAGGCAGGCACCTCAGGGGGACAGGGGACGGGGGCACCTCAGCCAGGAGATTGAACAACACCACTGGTTTTGGAGGGGGCAACATGCCCTGTGCTTGGTCCTGGGGAGTGCAAGGCCACAGTCTCTCAAGTGGGTGACTTGCCCACTTGCTCTTGAGGGCGCAACATGCCCTGTGCTTGGTCCTGAGGAGTGCAAGGCCACAGTCTCTCAAGTGGGTGACTTACCCACTTGTTCTGGAGGGGGCAACATGCCCTGTGCTTGGTCCAGGGGATTGCAAGGCCACAGTCTCTCAAGTGGGTGTCTTCCCCACTGGCTCTGGAGGGGGCAACATGCCCTGTGCTTGGTCGTTGGCAGTGCAAGGCCACAGTCTCTCAAGTGGTTGACTTGCCCACTGGCTCTGGAGGGGGCATTGTGCCCTGTGCTACTGATCCTGGAGAGGATGGGGTGAGTGGGTGTCATACCCACTGGTACTGGAGGGGGCATCGTGCCCTGTGCTCTTGATCCTGGTGAGTCTGGGGTAGGTGAGTGTCTTACCCACTGGTTCTAGAGGGGGCATCGTTGCCTAGTGCTCTTGATCCTGGGGAGTGCAAGGTCACAGTCTCTCAGGTGGGTGTCATAGCCACTGGATTTGCAGGGGGCAGGCCACACAGCAGCCCATGGAAGCAGGATTAGATACCGTCCGCCGGCAGTGACGGCTGCTCAGTGGTGATGCTGCTGCTGGTGGGGGGCAGCTCCTGCCCATCCCCTGCAACCTCGGACGGCTGCTCACTGGAGGTGGTGGTGCTTCTTGAGTGGGAGGCTCCTGCCCATCCCATGCAACCTCGGACAGCTGCACAACCATGGTTGGTGGTGGGAGCTCCATCGCAGTTCCTGCTCCAGGCCCCTTGCTTTTCCTGCCTGCTGGTGCTGGCTCTTTTCCATTCTTAGCAGAAGCTTGGGCAGGCTCCTTCACCTTCTTGGCAGCGGCTTGTGCAGGCTCCTTTTCCTTCTTGGCAGCAGCTTAGGCAGGCTCCTTTCCCTTCTTGGAAGCAGCTTAGGCAGGCTCCTTTTCCTTCTTGGCAGCAGCTGGGGCAGGCTCCTTTCCCTTCTTGGCAGCAGCTTGGGCAGGCTCCTTTTCCTTCTTGTCAGCAGCTTGGGCAGGCTCCCTTCCCTTCTTGGCAGCAGCTTGGGCAGGCTCCTTTACCCTCAGGACATGTGCTCTGGATCCTTTTCCAGCACGAGTGGGTGTGGTGACAACTGGGCCCGTGGACTGGGTGGCTGGGGTGCTTGGCTGGGTTCTTCCCACACTGCCAGACATGCAGGACGGGGGGAGGGTTAGGGAAGAGGTCAATGATGGACAGGAATAGTTTTTTAGGGACACTGGGGTGGGAAGAGGGAGAAGGTTTGGAGTGGAGGAAGAGGGAGTGGTTGTTGGAGGTGTCTGTCTGCTGATTTTGGGTGTAGGTGCGTGGGCTGGATGTTGTTGTGAGGTGGATGGCTGTTGGGTGTCTGAGTGCTTGCTTTTGTGTACCTTAGGAGGGGGGATGACAGACACAGTGGGAGAGGACACAGGGTACGTCTGCATGGCTGTTGTGGAGGTGTCTGCCAGTGAGGTGTGTGTTCTGCTTGGTGTGGTGGTGATGCTGGCAGTGGATGATGATGTAGTGCATGCAGGTGTGAGTGTGGACAGAACTGAGAGGGAGGTGGAGGAGGAGGCGGAGGGGGAGACAGTGGAAATAGTGGATGTTGGTATGTCTGCATCTGGATGGTGTTTGTGTGAGTGCCTGTGTGATGAAGTGTGGTGCTTGTGTTTGCCTGAACCACTCTTGTGTGTTGTCTTGTGTGCATGCTCATCTGCCTGTCTGCCTGGGATGGGTTCGGGTTGGGGAGATTGTGACTGGGAAGTGGAATTTGGAGGGGGGAGGGAAGAAACAAGGACAATGGCTGCCATCAGAGTGGAGGCCAGAGCTTGGATCGATCTCTGTTGGGCCGCCAATCCAGTGTGAATGCACTCCAGGACTGCATTAGTCTGTTGCATTTGGGCTGCCAGCCCCTGGATGGCATTCAAAATGGTTGACTGACCTACAGAGATGGATCTCAGAAGGTCAACAGCCTTCTCACTCAGGGCAGCAGGGCTAACTGGGATGGGCCTGAGATGCCTGGGGTGGAGGAGATAGCCACCCTCCTGGGTGAGCGGGCACGGGCAACTTGAGGAGGGGCTACTGGGAGGGCGGTGCTGGGTACGGGGGTGGTGGCTGTACCTGTACCTGAGGTGATCACAGAGGTGTCTGCCACCACCAGGGAGCTTCTTTCGATGGAGGTATCTGTGTCTGAACTGTCCCCTCCAGTCTCCCCTCGCCCTCCGTCCCACTGGTGCCTTCAGTGTCGGTGGACTCTGCCTCCTGGGTCCTGTGGGATGCAGCTCCCTCCGTTGCTGGTGGCTCTGCTCCTCCGCCAGATGATGCTAATGCACATAAGGACAGGATGACAAAACCAAAATGGGGAGGAAAGAGACAAAGGATACACTTGGTCAATGGCTGCACCAACACCACTGTTGGCATACACAGCACCCTCACACACAGGGAACAGGCCTACGTAATATGCTTTGCACTACCAGAGAAATAGCTTGCCACCAGGGCATGGGGAGGGGCACACACCACAAAATGCAGCACACCTGGGACCCACGCAGCCCTGACCAGTAGTGGATGACTACAAGCTAGATAGCAGGATTATCCCCTCAGAATCCTAGCCACCGGGGGACCTACACTGCAATGTCAGGCCTGGTCTAGGGGCACCCACTAACACACTACCCCCACCCAGATACCACCCTACCATGCGTATGTTGTAATGATGAGCACTGTACTAACCCCCTTGTGGCTGCTGTGATGCCCTCAAGTGCCCATCCAGCTCATGATAGGCCACCGCCAGCATGCGGGCCATCAGGGGGGTCAGGGTTCGATGGGCACCCCTTCCTCGTTGGGAGGCCCTCCCCCGCTGGGCCTCCGCCGTCTTTCGTGCCCAGCGTCTCAGGCCCTCCCACCGTTTGAGACAGTGGGTGCTCTTCCTGCCATAGACCCCCAGGGTCCGCACCTCCTTGGCGATGGCACGCCATATACCCTTCCTTTGAAGGGTGCTGACCTGCAGAGGAAATACACACAGGAAAATAGTATTAGTCAAACAGTCCTGCCTGTTACACCTATGGCTCACAATAATCCTTCACATCACCATTTTCAAATACATGGCCCAGCCCACAACCAATACGCTGCCCAGAGGACATCCACCCATCCCCCTTACCCAAGGCCTTCACACACAACTCCATGCATTCATGCCACATGCATCGTGCCCACAGTGTACTCACCTGTTGGTCTGAAGGCCCATACAGCAGTCTATACTGGGGTAGGACCCCATCCACCAGTCTCTCCAACTCGGCTGAAGTGAAGACAGGGGCCCTTTCCCCAGTCACACAGGCCATGTTAGGTTCCAGACACAGGTCACAGCAGCACATGCAGCGTAGGTCCTCTCCTGTGGATGATCAGATAGCAAGTGAGGAATATGATAGAAAATGGGGGTCACGTCCGTGGCGGTGCATACCGTCACCGCCGGTGTAGATCCCCATTGGCCACTGTACCCCATATGGCCCAATGTTACCCAATGAGGAGTTCCACGTCGGTTCCCGACTGCCTCCCGCAACGGCGCATAACGTCAGCGGAATTACCTCACTTCACACGTCCCTCCACACAGGACAGGTGGACGCCATTTCAGGGGGGATGGGGGAAGGCCCTGGATATTTTCTGCATCACTGTTGAAAATTGGACATACTATACTAGTCACACTTACCCATTGCAAGTTAACAGCATGCAAAGTTCTATTGTAGCCCCATTGTTCATTTTATGACTGGTTCCTCACTCTTTTGCCCCATAGATTGCTACCGCTGTGGATGAATAGGAGATGGAGACATACCCCAGTGCACAGACCCCTGCTAGACTTGGCAACAATGGAGGACAGGCACATCATCCTCACCTATAGACTTGACAGGGACACAATCACAGAGCTGTCTGCCCAATTGGAGCCTGACTTAATCTCTGCTATCCGTCACCCCACTGGGATCCCCCCTCTTGTGCAAGTTCTATCAGTGCTCCATTTCCTGGCAACTGGTTCTTTCCAAGTGACAGTGGGTTTGGCAGCAGGAAGGTTACAGCCAGTTTTCTCAATAATGCTGACCAGAGTGTTGTCTGCCCTGATTAAACACATGTATAGCTACATTGTTTTCCCACAGGCTGAAGATTTGGCCACAGTGAAGGCCGAGTTCTATTCAATGGGCCATATCCCCAACTTAATTGGGGTGATTGATGGAACACATATTGCATTTGTCCCCCCGTAAAAATGAACAGGTGTTCAGAAAGTGTAAGAGTTTCCACCATGAATGTACAGATGGTGTGCTTGGCGGACCAGTACATCTCCCACGTGAATGCTAAGTATCCTGGGTCAGTGCATGATGCCTTTGTCCTGAGGAATAGCAGCATCCCAAATGTGATGGCCCAACTACAGAGGCACATGGTGTGGCTAATAGGTGAGCCCTGGTCCCCACCCAGTATATGATGGTGTATGGGTATGGTGTGGGCCATATAGGATAGTGTGTGGCTAAATGTTGACCCTCAATATTTCAGGTGACTCTGGCTACCCAAACCTCTCATGGCTGCTGACCACTGTGAGGAATGCCAGGACAAGGGCAGTAGAATGTTATAATGAGGCACATAGGCGAACCTGAAGGATAATAGAAAGGACCTTTTGCCTCCTGAAGGCCAGGTTCCGGTGCCTCCATCTAACAGGTGGATCCCTGTGCTACCCACCCAAGAAGGTTTGCCAGATTATAGTGGCATGCTGCATGTTGCACAACCTTGCCCTTAGACGCCATGTGCCCTTTCTGCAGGAGGAGGAGGCTGGAGATGCCCGTGTGGAAGCAGTGGACCATGTGGACAGTGAGGATGAGGATGAGGACAACAGAACATCAGTCATCAGATAGTACTTCCAATGACACACAGGTAAGACAGTGTCTGTGACACTGGCATGCTGTTACTTCCCAATTATATGCCCACTTACTGTACCCTTTGGCAATTAATTTTACAAATGTTGGTGACCTCACATATGCTCCTGGTGTGGTCATTGCAGCCAGCTACAGGTCATACACCTATGCTCATTTTCTGTACAGTTGAATTGCAATGTCTGTACCTGTTGAAATGAATACATACTTAAAAAATTTGACATACTCCAAAATTCTTTTTTTTCCAAGGGTGTTTATTGAAGTGCTAAAATATGGAGGGGCAAGTACAATGGGATGGGGTGATGATGGAGGAAAGTCTGGGGTTTAGTTCCAGTCTATTTGTAGCACAGGTGCATTGTCCAAGGGGACATAGGGAGGGGAGCAATGGCAGTTTGAGGTGGACAGTGTGACTGAGTGGGACACAAGGGTGACCAACAGGAGAGTCTACTTTCCTGGTGGGGTCTTGGCAAGTGTCTCTGGCTCCTGTCTGGATTGCAGGGAACGTTTGCGGGGTGGTTCACCTTCTGCAGGCGAAGGGGTGCTGGTGGCCTGTTGGTCCTGTGGCAGGGCCTCCTGGCCACTAGCGGCAGCGGAGGTGGAAGGCTGTTCAGATACTGTCTAGTGGCAGGGGCCTGCTGGTGTGAGACTGCCTCCCTCATACTGTTGGCCATATCTGCCAGCACCCCTGCAATGGAGATCAGGGTGTTGTTAATGGCCTGCAAGTCCTCCCTGATCCCCTGGTACTGTCCCTCCTGCAGCCGCCTGTTCTCCTGCACATTGTCCAGGATCTGGCCCATCCTGTCCTGGGAATGTTGATATGCTCCCAGGATCTCTGCAAGTGCCTCCTGAAGAGTCGGTTCCCTGGGCTGTTCTCCCCCTGGGGCACAGCACTCCTCCCAGTTTCCCTGTTGGCATGTGCCTCTGTCCCCTGAACGGTGTGCCCACTGCCACTGACCCCCTGTCCCTGATAGTCTTGGGTATGAGGGGTGGCCAGGGGTCCCTGTAGCGGTGGACACACTGCTGATTGACGTGTCATGGGGACAGAGGTGTGGGTACGCTGGGTGGGTGCTGTGGTGGTGTTTCCTGATGGGGGAGGCTCTGTGGTGGTGTGTGACTGGGCCTGGGTAACCGGCTGTCCAGAGGTCCCTGATGGGCCAGGTTGGTCATCCAGATCACTGTGGGCCTCTTCTGTTGGGGGGCTAGATATCGCTGGAATCTCCTCTCCGCTGACATTGGCTGGGGTACCTGTGGGGATGTAAAAGCTGAGTTATTGCTTCTGTGTCTGACATATTGTGCATCCGCGGCCTGGTTGTATTTGCCCTGGCACCTTTCACTTGTGTATGTTGGTATATGATGGGTTAGCTGATTCTCTCTAGTGTGCATGCTTTAGTGATAGGTGTCCATGCAGGTCTGTGAGTGGTGTCCATGCATTGGTATGGCATGCAGGGCTTGGAATTGGGATAAGTGAGATCTGATGGTGGGGTGTGTGGGAAGTGGTGGAGTGATGGGAGTGAGGGTAGGGGTATGTGATGGCATGCAGGTAGGGGGGTAGTAGTAGTAGAGAGTTGACTTACCAGAGTCCAGTCCTCCTCCTACTTCGGTCAGGCCCTCAGGATGCATGATTGCCAAGACTTGCTCCTCCCACATTGTTAGTTGTGGGGGAGGAGGTCGGGGTCCACCGCCAGTCATCTGTACATCAAGTTGGAGTCTTGCTGCAATGGAACCTACCTTCCCCCAGAGGTCGTTCCACTTCTTCCTGATGTCATCCCTAGTTCTTGGGTGCTGTCCCACAGCATTGACCCTGTCCACGATTCTCCGCCATAGCTCCATCTTCCTAGCTATCGATATCTGCTGCACCTGTGCTCCAAATAGCTGTGGCTCTACCCTGATGATTTCCTCCACCATGACCCTTAGCTCCTCCTCTGTGAATCAGGGGTGTCTTTGTGGTGCCATGGGTGTTGTGTGAGGTGTGTAGGTAAGGGTGTGTAGGGTGATGTGTTGGCGGTGTGTGATGTGGGGTGCGTGAGTGGTATGTGGGTGTAAGTAGTGTGTGGCTCTGGTTTCGTCTGTGGTCTTGGTGTCTGTCTCGTGCCAATGCTTTGTAGTCGTAAAGGATTGTGGGTAATGCGGGTGTATGTTTTATAGTGGTGTGGGTGTGTGGGTGTGGTGTGTGTATTGGTGTCAGGTGTGTGTTGTTTGAATTGTCCAATGTGGTGTTGTTTTGTATGTGTGTGTTTATTTTGAGCGCAACGGTGTGTACCGCCAATGGTTTACTGCCATTGAATGTCTGCCGTGGTGATTCGTGGGTCATATTGTGATGGGCTTTGTTCTGTTGGCGTAACTGTGTGGGGTTTGATACCGCCACTTTATCACTGACTTTTGGACTGGCGGATTTGTGTCAGTGGCTGAATAGTGACGGATTGGTGTATGTGTGTCATAATAGGGTGAACGGATATCTGCTGCCGCCGCGGGATGTTGGCGGCAGTCAGCGTGGCGGTGAATTGGATTTACCGCCAATGTCATAATGAGGGCCAAAGTGTCTACCTGATGGAGGATAGATTATTAGCAGGGCAACTGGAACTATCTGTCAGGGGAGGGCCAAATTATGAGACAGGGCTGAGTAAATTATGCACCAAGAAAAGGAAAATTATGCGGCATAGTGCAGCACATTTTGTGATAGTAATATTTCATTATTTCGCCATTTTCAAACTTTTCATTGTTTGGGCATGGCTGGATCTCATTAGTACCAGTTTACCACCCAAACATAGCAATATAGCAACAAAAATATGACTTTGCAAAGGGTCTTCCACTGCGCAGCAACGCATGCACTGCATTGTTTGTAACATTTGAACTGTTTGAGCAGGATTTTTTTTTTTAATCTGCAGATTATGCAGCAGATGTTGTATTATGTGCCAAATCTATATGCGACAAATCACTGCTGCCGCACAATCGCATAATTCCAGTGGCCCTGATTATTAGTAGGATAAGCATGCACCTATCACTGGTACAAGACCACCACCCCAAAATAAGGACCAGTCAAGGTCTCAATAAATTAGTTCCTGTCTCAAACCTTGGTAGCTGGCTGCGAGAAGGAAGCCTTAACTTAGGATACAGGTATGTAAAGCATTTAAATACACCAATACAATAAATAAGTAAGACACAACACACACAATTTATAAAAATAAGAAGTTTTTTATCTTTAAAATGAAATAAAAATTACATAAATCTAATATAGGGAACCAGAGATTTGACGTTGTAAACATCAAATCAAAAACTGTGCTTTCTAGTGCCTAAGAACTAATAGTGCCAACTGGGGAGATTTGGTCGCGCTAGACCAGGACCAAGTCACAATTTGAGGCCAACCGCAATGAAGCCCTGCTCAGATACACTGAGCAGGAGGCCTCTGTCAAAATGTTACCTTCGGGCTTAGTTGTTTTCTCAGGAGGATGTTCTCCCCATGTCACGCGGTCCTCGCCAGCAAGCTGATGTTGATGCAACATCGTATTGCTTTTCTACGAGGCCCCTGAGTGGGGCCTCGTAGAAAAGCAATACGATGTTCTGAAAGTCTGGCAGTCCGGAGCTTTAGCGGGACGAACCTGAAATTCAGGCCAGGTCGCAGTTAAAGCCGGTTGGCTTGACTCTCGACATCATGTCGGTCCACTTATGGACCTTTTTCCAAAAGTTGCTCTAAATATCTCCAAACTTGTGGAACTTCTTCCTGAAGTTTCCCTTGAGAGTTCAAAGTGTCCAAAACACAAATCCAAAGGTCTAGAAGCTTTGAGATGGTCCTTTGAAGGTTGGACTTCAATTCCCACAATGCACCTGGCCATATCCTTAAACGTCTACTGGACACACTCTAGGCCGGGGACTTTTTGTGGGAGATGGTGGAGGGAAGCTCTGTTAACCTGCTGCCTGCAGGGAGTCCACCTCTTAATCCTTTTGGAAGCAATGCAAAGTACTCAGGGCTATAGTTCCCAGTGTGCAGTAGGAGCAGTCCTTCAGAGCTCAGTCCTCTTTGAAGCTAAGGCTAACCAATCAGGGTAGGCTGCTAGAAGGCTGAATTGCGGCTCACAGAAAAAGTCTTATAACTTATTTTCTGCAATAGTTATGATGAATTCAACAGTGACAAATTGTTTAATTTATCATTACCAATTCTTTGATTCCTTGAATGACAGCTCTATCTTCTTCCTAGCAATATTTATATTTAAATAGAATATTCCAATGTTAACCCATTGAGCTAGGTACCTACAATGGAGAAAATGAAATGGGCAGTTTATCTCTCACGGGGCATGTAAAACATATTTTATAATGTCCCTGCTTATAGCTATGTGGCACCCCACTGCTGGGTCACATAGGGGAGACCTTACGGGTGATATATATCTAAAAATGAGGTAGACCATCACTTTGGAAGTTCCTTTAAGTCCAAAGACGAAATTGCATATATTTTACTTTTAAGGGCAGTCTGCAAAGCAGGGCTACCTGTCAAAGTCACCAGATCCTCGGGGTCTGTGCACGTTCCCAACACTTCCACCACAAGACAGCTCCAATACTCTGATTAGATTTATCACAGAGTCTAAGAGAGTCCAAGTGGGGAAAATGGGATTAGGACGGGAACAGCTGGGAAGGAGACCTGTAGGAAGCAAAAGGTTAAAACACAACATCAAAATTATATCTCATGTAATCAGTACCATGCTACAACTCTAAGCTTCGTCTTTTCTGAAAAAACATGAACAACCCTAAAATAGTCCTAAAACTGACTAGGCTTTAGATGACCGAATGCCTGAGGAGGAAACAGGAAAAGTTAAATTGGACTTTCAGATTCGAGTACTTTCTTTAGCATGAGAATCAGGAAACACTCTGAGCAATTTCTAAACAACCATATGAATCTCCTTTTAAGAATATATATCAGGAACACACAGCATTACATCTAGAACTCTGGTATTGTTGTGTTCATCTCAGAAAAAACATTGGGAAGTGAATTGCGCACATTGCAGATTTTTATATGAGTATTAAACACCATAAAGGATTGTGCACCATGAAATCACACAACGTAGATTCAAGGAATAAATTACGCAACGTGTCAACTTGAAATGCTACCAAGAAAATGTCTTAGAATAGTAGCGCACAGTAATTTTCATTATTTATACACGAGGAAAGAATTGCGCGTCTTGCCGATTCAAATGCCACCATACAAATGCCAAGAAATGGTAGCGCACAATGAACAACATGAAAAGCACTCAGGGAAAGAATCGCGTGTCTTGTTGATTCAAATGCCGCCATGCAAATGCCAAGAAATGGTAGCGCACAATGAATAACATGAAAAAACACTCAAGGAAAGAATTGCGCGTGTTGCCGATTCGAATGGCACCATGTAAATGCCAGAAAACGGTAGCGCACAATGAACAGCATGAATTACACACGAGAAGTGAATCGCGCGTTTCGCCAATTCGAATGCCACCATGTAAATGTCAAGAAATGGTAGCGCACAATGAACAACAAAGTTAAATGCTCATGAAACGAGTTGCACGTCTTGCCAACTCGTAAAACATCATGTAAATGTCAAGAAATATTAGCGCGCAATGAACAACAATGTAATAACGAAGTCAAATCTTTATGGAATAAATTGCGCGTCCTCCCTATTTGCAAACCACCATACAAATGTCAAAAAATTACAGCACACAAGTAATCTGTTATTCATTTAAGAATTAAAATCAAGAATATGAAAATTCTAAATTACGGTGTTGGGAAATGTCCAAACACCGTCTTACCGCCTGGAAACAGTGATCACCAATGAGAGATGAGTGCAGAAGACTGGAAAATCCAAATAGGCCGCCGGGACAGGAGCTCAGGAAGAAGCTGCTGCTCTGCACCGGGACCTCTGAATAGTGAGCACTGGAAGTTGGGCTGACTCTCTTTTATAGAGTCTCGGCCCAGCCTAGAACCACGCCCAGGCATGTTGCAGGGAAAGTCTCTAGAAGGCCCTGGAAAGGGACCACACCCTAACACACTCTGAATGTCTGCAGCAATACATTGCAAATGTACAGTATTTATAAGCACCTTAAAAATGAATCTTTTGGATGCAATTCTGCAATGCAAAAGGTTAAACAATAACATATCATCACAATGCATAAATTACATTATCTTGTGAGTGTTGGGTTTTTGCATTCTAGATGCCCGTATAGCGCGCACTATCCTGGTGTTGACAGTACTCCCCTCTCCCAGGCGGGCTCTAGGGCCTGGTTTATCTGGATTGAGATGATGAAAGCGTCTCTCACAAGTACCGGAGTATGAACATCAGATGTGGAAACCCATGAATTACTTTCAGGGCCATAACCTTTCCATGAGATTAAGTACCATAGGTTACGCCCTCTCAGTTTAGAGTCCAACACTTTCTTGACTTCATTTTCTTCTTCCCCCTGTACTAGAACAGGAGCTGGATGAGGGTGGACCTTTTGGACTGCCTTTTTTAAGAGGGAAGTATGGAACACTGAATGAATCCGTAATGATTTTGGCAATTGTAGTTTATAGGTCATAGGATTGATTTGCTGAAGAACAGTGTAAGGACCTATAAATTTGGGGTTGAACATGTGCTTCTTCTTGAAGTCTATGGGGGTGATTCTAAATTCGGCGGGCGGCGGAGGCCGCCCGCCAAAGTTCCCCCACCAAAATACCGCTCCGCGGTCGAAAGACCGCTGAGGGTATTTTGGGATTTGCCCTGGGCTGGCGGGCGGCCGCCAAAAGGCCGCCCGCCAGCCCAGGGCAAATCAACCTTCCCACGAGGACGCTGGCTCAGAATTTAGCCGGCGTAGTGGGAAGGTGCGACGGGTGCAGTGGCACCCGTCGCGTATTTCAGTGTCTGCATAGCAGACACTGAAATACTTTTTGGGGCCCTCTTACGGGGGCCCCTGCAGTGCCCATGCCATTGGCATGGGCACTGCAGGGGCCCCCAGGGGCCCCGCGGCACCCCCTACCGCCATCCTGTTCCTGGCAGGAGTCCCGCCAGGAACAGGATGGCGGTAGGGGGTGTCAGAATCCCCATGGCGGTGCTCCCGCCGACCCTGGCCCCGGCGGTCTCTGACCACCGGGGTCTGAATGACCCCCTATATGTTTTGTGGAAAGCCACACTTTGTCACCAGGTTGATACTGCGGTCCCTCACAATGTTTCTTGTCATAATGCTTTTTGTATTTTGTTTTGCCTTTTTCTAAATGTTGTTGAATCGATTTCTGAGTTTGATGCAAATGTTGAATGATTTCTGACACAGCTGGAGTGAGAGAACTTTCTTGAGGAATTGTGATGGGCAAGGTGTCAGGATGATAGCCAAACAAACCAAAGAAGGGTGTAACGCCAGTAGACGTGTGGAAGGAGTTGTTGTAGGCTAACTCAGCTAACCAGAGCATTGATGTCCATGAATTAAGTGCTTTTTCAGCATAAGCACGTAGGTATTGCTTCAAAGTCTGATTTAGTCTCTCCGTTTGACCATCTGTTTGAGGATGGTGGCTAGTAGATAGGGTAGATGTCACTTGGAGTGTTTAACACCATGTCTTCCAGAAGTTGGAGGCAAATTGCGATCCCCGAACGGAGAGGATCACTTTTGGCAGTCCATGATAACTAACCACTCTATTCAGTAAGATAGTTGCCAGTTCACTAGAGGTGGGTAATTTCTTACAGGCAATGAAATGTCCATATTTCGTGAGACTATATACTACCATCAGAATTACTGAATGCTGTTGAACCACTGGCCGACCTGTAATAAAGTCTAAAGAGATGTGTTCCCACGGACGACTTGGGGTTGGGAGTGGGTGTAACAACCCTTTCGGTTTTGAATGACTTGCTTTAGTGCGAGCACAGACTTCGCAGTTGTTTACCATTGTTTTTACATCCTTTGTTAAGGTAGGCCACCAAAAATAGCGTTGGATTAATTCAAGAGTTTTAGGAGTACCAGGGTGACCTGCTGTAGGTATAACATGCAACCAATGAAACACTATCTTGCGAAGTTTGTTAGTGGGCACGAACAAACGAGCATCGTGAAATGGTAATCCTTGCTTGATTGATCTTTTCGGATCTGCTTGGGCCCACGCCTGCCATTTTTCAACAGTGAATGAATTGCGGATGTCTTCAAAGAAATCTTCTGTTTTTATGATACATAGGGCCTTGTCAGGAGCAATGATAGCTCTGGAGGTTTGAACTGCAGGCAATGTGGTAGACTCTTGGCGGGACAAGGCGTCAGCTTTGCGATTATCTTTACCAGGCCGGAAGGTTACCACAAAATCAAACTCGGCAAAAAACAGCATCCAGCGTCATTGCCGAGGAGTCAAAAGTCTGGCAGAACTCATGAATTGAAGATTGCGATGATCAGTATATACTGTGACAGTATATTTAGCTCCCAACAAATGATGTCTTCATTCTTTAAAGGCGTCACAAATCGCCAGAAGCTCTTTTTCAGCAATGACATAGGGGGTCATTCTGACCTCGGCGGTAAAAGGCCCTTACCGCCGGCCAGAAGTCCGCCACTCTACCGCCGCGGTAAACCGCCACGGTCATTCTGACCACCAACTGTGCAACCGCCAAAAACCCGACATCCACGGAACTCCGCCTCATCAGCGGGCAGCGATAAACTGGAGATGACCAAACATCCACCGCCACGCCAACACAATCACGCCCATGCCATTCTGACCCACGAATCCACGCGGCGATCTTTCAACCGCGGTATTCCATTGGCGGTACACACCGCCGCGCTCAAAATACACACACAGCTCCAAAACACTGCCACATTGGACAATTCGAAATCCACACACCTGATACACATACACACACCACTCCCACACACCCAATTAACTATAAAACACACACCCACTTCACCCACAAACCCCTACAACCACAAATATCTGAGAGAAGGCGCAATACACTGAGAGAGAGCACAGGGAACGCAAAGCACAACACACACAGGAACACAACATCCTCACACACACCACATCTACGCACACATCACCACACATCACCACGCACATCACCACAAACACCACCCCACACCTCATCCACACCACCCCATGGCACCCCAAAGACACCCCAGGTTCTCGAACCAAGAACTGAGGGTCATGGTGGAGGAAATTATAAGGGTAGAGCCCCAGCTCTTCGGCACACAGGTGCAGCACACCACTATAGCAAGGAAGGCGGAGCTATGGCAAAGGATCGTAGACAGGGTCAACGCTGTGGGACAGCATCCCAGAAATCGGGAAGATATCCGAAAGCGATGGAACGACCTACGGGGGAAGGTGCGCTCGATGGTGTCGCGACACAACATCGCTGTGCAGAAGACTGGCGGCGGACCCCACCCACACCACCCCAATTCACAGCATGGGAGCAAGAGGTAGTAAACATCCTGCATCCTGATGGCCTCGCTGGAGTACACGGAGGAATGGACTCTGGTAAGTCGAATCTCAACTACTTCACCCCCCCCAACCACCAGCATGCCTACCCCCACCCCCACCCTCACCCCCTATCTCAACCCCCCAGCACACATCCTCCCTGCCAATGTCTCACCAGCACAACCCACCCTAAACAACACCAACCCCTGAATGCCAACACAACCCATAGACAGCCATCACCAAAGCATGACCATTGCACATACCCATACACCACCCCCCACCCTCACAACACCTCCCACAAGGGAATGCCAGCACTGGGGGACAAGGGCACTCAAAATGCACGTCATGGCACACACAAAAACAATAACCATACTCTTTCACCCCTGCAGGGCCCGAACGCCAACACACCGCCACGGAGGGTCCAGATATGTCCATCCCACCCCCAGAACAGGCCCCCAGTGAGGACAGCAGCTCTGTCGACCTAGAACCTGATGACCAGCCCGGACCATCGGGGACCTCTGGACAGTCGGTTCCCCACACACAGACACAGGCCACAGCAGACCCAACCCCCTCTGGGACCACCTGCACAGCTCCCACCCAGCGGGTCCATGCCTCTGTCTCCAGGACGCGTCAATCAGCGGTGTGTCCGCCACTACAGGGCACCCAGGCTGACCCAACACCCCAACAACAGGGACCTGGGGGCAGTGGTAGTGGGCACACCGTCCAGGGGACAGAGGCCCGGGGAAACAGGGCAACTGGGAGGGCTGCTGTGCAACAGGGGGGGGAGGACAGGCCCAGGGAACCGACTCTCCAAGAGGCCCTCACCACCATCATGGGAGCATACCATCACTCCCAGGAGACGATGCGACGGTACTGGCCAGGTTCACCGAGATCCAGGCACAGCAGGAGGAACGGTACATGGGGTTCAGCAATGAACTCAGGAACATCGGTACCGCTATGGGGACCATAGTCCAGGCCCTCAACCGTATAGAAACCACATTGCGGGACCATGTGGCACCACAAAGGGCCCCTGTCACTAGCCAGGACCAGGAACAGCCTACCACCTCCGCCGGCGCTAGTGGACAGGAGGCCCCACCACAACGACAGGCCACCAGAACCCCACCTCCTGCTGAAGAACAACCACCCCGCAAGAGGAGCCTGAGATCCCAAAGGAAGACAGAGTAGGATGCCAAGACCCCCGCCAGCATAAGATACCCCCTGATGTCATCCCACTGTCCCACATTGTCACCCTGTCCAACCTTGAACTGCCCCTGCTCCATCCTTCCACAGGCATATGGACAATGCACCTGTGCGACTGAGAACTGGACTCTGCCATGGACATAACTCCACCCTCACCCATCACCGTTTTAATATGATGTACCAATATCTAGCACTAAAATAAATCACTCATTGCACTGAAATCATTCAGGAGTCAGCCTGTATTATTTATAAATGTATAACACATTATTGATCAATAATGTTCAGGTAATTTTGTGATGACAACATACCGATGTCAATAAGCATTAGTCCATGGGCTAACCAAGCTGAAGTCACGCAGTGGGTCATACAGCACTGAAAAGGGAAGGGAAAAACAAACATCATTTTAAAAGAACTGGGGGGAAATACACAAAGTAAAGATGCAGGAGGCTTTCTGCAAATGTTAAATGGCGTGGTTGATTCTTACCTGTGTGCTACTGAAAATACTGTTGGATAACTGTGTCCCTGTTGTCTGTGTCGTCCCCCTCCTCTTCACTCTCCACAGGCTCCACAGCTGCCACAACACCACCATCTGGACCATCCTCCTGCAGGAAAGGCACCTGGCGTCGCAAAGCCAGGTTGTGAAGCATGCAGCAGGACACGATGATCTGGCACACCTTCTTTGGTGAGTACATCAGGGATCCACCTGGCATATGCAGGCACCTAAACCTGGCGTTCAGGAGGCCAAAGGTTCTTTCTATGATCCTCCTAGTTCGCCCATGGGCCTCATTGTACCGTTCCTCTGCCCTGGTCTGGGGATTCCTCACTGGGGTCAATAGCCAAGGCAGGTTGGGGTAACCAGAGTCACCTATTAGCCACACACGTTGTCTCTGTAGCTGTTCCATCACATAAGGGATGCTGCTATTACGCATAACATACGCGTCATGCACTGACCCAGGGAACTTGGCATTTACATGGGAGATGTACTGGTCAGCCAAACAGACCACCTGGATATTCATAGAATGGTAACTTTTCCTGTTTCTGTACACCTGCTCATCGTCTTTTGGGGGTACTAAAGCCACATGGGTCCCATCAATGGCACCAATGATGTTGGGGATATGTCCAAGGGCATAGAAATCACCCTTCACAGTGGCCAAATCAACCTCCTCAGGGAAAACAATGTAGCTCCGCATGTGTTTTATCAGGGCAGACAACACTCTGGACAAAACCTTAGAAAACATAGGCTGAGACATTCCAGATGACATGGCCACTGTTGTCTGGAATGAGCCACTTGCCAAAAAATGGAGGACTGACAGAACCTGCACAAGAGGGGGAATTCCTGTGGGTTGGCGGATGGGGGACATCAGGGCTGGCTCCAGCTGGGCACACAGTTCATGTATAGTGGCTCGGTCAAGTCGGGATCGTAGTATGATATGGCGTTCTTCCATTGTCGACAGGTCCACCAGCGGTCGGTACAAGTGAGGATTCATCCTTCTCCTCGCAAGTCCCAGCGGACGGTGCCTAGGAAGGACAACATGGAGCACAGAGTCAAGCAAATCACAGGTACGTTCACCACAGCTTGCATAGCACACGATTATCTATGTTTTGAAAGGCGTGTATGTGTGTCAATGCAAGGCCTAGGCCTGTGTGACGCAGTACAGATTAGGCCATGTGGGCCCTTGAAATGGCGGCTGCCTGACCTGTGAAGTGGGACAATGGGATGTGAGGTCAATGCGCTGGCGTGGCACACCGTGGCGGTAGGCGGTCGAAGACCGCTATACGAAGCCGCATTGGTTAACATTGAAGCCTATGGGTTTCAGGAGCCAATGACGAGGTGCGCCGGCGGTCGCAGTACGCACCGCCGCGGTACGCCCCGCCGCGGGCGTGACCGCCATTTTCTATCTGCTTAATCACTCGAGACCTGATCATCCACAGGAGAGGACCTATACTGCATGTGCTGCTGTGACCTCGGTCTGGAAGAGACAATGGCTGCTGCGACTGGGGAAAGGGCCCCTGCCTTCACGTCTGAAGAGTTGGAGAAACTTGTGGATGGGGTCTTCCCCCAGTATGCGTTACTCTACGGTCCTCCAGTCCAACAGGTAAGTACACTGGGTGCACATTGATTGAGCTATGCCTGTGTTGAGTGGGGTGGATGTAAGATGGTGGGGAGGGGAGCGAATGAGGAGTGCAACGCACGACAGATGAGAGCATGTGCCACATGGCAAAGTTGGAGAGGGGGGGGGCAATCGCATCTAACATGCAGATAAATGATGAATTTTCCTTTCCCACCCTGTACATGTCAAATAGGTCAGCGCCCATCAGAAAGTCGACATTTGGCGTGCCATCGCCAAGGAAGTCCGGGCCCGGGGGGTCCACATCAGACGGGGCACCCACTGCCGCAAGAGGTGGGAGGACATCCGCCGCAGGACCAGGAAGACCGCCGAGTCACTGCTGGGGATGGCCTCCCAACCTAGGAGGGGTGCCAGTCGTACCCTGACCCCCCTGATGTCCCGGATCCTGGCGGTGGCCTACCCTGATTTGGATGGGCGCTTGAGGACATCACAGCAGACACAAGGGGGTGAGTATCAGCACATTCTGCTATCTTTATGCGCAGTGGAGGCGTCTGGGTGGGGGAGGAGGGTTGTGGGTGACATTAGGCCAGGGCGTTTCCGGTAGTGTAGTCCTCTCCTTTAGGCATGGCCCTGTGCCCCCACCCCCCACCTCTGTAGGGTGCCAAGTACAGCTATCCATGGTCCTGCATCATCCAGGTGTGTATTTGTTGTGCATAGACCTGTAGGCCTGGTCACAAGTACTGAGTAGTATACCCCGATTGTGCAGCGTAGTGCATGAGGCTCCTGTGTCTGTCCACTCCGCCAACGGTGTTGACATTGCATGCACTCAACCTGTTTTATTATTTCTCCCCCCCCTTTTTCTTAATCTGCTTGTGCATTAGCATCATCAGGCGGAGGAGATTTGGCATCGGAGCACGAGGGAGCTGCAAGTCACAAGGCCCCGGTGGGCCGTGGTACAGACACCGAGGGCACCAGTGATACGGAGGGCGAGGGGAGCACCACAACGGGGACCGATGGTGACACCAGCGACACCGACACATCCTCGGATGGGAGCTCCCTAGCGGTGGCGGCAACATCCGGGCCCCCCGCCTCTACAGGTACAGCCGCCACCCAGCGCACCAGCCCCGCCCTCCCAGCAGCCCCTCAGCCTACGCTCCGTGCCCGCTCGCCCAAGAAGGCGGGCATCTCCTTCGCCCCAGGCACCTCAGGCCCTGCCCCTGTCACCCCTGCTGCCCTCAGTGAGGAGGTCATTGACCTCCTTCAGACCATCATTGTTGGGCAGACTACCCTTTTGAATGCCATCCAGGGGGTAGAAAGGGAGGTGCATCGGAGCAATGCCTACCTGGAGGGCATTCATTCGGGTCAGGCTGCCCATCAACGATCGTTCAATGCTCTGGCCTCAGCACTGACGGCAGCCATTGTCCCTGTTTCCAGCCTCCCTCTTCTAACTGCCTCCACCCTGTCTCTGTCTCCTGTTCCACTGCCTATCCCATCCACACCATCAGACCAGCCTGCACACACCTCAACACCCAAGGGCAGCTCATCCAGACACAAGCACCACAGATCCCACAAACACTCACCCAAGCAACACCCAGATGCAGACATGCCAACAGTCACTACCACCTCTGTGTCCCCCTCCTCCTCGTCTCCCTCCTCCCTCCCTGTGACGTCTACACTCACACCTGCATGCACACCACCATCAGCCAGTGCTTCCATCACCAGCACACCCTCCAGTCCAGTACGCACACGTGCAGTCACCACCCCCACTGCCATTTACACGTCCCCTGTGTCCTCTCCCACTGTGTCTGTCACCCCCTCTTCCAAGACACACAAACGCAGGCAGCCACCCACCCAACAGCCATCCACCTCACAACAGCCTACGTCACAATCACCTGCACCCAAAGACAGCACACCTGACTCTCCTACAACCACATCCTCTTCCTCCACTCCCATCACCACTACTCCCACCCTTTACCTTGGTCCTAAACATTTTTACCTCTCTAATCTTCACCTCTTTCCCTCCCCTGACCCAACCCCTCCATCTGCTAAGAGTCCCAAGAGCACCTCAGCCACCACCAGCCCAGCTTCGAGTGTCACTGTGGTGCATGGGTTCTGGAGCCCACCCTTTGGCAGCAGTGCCACTTCCATCAGCAGCAAGGGGACAGCCAGCCCCCCCCAGGCAAGAGGACCCGGAAACTCAAGGGCCGCCGTGAGAGGAGTGCCACGGCTGCCCCCAAGGACCAAAGTTCGGCCACTTCACCTGCCACAACATCCAGGGGAGGCAAGGGCCAGAGAGCCTCTTCTAAGGAGCGAAAGGGCAGCAGGGCGGAGAAGTCAGCCAGCAGGAGCGCAGAGCAGGAGGGACCCACAAGCCCCATCCCGGCTGTAAGGGAGGACACCAAAGGGCCCAGGACTCAGTCACCGAAGGGTCCAGCAACTGCACGGTCGGAGGGCGACTGAGCAGGAAGTCCAGGCCAGGTCTGGCTCCCGTGAATTACTGGACAAGCACCGCTGAACAGGGCCCGCCATGCAGAAGAGCACCGCTGAACGGGGCCCCGCCTTGCAGAAGAGCACCGCTGAACAGGGCCCCGCCGTGCAGAAGAGCACCGCTGAACAGGGCCCCGCCGTGCAGAAGAGCACCGCTGAACAGGGCCCCGCCGTGCAGAAGAGCACCGCTGAACAGGGCCCCGCCTTGCAGAAGAGCACCGCTGAACAGGGCCCCGCCGTGCAGAAGAGCACCGCTGAACAGGGCCCCGCCGTGCAGAAGAGCACCGCTGAACAGGGCCCCGCCGTGCAGAAGAGCACCGCTGAACAGGGCCCCGCCGTCTCAAGCACCGCTCCGCTGGGCCCTTCCTGTCAAGCACCGCTCCGCTGGCCCCTTCCTGTCAAGCACCGCTCCGCTGGGCCCTTCCTGTCAAGCACCGCTCCGCTGGGCCCCGCCGTCTCAAGCACCGCTCCGCTGGGCCCTTCCTGTCAAGCGCCGCTCCGCTGGGCCCTGCCGTCTCAAGCACCGCTCCGCTGGGCCCTTCCTGTCAAGCACCGCTCCGCTGGGCCCCGCCATCTCAAGGACCACCGCGCTGGGCCCTTCCTGTCAAGCACCGCTCCGCTGGGCCCCGCCATCTCAAGCACCGCTCAGCTGGGCCCCGCCGTCTCAAGCACCGCTCCGCTGGGCCCTTCCTGTCAAGCACCGCTCCGCTCGCCCCTTCCTGTCAAGCACCGCTCCGCTGGGCACTTCCTGTCAAGCACCGCTCCGCTGGGCCCCGCCGTCTCAAGCACCACTGGCACAATGACAGTGCCGGATCTGTGTCGAGCTACTGTTCACGGTTCACTGTGCACACCATGCCTCCTCCTTGACCAGTGGTGACTGTTATCCACCTGATGGACTGTGGCTTTGCACTCCCCAGGATGGCACAGTGGGCAACCCACCCACTGTAGAGACTTGAGAGACTGTGGCTTTGCACTCCCCAGGATGGCACAGTGGGCATGGTGGCCCCTTCGTGGATCTGGCATCGTGGACTCATGTGGCTGTGGTGCCCCCCCTTCCCTTCCCCCTGAGGTGCCTGTAGTTTTGTCATCAGATGCCCCTGCAGTGTTCTCTCCAAAGACTCAGGTCTCCTGTGTGGGCTTTGCCCTTGTGTTGATACACTTTGGCCCACGGACACTTGGAATTTCGTTAAATGTGCAGGACTAATTGCCTCGGTTTATCGATTGCACTAAATATTGAATTGAATTATTAAAAATTTTATTGCTATTTGACCATGGCTATTTTTACATAAATTTTGATTCACAATTTAATTATGTCTTTGCATTTTTCAGCGGGGGTTTGGGTGGTGTCACTGTGACTTGTTGCTCTGCATTGGTGTGTACATAGTTTGGGGAGGGTGGGGGTCGCATATGTGTGTGCCGTAACCTTTCCTCCTCCCCCCTCCCCTGTGTCGTAGGTGCGGTACTCACCGTTGTCGTCTGCGCCGCCGTTCGTACTCGTGGTAGATGAGCAGGTAGACGAGAGCAGGTAGTATGTTTAATTCGGGTTCCATGCTGTCCTCCTTCCTCGAGGAGTGCGTAGAGGTAAGCGTTTTCCCATTGGTAATCTGTTTCCGCCGTGTTTTTATCGGCGGTGCTCCCGCCCCGGAAAAGGTGGCGGATTGGTGAGTTGTGATAGTGTGGGCGGTACATTGTCTGCCGCCTGTCTGTTGGCGGTGACCGCCGCGCTGTTTGTTTGTCCCGCCGTGGCGGTCGGAGTGTTAAAGTGGCGGGCTGTGTTGGCGGTTCCCGCCAGGGTCAGAATTCCATTTTTTGGAGCGCCGGCCTGTTGGCGGGTTGGCCGCCGCTTTATCACCGACCGCCAGGGTTAGAATCACCCCCATAGTTCTGTTCGGCTTCGTTCAACTTCCGAGACATGTAAGCTACAGGATGAAGCTGACCAGTGTCTTTGTTTCGTTGTGACAAGACTGCTCCTATCGCCACATCTGAAGCATCAGCTTCCACTATGAAAGGTTCGATCCGCATCTGGATGAGTCAAGACTGGGGCAGTGGAGAAAGCTTCTTTCAAAGTTGAAAAGGCTTGGTCTGCTTCTGGGGACCATACAAATTTTTCTTTCTTTCTTAATAACTTAGTAATTGGAGCCACTGTCTGGGAGAAATGATTGATGAACCTCAGGTAAAAAATTGCAAAGCCCAGGAAACATTGTACATCACGAACAGTCTTTGGGATGGGCCATTCAGATACCGCTTTTACTTTCCTTTCTGCCATCACCATACCTTGAGGGGTAAGGATAACCCCTAAAAACTCAACTGTGGTAACATGAAACTCACACTTGGTTAGCTTGCAATATAAATGGTGTTTACGAAGGGCTGCCAAAATTTTCTTGACATGTTGAACATGTTCATTCTCATTGTCTGAGTAGATCAAAATGTCATCAATGTAAACTATGGCAAAGATATCGAGGTACTCTCTAAGAACGTCATTTAAGAAAAATTGAAATGCTTCTGGAGCATTGCACAGACCAAAAGGCATGACGGTATATTCAAAAAGGCCATATCTTGTTTTGAATGCCGTTTTCCATTCGTCACCCTCTCTCATTCTGACCAAATGGTAAGCACCTCGAAGATCAAGCTTCGTGTAGATTTTTGCTTTCTTTACTTGTTCCAGTAAGACCGGAATTAGAGGCAAAGGATATTTGTTCTTGATGGTGATTTTATTCAAGCCCCTATAGTCGATACAAGTTTGAAGCTCTCCGTTCGCTTTAGGAACAAAAAATAAAGGAGAAGCTGTGGGAGACTTAGAGGGGCGGATGAAACTATTCTCTAAGAATTGATCCAAGTATTTTCGTAAATGTTGATTTTCATGTTCTGACAGGGAATACACACGACAGTTGGGAAGTATCCCCCCTGGGACTAGATCAATTTGACAGTCATAAGATCTATGAGGAGGTAAGTTCTCTGCTTCCTTCTCATCAAATACATCTTCATAAGACGAATACTGTTTGGGCAACTGAACTTCTTTCTCTGCGGCGGTAGCTATGTAAGAATGGCGAACTTCCGATTCTTGAGTCCTTTGGAGACAATGTTCTTTACATAGCACTGATGAGAACACGATCTTTCTTTCTGCCCAATTAATCTCTGGATTGTGATGAGTTAACCATGGCAAGCCAAGGATGATCCCATACTGGGGAGCATGGATCACGTCAAGGATGAGTTCCTCTTTATGTTTCTTTCTTTGTTTTTTACCTTCACAAATTACTGTCAAGGGGACAGTCTGAAGAGTTATCGGACCTCCAGTCAAGAGTTTTCCATCAACTTCCTGGATGGTTTCTGGGGTCTTCTTTTCAATACATGGGATCCCCCATGCACGAACCAATTGGGCGTCAACAAAGTTTCCGGTAGCCCCAGAGTCGACTAGAGCCTTCTTGAAATAGGTCTTTTTCTTGACCTGAACTCTTATTCCCAATTTTAGATGTTTGGATTGTGAAGGATCCACGGTGACACCCAAGAGCAACCCTTCTCTGCAACTTGGGTGCTTTAGATTTTCCGACTCGACTGATGCATTGGTTGCAACTTTCTGAACTGGGCCTCGCTTGCTCTTTGTTTTGATTGGACAATCTTTGGCGAAATGACCTTTCCGCCCACAATAGAGACATTGCAAATTTTTTCTCCGTAGGTCCTTTTCATCTTTGGTCAAAGGTCTCCTGATGGTTCCAATTTCCATCGGTTCTGGCGTTCTTTCTCTCGGAGTTTTTGAGTCTTTGTTATCATGAGCATGCCAAGAATGTTTTTCAGTCTTTTTACGCGTTCCTTTTCGTTCATTTAAACGATGATCAAGCCTCCAGACAAGGTTTATTAAATCTTGACAGTTTGCAGGTTGTGAGTCCATTTGCGCTAAGATGTCTTTTAGCTCCTCTTTGAGTCCTCTGTAAAACAAGGCCGCTTGTTTTTCTTCAGGCCAGTATGTCTCAGCGACCAGCCGATTAAAGTTGGCTAAATATGACACTAAGTCCTGATTCCCTTGGCGTAAGTCTAATAATTCATGATCTGCTGACTGTGTTACAGTTCTACGATCGAAAACTCTCTCAAATTCACGAACAAAATTTTTCCAGTTGTACAACAGGGGACTATTTTTACGCACAAGAGGAATAGCCCAGGTAGCTGCATCTCCAGACAGATATGACAACAAGAAAGCTACTTTAGACTGGGCATCGGGGAAAGTATGTGGTCTGCAGGTGAAGTGAAGTTCCACTTGAACCAGAAAAGATTGCGCTTTCAAGGGATCACCTGAGAAGCGTTCTGTGGGAGCTAAAGGAATGGCTGAAGGAACATTGAGGGAATGTTAGTCGGATTACCTCCAGAAGTCTGAGAAGAAGTATCTGGCCAAGACACACCTGTGGGACTTTGTTCTTTCTTCTCAACCTTATTCTGTAACTGACTCACCCTCTCAGCTAGACTATTTGTCAAATCCTTTGATGATACCACTTCTGACTGGAGCTGGGTGATAGCCTTGACTAGTTCGTCCAGTGTGGCCATGCTGAGAACATACACAAACCAGGAGGATAATAATTTGTGGGCTCACTATTCTGTCAGAGTCACCAGATCCTCGGGGTCTGTGCACGTTCCCAACACTTCCACCACAAGACAGCTCCAATACTCTGATTAGATTTATCACAGAGTCTAAGAGAGTCCAAGTGGGGAAAAGGGGATTAGGACGGGAACAGCTGGGAAGGAGACCTGTAGGAAGCAAAAGGTTAAAACACAACATCAAAATTATATCTCATGAAATCAGTACCATGCTACAACTCTAAGCTTCGTCTTTTCCGAAAAAACATGAACAACCCTAAAATAGTCCTAAAACTGACTAGGCTTTAGATGACCGAATGCCTGAGGAGGAAACAGGAAAAGTTAAATAGGACTTTCAGATTCGAGTACTTTCTTTAGCATGAGAATCAGGAAACACTCTGAGCAATTTCTAAACAACCATATGAATCTCCTTTTAAGAATATATATCAGGAACACACAGCATTACATCTAGAACTCTGGTATTGTTGTGTTCATCTCAGAAAAAACATTGGGAAGTGAATTGCGCACATTGCAGATTTTTATATGAGTATTAAACACCATAAAGGATTGTGCACCATGAAATCACACAACGTAGATTCAAGGAATAAATCACGCAACGTGTCAACTTGAAATGCTACCAAGAAAATGTCTTAGAATAGTAGCGCACAGTAATTTACATTATTTATACACGAGGAAAGAATTGCACGTCTTGCCGATTCAAATGCCACCATGCAAATGCCAAGAAATGGTAGCGCACAATGAACAACATGAAAAGCACTCAGGGAAAGAATCGCGCATCTTGTCGATTCAAATGCCACCATGCAAATGCCAAGAAATGGTAGCGCACAATGAATAACATGAAAAAACACTCAAGTAAAGAATCGCACGTGTTGCCAATTCGAATGCCACCATGTAAATGCCAGAAAACGGTAGCGCACAATGAACAGCATGAATTACACACGAGAAGTGAATCGCGCGTTTCGCCGATTCGAATGCCACCATGTAAATGTCAAGAAAAGGTAGCGCGCAATGAAAAACAAAGTTAAATGCTCATGAAACGAGTTGCACGTCTTGCCAACTCGTAAAACATCATGTAAATGTCAAGAAATATCAGCGCGCAATGAACAACAATGTAATAACGAAGTCAAATCCTTATGGAATAAATTGCGCATCCTCCCTATTTGCAAACCACCATACAAATGTCAAAAAATGGCAGCACACAAGTAATCTGTTATTCATTTAAGAATTAAAATCAAGAATATGAAAATTCTCAATTACGGTGTTGGGAAATGTCCAAACACCGTCTTACCGCCTGGAAACAGTGATCACCAATGAGAGATGAGTGCAGAAGACTGGAGAATCCAAATAGGCCGCCGGGACAGGAGCTCAGGAAGAAGCTGCTGCTCTGCACCGGGACCTCTGAATAGTGAGCACTGGAAGTTGGGCTGACTCTCTTTTATAGTCTTGGCCCAGCCTAGAACCACGCCCAGGCATGTTGCAGGGAAAGTCTCTAGAAGGCCCTGGAAAGGGACCACACCCTAACACACTCTGAATGTCTGCAGCAATACATTGCAAATGTGCAGTATTTATAAGCACCTTAAAAATGAATCTTTTGGATGGAATTCTGCAATGCAAAAGGTTAAACAATAACATATCATCACAATTCATCAATTACATTATCTTGCGAGTGTTGGGTTTTTACATTCTATATGCCCGTAGAGCGCGCACTGTCCTGGTGTTGACACTGCCTTTAAAAGTGACGATAGACAACACAACAGTGCACATTTCAGTGCTTGAAATCTACTAGGCCCCTAAACCTCCCTGCTCTATTATATGCTAGGACTATAGATTGTTTGAATCCCCTTTGTTTTATTATATACTAGGGACTTACAGTGGGTCTGTCATTGCCTATTGTAATTATACCTAATTACCATAAACCTTTTTCATCAGAGCATTGTCCCTGGACCTGGTTAGCAGAGCTGAGGGTACTGTCAGAGTTAGTTACCACCAGTATCAGTCAGAACAATATGGGGTGAACAGGGCTAAAAGGATGACTTCCTCACATGGACCCTCCCAAATGAATGGTGATGGGTAACTAACCTACACCCTGGCAGTCCTCATCAGCTAAGTGGCAAAACCTAGAACGTCTACCCACATTGGCATGGGCCACCCCAGGTCTGTGTTCCACTGTGAAGTCCATCCCCTTTAGAGAAATGGACCACCTCAATAGCTTTGGATTCTCCCCCCTCATCTGCATGATCCATCTGAAAGGTCTGGTCAGTTCGCACACGGAAGTGAGTACCGAAAAGGTATAGTCTCAGCTTTTTCAGGGAGATAACCACAGCATAGGCGTCCCTCTCAATGGCACTCCATCCTTGCTCTCTGGGAAATCTTCTCCTACTAATTAAGGCAACAGGCTGATGAAGGCCCTCATTTACCTGGGGCCAACACTGCCCCAATCCAATATTCTGAAGAATCTGTCTAAACCACACATTCATTTGTGTAGCCAAGGGCCAGTAACACTGGTGCTGAACATACAGCATCCTTCATAGTGTCAAAGTCCTTCTGACACTCTGGGGTCCACATGACTTTCTTTGACTTATATTTAGAAATTAATTCTGTCAAGGGGACCACAATGGTCCCATAGCTGTGAACAAATCTTCTATAATACCAAGTCAGACCAAGGAAGGCCCTGACCTTTATCTTGGTTGTAGGAGCTATTCAATCCAATATGGCTTGGATATTCATTCAGAGAGGTTGTACATGCCTCCCACCTACAAGGTGACCCAGGTCCACAACTGAACTCTGCCCTCATTGGCACTTACCGGCCCTAATAGTCAGGCCTGCCTGTTACAGGGCCTAACTTACTTCCTTCAGGTAGTTTAAGTGATCCTCCCAAGTAGAACTGTACACATATTGCTGCACTGAACTGCTCCAGCCCAGACAGGGCCCTGTTCACCAACTTTTGGAAGGTGGCTGGGGCACTCTTTCAGCCAAAGGGCATTACTTTAAATTGTTGATGTCCCTCTGGTGTGGAGAATGCAGACCTCTCCTTTGCTCCTTCACTGAGGGCAATCTGCCAGTAGCCGGAATTAAAATCAAATGTACTCAGGTACTTAGCAGCCCCTAACCTATCAATGAGATCCTCAGCTCTAGGTATAGGATGAGAATCAGTCTTAGTGACTGTGTTCAGTCCTCTGTAGTCCACACAGAACCTCAACTCTTTCTTTTTGCCTTAGGGATTAGGTTTCGGTACCAGCACCACTGGACTGGCTCATGGACTGTCAGAGGGCTCAATTACCCCCAATTCCAACATCTTAGCTACCTCAGCCTTGATGCTGGCTCTTACTTGGTCAGTCAACTTGTACAACTTGCTTTTGACAGGCAGGCTGTCACCAATGTCAATGTCATAGACACACCAAGTGGTGACTCCAGGGGCCAGGGAGAACAGTCCAGCAAACTGCTTTAACACCTTTTTGCAGTCTTTTTGCTACTGGTCTGTCAGCTTGGGAGAAAGTACAACTTCCTCCCTTGACCCATCTTGCACATTGTCGAAGAGGAGGTCTGGCAGTGGCTCAGTTTTCTCTTCTCCTCCTTCATCTGTGACCATCAGCATGGTCGTGTCTACCCGGTCTTGGTGGGGTTTCAACCGATTGACATGTAGAACCCTGTGAGGGTTCTTGTGAGTTTTAAAGTCTACCAGATAGGTAACTTCACCATTTCTCTCTAGGATTGGATAGGACCCAGTCTACTTGTCCTTGAGAGCCCTAGGAGCCACATCTATCTTTGTCATTCTATTGCATCTCAAAGTCCTTCAGTTTTAGTCTGACATACTTTCAGACTAAACCTGATGTACTTTGGGATGCAATAATTGATTATATGACAACATCATGTATCTTGTATTATGATACTAACAGATCAGTAGTGACAAAGAGAGATGGTGATTTTCTTGTGTGTCTCTCCTATTGCATGTATGCTTTTTAATTTTTATTGTTTGCACCATATATTGATAATGTTTTTATGTATTGTCAAAAAAAGCTAGACAATCTACCAACTGATAGTTGGATGACTAAAGTATTGTTAATGTTCATTCCATTCTTGGGAAAATTGTATGTGTTTCGACTCACATGATAATAAAGATCCCCACAACCTGAAATTTTTGTGGTACTGAATTTTATTGCCCAGGGGGGAATATAGGTGTTGAAATGTGTGCTAGAAGGAATGAGTGTTTGTGAGCATAAAGAGTGAAATTTCAAGGGGACGTTTTGACTTGATAAGTCTTTAAAAGTCCCCTTGGGTCTGGAGACCCTTCCTTGTTTGGAACTTATTCCTAAGCAGCCTTGGGAGCATATGGCAGTAGATTTATTAGGTAAAGTCAAGCAGCTGCAGAAGTACATAATTGTTCTGATTGACTTTTTCTCTAAATGGCTGGTAGTGGACATAGAGAAGAGAGCTGACAGTACCACAGTTTTTGAAATTTGTGGATAAAACATTTTTGTCAGAAGGAATTCCTGCTATGCTTTTGAATGATATGGTGTGCAATTTGTTTCTAACACACCAAAACCTTACCTTAAGAGAGCAGGTATCAAACACAAGACTACTACCCTTTATAACCTAAGCCTAAGTGGAAATGGTATGGTAGAGAGATTTAACCATGAGGTCAAGGGTATAATTTAGTATGCATTAGGGAAAGAGTATAATTTGTGCAATGAAGAGTGGAAGGCTGCATGGGCTTCTTGAGAGACTACAAATGGATCTACCGGACTGTCACCATTTGTAATAATGAGAGGAAGGATTCCTAGAAGTAAGTACAATCCTGAATGTTTGTGTTATAGTATGGTAGAACAATGGTCACCAGATTTGGTGGGGAAGAATTTGAAAGAAACTCTCAAGAGGAGTAAGTCTTACTATGATGACAACCATGGGGTTAAACCTGTTCAGATGAGAATTGGTGATTGGGATCATTTAAAACATGCAAAAAACAATAAGTTTCCAAAAGAGGAAAGCCAATTTTTGCACCAGAAGAAGTAGTGGAAGTTTTACAAAATGCTGTCAAAGTAAGTAGTGGGAAAGTGTGAACTTTAAGAGGGTGATGCTGGGTTCAAAAGAGCTTTAGGAGTGTGGGAAGGAGGTGAATGAATGGTGGTGGAGATTTTCAATGCTTGCGTGATGTTGATAAGTTACCGGTTACAGCTGGATGTGCACAGTTTGTGCCACAAGTGAGTGAGAAGAGAGATGTGAAGGTTGAGTGGGGTGTTGTACTTGAGGAGTGTGGAGAAGCGATGAAGAATAAAGCTGGTAGAGATAGGTGCTACCTTGTTGGCAGTTATAGGCACTGCCATTTGGCTAACATCTAAACTATCATTGCTTGGGGTGCTCAATGAGTTGGGAGGGCCTCGTGGGGAAAGAATGTTGTTTGGTCTGGTGACTCTTGTGGCCAAAAGAGACATTGCTTGTGTGTGGAGGCAGCCCTCTCCCCCAACACTGAAGCAATGGTGAGTGGGCATGGACTGGTGTGCTAACCTGGAGGAACCTGTCTGCATTGCTAGGTGCTGCCCTGCAAAGTTCTCTAAAATGTAGGGCAAATGGTGGGACTACTATAGACTGCCTTTAATACTGGACTCACTGGTGAATCATGTAATTTTATTTTCTGGGGGAATTACCTGGGGGTAGGGAGGAGACAGTAACTGATGGCAAGGAACACCAATTATCTGGTTTTTGTTTCCTTCTTTTCTTTTCAACACTCTTCCTTTTTCCTTGAAATTAATAAAATCTGTTTATCCAAAGAAAAATTGGTGGTGATGTGCAGGAGTCAAATGTCAGCTCAGAAAGTACAGGAAGTAGTGGTGGTGACAAAAGAAAAAGGAAATTACCTGGATGGTTGAAGGATTATATAGTGGGTTAGAGCATTTTGAAATATTATAAAAATATTTTTTTCTCTTTCTTTCTCCCTCTTTTCCTTCCCTCTTTCGGATATCATATTATTATTTTGGGGGGTATGGATAGAGGTATTGTTTTTTTTTTATTAAAGAGGGAGACGTGTTATAGTTTGTATACTTTATTTGTTCCATTGAACAAAAGGATCTATGTGTTAAAAGCAGTAACCCACTTACCCACTTACATAAAATAAAAAACTGCCATCTGCATTTTACATAACGTGCTGAGCAGGCTGCATATTAACCCTCTATGCTACTTTGATTCAAAACTGGAGATATGTTACCATTATTATTATTACCTTTGATTTAGTTGGCACACAAAGATCTCTGCAGCAGTTGCCTTAACCCAATTAAACATTTTGAAATGTAGACTTTGCAACCAAATTAAGCAGAACAGATTTACTGCCACATTTCTTCTTGTTGCCAATTTGTCTGTGGCAGGGTTTTAAAAAGAAATATATAAGTTGAGGTGCAGATTTTGCAGCGGGGTTGCATGCATTTTTTTGCACAACCCCGACGCACAATCAAATTTGTTAAATATTGTAATGTGTTCAATGTACTCACCTGCTAAACATATGCGTGAGGTCTTAACCGCTTCTATGCCTTGGACGAGATGATCTCGTCCAAGGCTACAGTTCCCCTGTGCCTTGGACGAGATCATCTCGTCCAAGGCACAGGGGAACTTGGGGGAGCGCTAGCGCGCCCCCGTGCACCCCCCTCCCCCCCAAGGCGGGGATGGAAGGGGAAGACCTTCCCCTTCCACCCCCCCTGTGATGTCAGTGCGCGAGCGCGCGCGTGCTGATTAGTCACAGGGAACTCCCCCATCGCGCTGGAAGCAGAGCTTCCAGCGCGATTGAAAGAGAAATGCTAAGCATTTCTCTTTCAATCACGTGGGGGAGGCCCGGAGGGGCTTCAAAGGGAAGGAAATGTATTTTTCAAAAGCCGGATTGCTTGCTTGGGGGGTTGGGGGGGCAAATTTATTTTAGGCCATTTCTGCCCCCGGGGGGGGGCAGAAACCTCTAGGCGCCAGGGGGAATTTCTTTTTTGTGTTTTTTTTTTGTTTGTTTGTTTTTTTAGAGATGGGGAGCGACCCATCAGGCAAGGGTCGCTCCCCTGGGGTGCAAATTGTATTTAGACCATTTCTGCCCCCCTGGGGGCGGATTGGCCGATTTTAGGTCAATCTGCCCCCAAGGGGGGAGAAACCACTAGGCACCGGGGATTTGTTTTTTGGCGCCAATGTCACGCAGGGGGAGCGACCCCGTAGGCAAAGGTTGTCCCCGGGCAGGGGGGGTTTAGGGGGGCTGGGCACATTTATTTTAGGGCATTTCTGCCCCCCCCCCCCTCCCGGGGCCGGCTGAGCTAGAGGCCAAACCCCACAGGTAGGCACTTTGCAAAAAACACCTCTGTTTTCTGTGAAAAAATATGTTGTGTCCACGTTGTGTTTTGGGCCATTTCCTTTCGTGGGCGCTAGGCCTACCCACAGAAGTGAGGTACCATTTTTATCGAGAGACTTAGGGGAACGCTGGGTGGAAGGAAATTTGTGGCTCCTCTCAGATTCCAGAACTTTCTGCCACAGAAATGTGAGGAACATGTGTTTTTTTAGCCAAATTTTGAGGTTTGCAAAGGATTCTGGGTAACAGAACCTGGTCCGAGCCCCACATGTCACCCCATCTTGGATTCCCCTAGGTCTCTAGTTTTCAAAAATGCACAGGGTTGGTAGGTTTCCCTAGGTGCCGGCTGAGCTACAGGCCAAAATCCACAGGTAGGCACTGTTTTCTTTCCAAAAATGGGATGTGTCCACGTTGCGCTTTGGGGCATTTCCTGTTGCGGGCGCTAGGCCTACCCACACAAGTGAGGTATCATTTTTATCGGGAGACTTGGGGGAACGCTGGGTGGAAGGAAATTTGTGCCTCCTTTCAGATTCCAGAACTTTCTGCCACAGAAATGTGAGGAACATGTGTTTTTTTAGCCAAATTTTGAGGTTTGCAAAGGATTCTGGGTAACAGAACCTGGTCCGAGCCCCGCAAGTCACCCCTCCTTGGATTCCCCTAGGTCTCTAGTTTTCAGAAAGGCACAGGTTTGGTAGGTTTCCCTAGGTGCCAGCTGAGCTAGAGGCCAAAATCTACAGGTAGGCACTTCGCAAAAAACACCTCTGTTTTCTTTAAAAAATTTGGATGTGTCCACGTTGCGCTTTGGGGCGTTTCCTGTTACGGGCGCTAGGCCTACCCACACAAGTGAGGTATCATTTTTATCGGGAGACTTGGGGGAACGCTAGGTGGAAGGAAATTTGTGGCTCCTCTCAGATTCCAGAACTTTCTGCCACAGAAATGTGAGGAACATGTGTTTTTTTAGCCAAATTTTGAGGTTTGCAAAGGAATCTGGGTAACAGAACCTGGTCCGAGCCCCGCAAGTCACCCCTCCTTGGATTCCCCTAGGTCTCTAGTTTTCAGAAATGCACAGGTTTGGTAGGTTTCCCTAGGTGCCGGCTGAGCTAGAGGCCAAAATCTACAGGTAGGCACTTCGCAAAAAACACCTCTGTTTTCTTTCAAAAATTTGGATGTGTCCACGTTGCGCTTTGGGGCGTTTCCTGTCGCGGGCGCTAGGCCTACCCTCACAAGTGAGGTATAATTTTTATCGGAAGACTTGGGGGAACATAGATTAGCAAAACAAGTGTTATTGCCCCTTGTCTTTCTCTAAATTGTTTCCTTCCAAATATAGGAGAGTGTGTAAAAAAGACATCTATTTGAGAAATGCCCTGTAATTCACATGCTAGTATGGTCACCCCGGAATTCAGAGATGTGCAAATAACCACTGCTCCTCAACACCTTATCTTGTGCCCTTTTTGGAAATACAAAGGTTTTCTTGATAGCAATTTTTTACTCTTTATATTTCAGCAAATGAATTGCTGTATACCCGGTATAGAATGAAAACGCACTGCAGGGTGCAGCTCATTTATTGGCTCTGGGTTCCTCGGGTTCTTGATGAACCTACAAGCCATATATATCCCCGCAACCAGAGGAGTCCAGCAGACATAACGGTATATTGCTTTCGATAATCTGACATTGCAGGGAAAAGTTACAGAGTAAAACGTAGAGAAAAATTGATGTTTTTTTCCCCTCAATTTCAATATTTTTCTTTTTCAGTTGTTATTTTCTGTAGGAAACCCTTGTAGGATCTACACAAATGACCCCTTGCTGAATTCAGAATTTTGTCTACTTTTCAGAAATGTTTAGGTTTCTGGGATCCAGCATTGGTTTCATGCCCATTTCTGTCACTGACTGGAAGGAGGCTGAAAGCACAAAAAATTTCAAAAATGGGGTATGTCCCAGTAAAATGCCAAAATTGAGTTGAAAAATTGGGTTTTCTGATTCAAGTCTGCCTGTTCCTGAAAGCTGGGAAGCTGCTGAGTTTAGCACCGCAAACCCTTTGTTGATGCCATTGTCAGGGGAAAAACCACAACCCTTCTTCTGCAGCCACTTTTTCCAATTTTTTTTAAAAAAACTACATTTTCACTGTATTTTGGCCAATTTCTTGGCCTCCTTCAGGGGATCCCACAAAGTCTGGGTACCTCTAGAATCCCTAGGATGTTGTATAAAAAGGACGCAAATTTGGCTTGGTTAGCTTATGTGGACAAAAAGTTATGAGGGCCTAAGCGCGAACTGCCCCAAATAGGCAAAAAAAGGCCTGGCACAGGAGGGGGAAAAGGCCTGGCAGCGAAGGGGTTAAGATCTGATGCCACTTCCTGTGAGGTCACATATAATGTCACGTGCAGTGATGTCAAACAATGTGATGTTACTTGTCATGATGTCACTTGCATACTGCCTAACTTGGTTAGTCCCCCTACTTCTCTTACGACTTGTGCCCTGTAGTCACCCATTCTCTCCCGAACATAGATTATCACATCTTTTTAACACAGCGCGAGTCTGATGCAGCTGCAATATTATCTTATTGTCAATCCTTAAAGCATATATTTTACGCAGAATTGTGATGAGTCGTCTTTCTCTTTTGTCACTAACCATTTTACCTCCTCTGCCGTACCACTGAAATGTTTCCATATTTCCAATAGAATACCAACATTCACTGTAAGTATTTGATAAGGCTATAGAATATGTAACATAAACTCTACTCTTACCGATCAAGATGCCTCTTTCGGTCATTATTCTGATGAAGGAAGAGGGTTTTCAGAGGGCAGATCGCCACAATATATTCTCTCTAACTCCTGTTTACTGAGGGCACAGTGCATGGGGTGAGGTAGAAGAGCATATTGCTGGGGTGACATGCTGACAACTGGTGGGGGCTGAGATAACATAACTTTCTTCCACTGCACGCCAATACCAAACCAGCAGACAAGGACGCCGCATCCCTCTTAGCTGAAGAAAATCCTGCCATCACGTTTGGACTTTGAGGGAAAAGTACCAGTTGCAGACACGTTGCTCCACAGGCAACAATGCTTAAATTCCGCTCTCTAATGTGATGTACAGTTTTAAATAAGCTCACGTCACGAAGGGACACCTCACTTGCCCAAATTCCCTGAAGAAAAATGTCAGCTGCCTCTGTATCCCGATATACTCACTGAATAACATCATTTCCAAAATAACATTGTGCAATCAGAACAGGAGGTAACATTCCTCCATCTGTTCTAAGACAAATAGGATTTTTCTGTTTATTTGTACGTTACTGCTGTCAAATGTTATAGAGTGAGTATTTCCAGTTCCAATGAAGGCACTAGGGCTAGAGACAGGCACGATAGAACATTGACTTTGTTACATTTCATTGCACCTGTCAAAAAAGAGAGAAGGATCGAGGTTTGTTCAGTAAAAATATGGAAGCTGTACCTCAGCACAAACACAGCCTTTCAAGAAAAATTATCTCTGGCTGTCTGTCATAGAATCGGTTCCAACGCTGATTTGGTGCCAAGTGAGAATCACGCATTGGCTGTAGGCTATTGGCATAAAAATCAGACTTTAATTTGTCGGGAGGATCCAAGTTATGCCGGTGGTATGCATAAAATGCTGCAGTTAACCACAATGCATTGTCATACTTTTCTTATGTCTGGGTTACTGTGTGCATTAAAATGATTGATTAACCTGCATCATCTTAATCATGGAGTTTTTTGCCAGATCTTCCCACGTACTGTGCTTAGAAGCACTTAATGGTGTTTACGCTTTGCACCAGTGTGGCAAGATGATCTCAAATTAAAAGTGATGCGCAATCAATATATTTCTGATAGAAAATTGAGATACAGTTTTAATGGAAACGGTCACAGCACAGCTTATACCATACAGCACGGCTACCATAAGGATGTTTTCAAGACTTTGGCTATGACTACAGTCAACATCTATTTATCCAAAGAGACCTCCCCATATGCCTCTCAAAAATTGTCGTAGCTTTACGGTTGTTTGTTGTAGATTACGGTTAATATGTGGCCATGCAGTGGGGACATTGCCCCCATGATATCTGGAGCCCAAATATTCTTTGGCACAAGCAGCGGGCACTTCATATAAGTGAAATGCTAGCTCAAAGTTATTGTTACTGACTTTAAGGCTGTTGACTAGTCCCATGCTGAGCTGAGCTTTACCACCATAACTCTGCTAAAGCCCCCATTAAAAGAAAATGGTGTTATTTTCCCCATCAACTGTCTCTTGTAGGGCCCCTTCTCCCTTTATACTGGGTATGGTAGCTGTCTTACTACATTTACAGTACAATACTAATGGTGTTAACTAAACCTATTCTTATCTGGACAGCACAAATCCTTTTTGGGCTAGACATAGCAAGTGAGACATTTTTCATGATCTTGGCCTCCGGCACCTTTGGCCCTCTTGGGATTAGGGGTGATAAGGTCCTTGATCCACCCTGAGGAAGTTAGTATTCTCTGCTGATGATAACAGTGGAATGCCTGGGGAGTGTCCCCAGCCTAATGAAGGAGCAGCCTAGGGCCATCAGCCTTATAGGTGCCTGCCTAGTGAGGCATGCTGTGCCACCTGGGCATTACTTCATTTTTTTTGTTAATATCTTTATTGGCATTTTCAACATATCAACAACTCTTCCGTCATCCGATCTCGGTTACATAAGTGATAATAAACGGTCAAAGGCGTGCATCGCTAAATCATGGCAAGGGCCAGCGTCAGGTCCAGAAACCTAATTCTCACCCTACGCTTCTCAGGTCTTGGGAAGGCACCCAACAGGCAGGTCTCTATGTTTTGCAGTATAGTGTATTTGAGCCAGGTGTTGCAGGAGACCCTCTTGGGATATGCTATTATTTTGCTCCAGTCCCTGTCTGTAAAGTCCCTCCCGCAGATATTATCCAACTTTGCCCTCAGGGCCGTCAGAGGCTGGCGCTCCATGCCGCTTAATGCCTTATAAAAACCAGGTGACCTGTTAGCGACAAGTGCGTAGTGTCAGAAATAACCGCAGAGCATCATGAGTTTTGGGTTCTCTTCTTCGGCACTGCCATAGGGCTGCAAACGTTTGGCGTAAAGCTCCGTAAAGCAGAAATTGACCCCCAGACAGGGCACACTGCTCCATTATATCATCAAAGAGCTTAAACATCCCAATCCGGAAGCAATCTCCCACCAACACCAAGCCTGCAGTCGTCCAGGCAGTCAGATCTGCTGCAGTAAAGAAAGTAACTGGGTCACCATGTGGTAAACCCACCAAGGGGATCCCTGGGGTGTATGGAATCACCTTGTTGATACTCACCTGGCAGCCTTTCCAGGTGTATAATGCCATCTGCAGTAGAACAGAGGGATGGGAGATCCTAACATCCTGTCTAAGGAGCTTTGGGAGGAGGAGATTCTGGTGAGGGGTGAGGCCCATGTGATCCAGGGGGCTAAGGTTCGAGTCATCAAGCCATTTTCAAGAGCAACTGCATTTCTGGTGCCAAATAGTACAACTTGTAGTCCAGCACCACGAACCACCTCATCCAGTGGGCTCTGTAAAGTCTTGAGCAAAACCCTATGTCTGCCCCCATCGCCAGATCAGATCCCTGAGCGGCACATCACCTTGCTTAAACCAAGTAAAAGGGATAGTTACTGGTAAATTTACAAAATAATACAGGAGACACGGAAGAACCATCATCTTAAAGACTGCAATTCACGCCATCAGAGATAGTTTCAGTGATCTCCAAAAACAAACGTCACCCTTAAGGGACTGATATGCTTTCCCCAAGTTTCTTTTGCAAAGGTCGGCCACTGAATGATAGACATCCTCTCATCTGAGACCCTCTGGCTTGTCCTGGGGGCACAGTACATCAGCAGCGCAGGGGAACAGGCAGGTCCTAGATCGGTTTAGTCGTAGGCCTGACACCTCCCCAAAGTCCTCGAGGCGCACCACTGCTTTATTTGCCCCCCTCATGCCATTAACCACATACATAAAGAAGATCATCTGCATAAAGCAATATAATGTGCTGGACTCGTCAACCATTCTGCCCTCCCCATCTCCCTCTGTGTGGAACAGTGATACCAGGGGTTCTATGGCCAAAGCAAACAGCAGGAGCGACAGAGGGCAGCCCTGTCGTGTGCCCCTGTAAATGTCATATTTGGAGGAGATCATATTCCCTGTCCTCATCTTTGCGGTTGGGTCAGTGTAGAGTAACATGACCCACCTAATCCATTCCTCCCCCAAGTCCATCTTGTGCATGACCTTGGTTAGGAAGTCGCACCTGATAGAACTGAATGCCTTTTTAAAGTTTATCGACATGAGCACAACATGGGGCTGGGTCTGCAGGTCCAGGTGATATGAGACATGGAACAGCCTGCGTATGTTAAGGGCCATACTTCTGCTCCGAATAAATCAGTTCTGGTCCTCATCTACCAGATTCTGCATGTATGGAAGAATTCTATTTACCAAATGTTTGCTGAGAATTTTGAAGTCCATGTTAGGCATGAGTAGAGGCTGGAATGCAGTAGTTGGTAGACCTGTGGTTTTAGTCTGGGGGAGCGGAAGTACCATGGTGTCTCTGGGTGATGCAGGTAACCACCCCTCATGTAATGAGGTTGTATATAGGAGTACTAACTTTGGGGCCAGTGGATCTATGTAGGATCGGAAGTATTCAGCCGGAAGGCTGTCCATGCCTGCTGTTTTGCCAGAGGCCATCTCGTTGGCCACCTGTTTAATCTCCTGTACCGTAATGGGCCAACCCAATATTTCTTTAGTTATAGGAGGCAGCTGCTGTAAGCTATACATGCAAGAAAGTTAGATTGTGCCTGGTCAGATAAGGTTTCAGGACATCCACACAGGGTCTCATAATAGTCCCGAAACCCATCATTAATGGGCCCTGGTGCATGAATACGTGACCCTGGGGAGGTGGTCAGGTGTCAAATAGTGGCACCTCGGGATTTTGAGTGTAACAGCCATGCCAGGAGCCAACCCGACCTGCCTTCCTCATCATGTGCCCTAGTTATATAGGTTTTGTAATCAATACATTTCAGTCTGTGCAAAATGTCATTGTGTTGTTTACAGGCTTCACTGAGTTTTAAGCTAATAGTGGGGTCTGTACGCTTGCCTGTTTCCAAAGAGTGAATGGAAGTCTCCAATGTGTGCAGTGCTTTGTGCAGTTCTCGGCTAACACCCATGGTCTGATTCAGGCATTATCCCCTAATCACCACCTTGAATGTCCCCCACTAGACACAAGAGCAGATGAGGCAGACACTTGATTCAATTCAAAGTATTCAACTATATTTTTGCTCAGCAATTCTCTGTAACTATCATCTTCCAGCAAAGCGGGTTGGAGTTGCCACTGGGGAATCCCGGGCCTATCGGTGAGTGGACGGAAGGCCACGAGCAAAGGGCTTTGATCTGGGAGAGTGTGCCCCAGGCATTCAGTAAGCTTCACATAATTACAAAGCCTCCTAGAGAAAAATAAGCCATCTATTCTTGTTTGTAGATCATGTATG
This sequence comes from Pleurodeles waltl, assembly GCF_031143425.1. Taxonomy (NCBI): domain Eukaryota; kingdom Metazoa; phylum Chordata; class Amphibia; order Caudata; family Salamandridae; genus Pleurodeles; species Pleurodeles waltl. The sequence continues at coordinate 647,974,331 of NC_090442.1, forward strand.
TGTGTGTAATAAAAGAAATCGCACTCCTGGCCCTGCTGGATCTGCCACAAGTCCATGAGTGCCTAGCGGCGGATCTATCCTTTAAACCCCACCGCAAGTCTGTGGGCCGGGGCCCCTGAAGGTGTGGAATGGAACGGTCTAGGGTGACATCCCCACACAATTAAATTTACCACCCAGTAAAAGATCCCCATGCACCACCAAGTCCAGCGGCGCCAACAGTGAGTGGAGGAATGCCACCTGGTCCTAATTCGGGGCATAAATGGAACCAAGGATCACCTCTTTACCCATTAATCTGCCATGAAGCAGGACATATCTCCCATATCTATTGATCAGTTCCCTAATGAGTTTGAAGGGAGTTCCGGCTTTTTTGTGTATAATTGTCTGCGCCACCTTCATCTGAAACATTCGATTTCTGCCCCATGATATGTGTTTCCTGCAACATTGCTGCATGGACAACCCTTTGTCGCAAGAAACGGTGGATCTTATAGTGTTTCTCAGCAGGCCCCATCCCCCTGAAATTCCATGCTATACAGTGTATATCCTGCAGCGAACCCACCATCCAGTCAGAAGCGCCCTTGAGCCCCATTTCATAGATGTTGCAGCCACCAAGCATGCCAAAGTTTCATTCATCCAATTATACAGTGCCCAGAAAAATCCTATAGTGAATATAAACAAACAAGACAAAACCACAACTGTAAACACCCTCTTCCCAGGGCTGAATTGCAATGGCAACCGCCCAAACACAGTAAGTCCCCAAAAGGAAACGAAGTCAAACCAGCAAGTCCACCACACCCTGGTAGTGAGTGTGGTGGTGAGAGGGCGGTGTGTATGGGTCACCGATCATGGTATCATTTAGGCCCAGGAAATGTACTTACAGTCAGGGTGTGGGGTGTCCAGAGCACCAGAGTCCAGGCCTATTTCCATTGTCTTCCAGCTTTGGCCAGGCAGCACCCCCTTGCCCTTCACACCAGGGCCGAGGCTCACAAGGTTTCTGCATTACGGCACCTGATTGTAGATGTCCTATCTGGAGAGTGGGTTTAGGTTTGGACCAAAAAACAAGGGGGCATCACAACAAAAGGTCAATCCCCGTCAAGGGTGTGGTGGAAGAAGACATCAAATCAAGTCGTCCACTGTTTGCGGGATCACCACTGGTAGGTCGTCTTCCCCTGGGTAAACTGTTCCATTTCCGAATCTGTCACTATTTCTTTATTGTCTGTTCCCAACTCATGATCTGAACCATGGTGAATGGCAAGATCTGCCAATGCCAGAATTGAGGATTCTTTCTCTTCGTTCACCAGTTCCTTAGTCGGTTTCTGGAGTTTGTTTCTGCCCCAGAATGTTCGAGTTTTCTTGTTGAGGCAGCACTTTTCCCCTCCTGATTTACACTGCCGTCCATTCCACGGGATCCCCGCATTATAATTTTTAAGCCAGTCATGCGACTTGAGGAGTTTCATAGAAGTGCGTCTTCTCATCCATGACGAGTTTCAGTTTGGCAGGGAACATCAGTGAGTGCCGAATACAGGCGTTCCTGAGTGTTCTTTCAGCATACGAAGCCTGTTTAGTCTGGACACCGACAGCATAATCAGGGAACATAGTCACATTACCGTTTCCCATTTGGTAAGGGCCCTCCAATCTAGTGCATCACAGCAGAGTGTGCCGGTCGCGGAAGTGAAGCAACTTGACAACTACTGTGCATGATTGTCTATGAGGTGCGGGCGGCCGAGCAGGTTCTCTGTGGGCCCTTTCTGTCATGAAAAAGGGAGTGAGGTTTGTTGGTAGAATGATTGATCTAAGCAAATTCTCAAGATATGTCACCATGTCTGCCCCTGCAATGCCTTCCAGAAGCCCCACTACATGAGTGTTGTTTCGTCTGTTGCGCCCCTCAGCATCCTCAGTGCGGTATTCCAAAGTATGTACTCTGTCAGCAAGGGAGTCGATTTGGCGCACAAGGTCTTTCTGTGCCAGGCAGACTTCTTCGTATCCCCTTTCTGCCTCCTGTACCCTATCGGCCTCTTTATGATGCTTAGCCTGCATCAGGCCCATACCCACAGACACTGTGCTGATATCTTGCTGGAGGGCAGTTTTAGTGTCCACTATGGCCGCCAGTATCTGATAGAATTAGAGTTGCACAGAGGATGACATACTGACCTTCTCATCAGGCAGGTTTGAGTCATATGTCTGCAGGTCCTGTGGGGCCTGAAACTGTCTGGTTCAGGACTTCCCCATGTTCATTATTGTGTCATAATCCCTTGTGGAGGTGAGTGCCAGTCTAAGTTCTTATGTAAGGATTGCTATCCTCCGGGAGGATGTGGAAGCTCCACTATACGCTCTGCATGCTGTCCTGTGGCCATGCCCAACCCTACATGTACAGCCTGAGACTTCATCCAAAGCACGTCTGTGGGCACAAAGTGTGGGGCAGACTCCGGTGATGTATATTCACGGCGATATGAAGCATTTGCAAGTGTCTGGGGCATTTTCCCCTTAGCTCTGCAGGAGTGGGGTTGGGGGCCCATGATGGCCTTTTGGGCCTGCTAGGGGTCACCTCAGGATCCCTCTTGCAGGACAGAAGCGTGGTGGGGAGCGATCCCTCTCCAGTATTTCACCTGCAGTAGCAGCCTTGTGCCAGGCCTGCCCCCTGCTCCAGCCAGATGAGCATCAGGTGAGGTCCCGCAGACCACAAGCCCCTGCCACCAGCTATGTCCCTGTCAGTTGTACTGTTCTCCAAGACTGGGCCAGCGGTTTCAAGCAGGAAGTGGAAAGCCCCTCCTAAGCTGGGCGCAATTACCACTGCAGAAAGGGTGATTCGGTAAGGGGTCCCCCCGTAAGCGTTGGTTTCATCGCAGCCCCCAGTTCATGGGGTCAAGTAGCACACGGTCTTACAGCTCTCCCCCAGGAGCACAATGTAGAGGATCCGGCTCACCAACAGCTGTCCAGGAGTGCAGTGGGAAGAATGTGACCTTCCTGCGCTCTGTTGTCAATTTCAGCAGCACTCCCGACCTGCGTCAGGCCCCCTCCGGCCTCGATCCAACCAGGAGAGTGCTCAGCGTGCCGGCCTGTGGCCTAGGCCCATGCGTCGCTGGCCGCCCTCTCTGGCCACTGTGGTCCAACTATCTGAACGAGTGCCCGCTGGTGGGTGATGCCTGGCCGAGCTATCCTACTCTCAGACCCCAAGAGCACTCCGATTTGAAGCAGGAATCACCAGGCCAAAGTGACTCGTTTCAATCATGCGTCTGCCATCTTCAGCAGTGTAGCCACGCCCCCTCACCTGGGCACTACTTAGTTGAGGGACCACTTGCCATGTGACTGCAGTCTACTGAGGGGATTTGCTTACATTTCATGTTTGTGTGTGTGCCCTTAGCCTTTATTAGAATTTTAACTGAGTTATTGGCTCAGGGAGCCCACTGCAATCGTTCCTGTAGGCACCCTTGCCCCTAAACACTTATTCAGAGTCCCCTATCCATCGGGCCCTAGGTCACTAGTTGAACAAAATCTTTGATTCTCATCCAAACCTCATTATTTTTAAGACAGACATCAATGAAATAAGGGTCATATGCCTCACAAATTGATTGACAACACATGACAAATAATGCTAAGATGCTCCCAAATTTCACATACCACTTCTGCTAATGCTTCAAGTTTAGCGGAATCCCAGCTTCTAGTGTTTCCTCCTGAAATTAAGGGCTATGTGGTTCTGATCTTTATGTTATGGTAGAACACCTGACCAGTTGCCCTTTAACAAAACAGATGTGGCTGCATAAGAAAGAGTAATCATCAAAAGTAACATGACATGCCAGTCATCGGAACAAAGTGCACAGCAAGGGAGGGCCCAGGATCACTTAGATGGGGCACTACCAGTGCCAGAGCAATACCAGTGGAGCCACAAGCAGTGGAGGTACAGTTAGTTGACCCTCTAGCAATGCAGCAAAAAGCAAAAGAACGATAGGTTCCAAACATATAAGCAAATTATCCAGGGCAAGTAAGCCTCTGACAAAGGAGATTTTGGCAAAGACAAACCTAAGAACAGTGAGGGAGAGCCAATCCGCAAACTGTAGATGTGTTGTTAGTAGCTACCTGGTTAAAAAGGTAGCTACAAGACTAAGAAAGGAAGAGTGCTTTATGTGGACCTGGATGTTGTTTAGTTTCAATTGCCTTGTTGGCCTAACACATATCAACCCATATGCGTACAGGTACTTCACTATCCTTTTTGGGCACTACCACTAAGGATCAAACCCATTGCTTTGGACCAGTAATATGCTCAATAATGTCAGGTTTGAGTAACAATTCAAGTTCTTTTTCAACAGCTTTTTGTAAATGAAATGCCATTTGTCTATGTCTCTGAGCAACAGGACGAACATCCTCATTATCATGCAGCTTTACTTTACAGTCTTAAGCTTCCCTTAATCATGAAATAATGAAGGTAATTGTCTTACTGTTACATGATGAGAATTCATGTTGTAATTCACAGAATTCCATATCAGCAGCTGTGCTGAAAGTGAGTAGACATGGGCTTCATGCCATCGCTTGAAGCACATGATGGGTGCTTGCACCTTCATTTTCTTGTGTTTCATTGTCACTTCAAACTAATCTTGACTTTTTATGAGCATTCATGCAGCCCGTGTACACAGCTTGCTTTTTGATAGCGTAAACAGCTTCTGGAAGTAGTTCATTGTTTTTTTTTCAGGCATTATGTTTATTGATGCACCACGGTTGATTATGAAAGATACCGAACAACCATTTATTTGCAATGTAATCTTTGGGCAATGTTTGTATGTTTTTGGAGCTTTACATGTCCACTTTTCTTTGACTGATATTTTCTTCACATGTGGCCAATTCAACTTGTGCACCTTTCTCCGAGGTAAACATTGACATGGCATAACCATCTTCCTCACTTTCACTTGATATTGAGACGGAAGAACTGTTTGGAAAGTTAGATGACAACCAACTTTGTCCAGTATCAATTTGCCTCAACTGATGTCACCATTTGGACTTGTGGGAGTGCGTCAAGCGTTGCTTCTGAAACATTCTGGCGGCCACCCTGTCTTTACGCCGTGATGCCCCTAAGTTTTTTTCTCCCTTTACAAGCATTACAAAATGGTTTTCTTTCGCACTGCCATTACATATCTGTCCAGTGGCAGGACATTTGTCTTCATGCGGAAATCAAAATCCCCATCTAAAACATAACTTCTTTTTATGTGTAGACGTAATTATGTGTCTTTCAGTCATTTGCTTTAGCTTACTTTTTACACGCATGACTGATTCACTCTGGGCTTCTCTGGCCTCCATGTCAGAAGCTTGACTTTCAGCACGCTCTTCAGGTCTGACAGCCGTTAACACTCGCTTCAGAACTAGAGTTTCTCTCAGCATTCGTTGCCCGAACACATCTGACAAGCATCCATCAATAATAATTCTAAAACGCATGGCCTCTTCATCATTAAATTCCTTGAATTTACGGTGATGAGTGTATCAAGTCTCTCAAAAAAACAATTAATGATTTTTCCTACTCTTTGTCGTTCCTGACTAAAAATATATCTTTCATAATCAACGTTTGGTACTGGATTGAATTTGAGATTCAACACTGTTTTATTCTGACGTTCTGTGACTTCTTTGTCAGTGCTCTGTAATTTCTTTATGACCTCCTTCACACCATCACCAGCAAGACTCTTGAGATATTTGATAATCTTCCTGTTATCAGTCTCATCAAGTGCGTCAATGAAATCACCAAATGTCTCTATCCAAGCAGTCCATCAATCACCAATGTTTTGTTTTTTGGCAGTATTGAAAGGTGGTGATGATTTCAGGAAGGCAGCAGCATCAGTGTGGAACTGACGTTGAGAGTAACATACTCTCTGACACTGTTTGATAATGATGTTTATGCAAATCAAGATCCTTTGACGTGCTGGCCTCAGGATCATCTTAAACATTACATGGAACTGTGGCTTCTTTCTTAGCTCCCATGTGAAAAATGTCACTATTCGAAAAGTCTCTTTCAACTCTATTCTTTGAAGACGTATGCAGCTGTTCTAAGCCCACAACTTTATGGGCACACCTCATCAGGTATGGACAGCTCAGTATGCACAACCCTGGGCACTTCTCTTGGAGCCACTTCACTGAGTGCTCTAGTATAATGGCTCTCTTAAGTGAATTCAGTAAGTCATTTATTTCTTCCTTTCTAAAAATAAATTTGCACTTCCTGACACCTGGTGAGCTCCACTTTGCAGCCCTTCTCTTCACAGTGTTATTTGGCAAGTTATCATTATCTTTTGCTTTGCTTGGTAAACCTGGTTGTATCTGCCTTCAGCGTTAACCCTCTGTATAATGTACAATTTCATCTTGCGTGGTAGCACAGTACCTTTATGTATGGCCTGACTAGCAGTTTCTTGTGCAACAACGTGTAGATTCTTTACAATGCTTTCATCATCTTCATCTGCTTCACCGGGGCTGGAGCTACACTTTGACTCCACATGCATGAAGCGTTTATTCCGTACTTCAGCAGTGACATACGTGGAACGCATGAGCACCTTGCTTGAACCACGGCAAACTACCTGGGACAGCAGAATTGTTTTTGGGTTACTTATCCCCTATCTTGTCACCAGTTGTAGCGTCCTCCACAGCCTGGGTACCCGCTAAAGACCACGGCATACACGGAGCTGAATATTAAACATCTTTATTCTTCTGCATGCAACTGCAAACTTTACATTCAAAACCACGCTTTCATTTTCATTCCGCTCTAACCATTATGTCACACTTCAACAGCATCTGTTCGGAGCCAAAAGGGTTCCGTCATAAAACTCACAAGACACTTCAACGTGTAGGCTGTGTTTGTCATTGAGCAAATAAGAGTGGTCTATATTTACATTTTGTAGCTAGTGTGTGACCTTCTCATTTTTCCCTACTGTATCTTGCTTACTGGTGGCAGAGGTTTTCACTAGTGGACATCTGAGCATAGGCTGTTTTCAGGAATCCACAAATACTCTGAATTGTTCAAAAGATGGTTTCATTCTAAGACCTCTTCATAGCTCAATTCAAATCCTGCCTAAAACTGTGAAGGAAATATTTACCCACAATGTTATGTTTGAAGGCATCAGGCCACCAAGTGGCCACATTCTGAAGAGAAGACTTGGAAAGGAATATATTGTTTGTGGTTCTTGATAAGATCGCAGTCAAAACTTGTGCCATGCTTATCCAGTTATTTTTATTGTTTAACCATGTAATAGTTTTCTCAAAATAGGTTTTACCCATTAGCTCAAACCTTAGAAGCTTCTGAACCGAATGTTCTTTGACAAAGTAAAAAAACAACCCCAGTATACAAACAGTATCAATGTAGATGAGTGTGGGAATTCAGACGTCAATGATGATGCTGTAGATTATAGAGAGGTATGAAATGTTTGTGCCTTTAAAAGCCAGTCTGTAGGTCTTTAGGGTGAACACACCTTTCCAGGGAAAACCCTTTATGCTCCTGACTGTTCTACTACTTCGTCCTGCTCCCACTGCATAACAGAAAGCACCACCTCTGCTTCTCTGTCTAAGCACCTGCAGGTACCTTTCCCATGACTTGGGAAGTCACAAGGGAGTCATTGGAGGTGTTAGGCAAGACACATGAGAAGACCACAGTGAGGCCAATTCGGTTGAGGAAGTTTGTATCCAAAGCACCGAAAACAAATGGACTCTCAGAATCCCTGCAACAACCCATGTTGAGAATCCAAAACCTGAACAATTTCCAGGGAAGACAAGTTAGTAATCATGGTCTTCACCCACTAGTGCTTTGAGGCTTAGCAACCATTGCAAGGGCCAGGAGGCATGACCTCTGGTTCCACCTGCTGAGTTGCTGCCCTAAACTGCTGATAATCATCACCGACTGTTGTTCCTTCTGTTCTGGGCCAAACGCATTAGACCTGAAGAGAGGCATCGGACATGTGCTTTTCTGATAATTTGCCAAGGTCGCTAGCCAGGCTGGAAAAATTCACGGACTCCACCCATACTGCCTTCCTCATTGCCCCCACAGGATGACACTGTCCTTGATGAATTGTGCCACAGGCTCTCCTCTTGGAGCAAGTTCCCAAAAACTATTGCAAAGGCCACATAGAAAGGGCCTCTTACCCCTGTGGACTTGCTTCACAGGAATGACTGCCTCAATCTTCCTGTACCTCCCCGTGTGCAGCATTTAGAAGGACCGAGACACTCAATTGGCCTAAGTCTAATATCTGATGCCTCGATTAGCTAAAGTCCTTAAGCCTCAAACCTGTTTGAAGGCTAATTATCTGGACCTGATGAAGCCAGTAGGATCCCTACATTAATTCAACTCTGTGGTTTCTGGTGCTAGCACATGCTTTACAAAGCACTATGCTCTTTTTTCTCCTTCCTTTTACTTTGGTCGTTATGTCCACGGTACAGAATTGTCACAAATTCTATGATCTTATGTCTATCCTCCATTATTCACTAATAATTTTATATTTTGCCAACTGGGCAGTGAGATATTTTTCGAATTTATTTTGTTTGCATTTTATATTTGTTCATAAGTTTTCCTTTTTAATTACAATTGCCAGTCATTGTACTTTTGCGAATGCATGCTTTCAGGCTGTTTACATGCAATGATTTTAATTAATTGAACATTAAATAAACTGCCTGAGCAAGCAGATGAAAAATAAAACGATAGATTTATTTTTAATGATTTTTCATCTGCTGGCTCAGACAGCAGAGTGTACAGGGAGGGGCGGGGCTGGGCCACTGGAGGTGGGAGGGGGAGAAAGGGAGAGTGTACTAAGTGTGCATGTGTGTTTGGCCGGACGTCTGAGGCTGGCCAAACACACATGTGCACTTGAGTTTCTCCAACCCGGCGGTATACACAGCCGGGCTGCAGAAACAGCACAGACCCCAGGCTTGTGTCAGAGCCACTTAGACAAATCCCAATGCTGCTTACATGCTATGTTTGGCATGTAAGCACCACAAGGATTGCTGGAGAGCCTGTGCTGCTGTCCCAGCGAATGCTGCTGGGACCCCACAAGAGGGTCACGAGGTGGCTTGAGACGACGGGAGACAGCAGTGTGAGGGAAACGGTAAATGTTTTCTTATTTTTTAAAAAAAATATTGTTTCCCCTATCGTCCCCCATCATCTCCCCCAACCCCCTTGACATATGCAGCGGCTGCCGCTGGTGGCTATACTTTAGTTCCAAAAGCAATACATTCTATCTGGTGCCCATTGAGATGGAGAAAGTAGTTGGTCAGCCAGAACTCAGTGTAAACCTATCCTCAGTTTCATTTAATTTCTTGCCTTAAATTTCTTGGAGATCTCACAGCTAGAGCCACCATCTAAACTGTAGATAGATCAACCATCACCAGCAAACAGGCTGAGCCCTCGTATGCAATCAGATAATCCAGCCAGAGAGCTTTCTGTGCCATGATTAGGTCATAAGGTAGACTTAAAGACTTTAAAGAAACAACCAAATGTTATCCTTCATATGTGTCTGACGATGGCTTACACTTGTTTTTTTCTAAGATTTTGCCCAACAGAAGCAGGCTAGTATTTGGTCTGAATTTTGATGTGACTACGGGGTTCAGATTTGTTTTGTTTTTGTGGTGAAAGGTGGCAATACACTTTTTAATAGTTCTCTCTTGTGGAAATCCTTAATGGAGTTAATTAGTTGACAGACTACAAAGCCAGTTTTGGGTGCAAAGGGCCAGATGTATGACCATCAGAGGTTGCGACTGTCAATTTGCAAATTTTAGCTATTCCCAAATTGCGAGTCACAAACTCCGATGTACAACAGTGTCTGAGACACTGTTTGCAATTCCCAAATGGGTTGCAAGGGATCTGCCTCATTTGTATTCATGAGGCAGGTCACAATTTGCGACCCATTGGGAATGGCCGGCACTCACAGAGTTGGCAGCCTAGGGTCAGCAGACCACCATGTCTGTGATTGCTTTTTTAAATGAAGCATTTTTTTTTAAATGCAGCCTGTTCTCTTTAAAGGAAAAGGGGATGCATTTCAAACAAAAAATAGAAAAGTCTCCTTTTTATTTTTTAAGGGGAGGCAGTGGTCCTTGGAAACACTGCTTGCTCATACAAAACGTTGGCAACCCCATGCACAAACAGGAAGGGGTCCCTTGTGAGTCGGTAAATTCTGAATGTTTTGCGACCACATTCCAGTCACAAAACATTCATACATGCCAGTGTGTTTCGGTATTAGGATGGGATGCCCTAAACACTCTCCATCCTAATACTGAATGGCAAAACAAAATGTGCGTCAGTAACCGACTCGCATTTCGCCTTTGGTACATGCCAAAATGCATTTTACCCGTTACAATGGCCCAATGGGCTGTTTGCAACTGGTAAAATGTGTTGTACATATGACCGAGTCCCTAATTAGCTATTTTCCTAGGATTTACTGAGGAATCCATAGGTTTAATTGATTTTTAGGTTGAGCATAGCAGCGCGCAGGCACTACTTTTCTGATGTTTTGTTATGTATCTGGGCTTTTAATCACACCCACCGCACACCCATCACTATCACTCGTTCATGGGCTTGCTCTTCAAAAATCCTTTGTTTTTGTTGGTAACAGCTTTACGTTTGTCCCTCCTTAGGGACGTTTTGTTACTGCCTTGGCTATCGACCCTATTACATGGCTAATTGCACTTTTGCTGATAACTTTGACTGCGAGCAGACTTCTTTTCAGGGTTGAGCCTGCGTCGCATGCGCTTGCGCATGTTTATGGCTTGCGAGACGCTTTAGTAGTTAGAAAAGGGCTCAGAGCCCAGTCCATGTTACGTCAGTGTCTTCATTGGTTTGTGGGCTTGCCTTTTAAAATCTGCTTGCTTTCATTAGTGGAAGGCATGCATACGTCATGCTTTTTCCAGTGGTTAGCCCTCCTCGAGCGTAGCGACCAAGTACTGAAAACATGCAAGGCTCGCTGTTTTCCATCCGGTTTGTGGACTACATTTTATCTTTTTTCGCAGCACGATCTCGCTGGGCAGAAGTCGAGCATTTTGCATGACATCGACCCTGTTACACAGTTAATTGCACTTTTCCCGATAGGTTTCACTACGAGTGAACTGTAGCAGCGCGATCGTGCCCTTTTTTTCATTTTAATGTGGCAAGAAAAGACCGGTTGAGAGTTTACAACTGCTAATAGCTCCAAATCAGAGAAATGCCAGACCTGTTGCATTGCGAATGCTTGTTTTCCTTTTGTCTCTCTATTCGCGCTGATGGCGGCACTTTGAATCAGCTCGCTTATGTCAAATGTTTTACTTTTTATTTCAAATTTGTGTGGCAAGAAAAGTCCAGTTAGTAGTTTACAACGCTAATAGCTCTAACTCGAGCGAACACCAGGCCATTGCAGTTCAAATGCTTGTTGTACACATCTGTAACGCGTGTTCCTAGCTGGTCAGAAATGCTGCTGCTCCTGTGACTCCATGTGGGCGATACACTCCTGAGCTCAGACGGGGTAGGGGAGCACCAAGCAAATAGCTATTCAGTTCTGCATCTGCGGACCATGTTTTTGCCTTAATATCTAGTTTTGATTGTATTCATCATTCCCCAAAGTCCCAGGTTCAGTTTGTGCCACTGCTCAATCTGTTTTCAAAAACATCAGGAGTTTGCCAATTACCCCGTAACGGATCAGCTGTTTTTATTTCTGTGGTATCAACCTTGTTATTTCTATTTTCTGTTCCACTGTTTACCATAAAATGGAGATTTGCAATTTATCAATAAATTCTGTGTGCTGGTGAGATAGGCTTCCGCATCCGGCGGGTGTTGGCCACACTGCTGCATTTCCATTGTCACATTTTTGTAAGCCTGTCATAATTTGGAAAACATATCCAGGTTCTATAGTGGAGTACATTATATTACAGTGTATGGTTCTAATATTGACAATGGGCATGCACCCAAGACTTTATCTCACGAGCCGCAAATTGCTTCATGTAACAGCATCACTTACCCAACTCAGCGGTACTCATTTTATCATCATTGGAAAGATGAAATGCTAAACCGCCCCAAGAGGATACAAACCTGTGACCTTCAGACTACTCACAGATTTCTGCAATGTTATACTAACACACTGAGATATTTTGCTTTCATATACAATATTTCGGAGTATTAATGCAGCTTTCCCAGATGTACAATGCATATACTTGCAAAGAAACAAAAAAAAGGTCAGATACATCTTCATACATGCAGTAGGGGGACACAAGTGTGTGCTCGAAAATAGAAAGAAATTCAGAACGAGAGAACGAATCTGCTTACAACAAAACATTCCCACCTTCCAACAGCTGACCTGCTAGGGACCGCAGTGCACCTTGAAATAAACTTCAGTGCACAGTGCATGCAGCACAGTGAAGTGCTTTTATCATATTTTGAACAGAATAACTCATGGGCCAGGACGTCTTAGAAGGTTGAAATACACAGGAGGCTGAGACAGATCCCAAGTTGAATGCACTGAGGAGACAGCCAGGGCGACCTGGAGAAAGGACAGCCGCTGGAAATCTCGAACCCCAACACTGCGCCCCTTAAACTAGGTTAAACCCGGCTCCTGTGCATAAAAAGCCTGGCTGATACACAAATGAATTCCTAACATCACAAGCAGACTCCTTTGAATTCCTGCTGCCCTATTGGAAATCACATTTAAAGGGTCAATGAAGGCGTACCATAAAAGATATATTTTGTATTAGTTCCGAACGTGGATTACTTACCTAGCAAGAAATACTTTGTTTATAAATTTGACATTTTCTCCCTGTGCTTTGTTTCATTTCATCATGTAAACTATTCTACAATTGTTTATTAAAGCAGTTTGACAAAAGCAATTAATCATCACCCTACTCCTGTTTTAAATAACACACTACAATTATTATCATGTACCAATAGATTCTTGCCTTTTAACATTCTGTAAACTTCAATCATTAGGAAATACAATGTGGACAGGAATCCTTTTCATTGTTTCAGAATTTCTATTGCATTTTGTTATAACTTATGCACTACTATGTAGAACCGTGCAGTTTGAGTTTTAAGGGCCTTGTTTGAAAAAATATTCCATTAGGCCTCCTGGCCCTTTATACGCAGGGCCACTGTAACTATGTAGCAAAAAGGACCAACATTTGTGGCAGGTTTGACCAATTAATGAGGCAAAAAAGTCTAGTTGTGTATTTACAATGCAGACATCCCCAACTCACGTAAATGTGAGACCTACTGCATTGCAAATGCTTGTTTAAAATGGATTCAATCTTCACTAGAGTGGATTGATACATTGAAAGCAATTTCCCAGGCTCTGGTGGGGTGCTGGTGTGGCAACTGGCCACTTAGCATTTGCAGCCAGTCACTGCAGATATTACTGATTTTATGACAAGACCGGAGGCTCCTATTATGGGTTTCTTTTATTGCTTTATTTAATGAGCAGCAGTCAAGAAAACTACAAATCCCATAAGACTTAACATCTACAGCCAATGGGATTAAAAACGTAGTTCAAAACACACCAGAACCAATAGTCATAACGATATGCCATTGTGATGTCACTTGACTGCAGGCAGCCCTCTTTTCTTGCTGCTGCAGTCGAGATAAGTCGCACTTTCTTTTATTCACGCTCCTTTTATTATATATTTAGTGAATACTGTTATTTTACAGGATATGGTATTGTTTGCATTTACTATGTTCGACGGCAGGTTGCTGCATGTCCTTTTTGTTTACCGTTCACTCGTACACAGCACTCGTGCTGTTACGAGCTGAGCGCTTCAGTTTTTAGCACATGGGGTTGTTTACTTTTAGCGCGCGCTCTGAATTCCAGGCATTCCTTTGCCTCAGGCAGCAACCGTCATTCGGATTGCTCCTGAGGCAAGGACGTCGTGTGAAGAGCGCTCCGCGGAGACTCTCATTCTTTATCCTGAACAACTTTTGGTTGTTCCAATTCGACGTTTACCCTACTATTAACCCTTCCACACCCATAACTTTAGTTTTCTCCCCCCTTTTTACTAAAAAGGACCCCGTTTTTTCCTGGCAAAGTTTTGTTATTTTTTTAAAAAGAATATACAAATTTATTTCAATTTTTGGATAGAAGTTGGCAGTTCCTTGAGTTACATAAAATATTTTTTATTAATATTAGACACCATGGAACCTGGCGCTTCCTCTATGGAGCAGGGTGTTTCCACTGAACTGGAAGATATAAGACATGAACTCTGTAATTTTATTAGAAGTTCTGTCCATCAGGCAGTATCTTCCTCATTACAAAAATTATCAAAGAATCTGGAGAACAATTTTTTTAATTTAATCTCCAAATCGGCCCAGACTGCGGGGGAATGCAGTAAACGTCCACCAACAAAGCCAGGTACGGGGACGCAAATGGAAAGTGAGATCATCTCACACACGCCAGAGGACGCGGTTCCTCACAAGGCTCCTGCCAAGGAGTATAAAAATATGGCCTCAAAATCTTCTTTAAAACGGAAATTTAAGGAACGTAATGTTCTCCCTGTTACTTCTCCAGTTATTCAGGATACAGATGAGGATATGCCTGATGTAGATTCAGATTCATATATATCTGACAAAGACGATGATGATTCCTTTTCCATTCCTCCTCCTAAAAAAATCAAAAGTAGCCTCTACTACCCCTTCTCTTTTTGACTCAGAAGGGTTTCCTATGTTTGATCCCTCTCAAATTCATCACCCTAATTCTACTGAGTGGTTTCCGGCTGACCATGTGGGCCGTTAAGTGGCACAAAAATTATTTTCACCTCTAGATAAACAAACTAGATCTAAATTAAAGTCAGAATGCGCTCGTCCTGTGCTTTCTAACAAGGCCACTATTACCCCTACCATTGACCAACAAATGTTGACTTTCTTCACCAAACAGGGTAAAGACCCTCGCAAGGGCGTGGACAAAGCATGGTCCTCTTGTCAGGACAAACTCTTAGAAATTACGGGTCCACTTACTAGGATTTTTTATCTTGTCGAATCAGCCAGACTAGAGGGTTCCTTCCTGGACCCAGAAGAATTATCATTATGGGTTCAGCGTTGTTTCTGCCTTCTAGGAAATGCAAATTCTTCCTTTGTACACGAGAGGCGTAAAGGCCTACTTATCAAACTAGACCCCAAACTCATCAATTTGGCAACCGTTCAACCTCAGCTTCAATCAGATGGACAACTTTTTGGAGATTCCTTCATAAAAGACCTCAGCAAATACGTTGCTACTTTTACCTCATTAGACAAAGCCCAACAGTCGATGAGGAAAATGTTTCACCAACGTGTTTTTGCCAGGGCCGGTAGAGGCAGGGGTCGCTCTACCGGCCGTGGATTCACCAATCAAGGCTCCAGAGGTTATTACAGTTCCTACCAGCAGGACTTCAGACCTCAATTCTACCCCCAACGTGGCAGAGGTTACCGTTCCAGGTCCGCCAGACATTCCAGAGCCTCCAACAGGTAAGCCTCCTAGTCGATTCTTTCCCGACAGGGGGTCAAATTCTCCATTTTCTGTCAAATTGGCAATCAATAACCGCAGATGCTTGGGTGTTAAACACGGTTCTAGGTTACAAAATAGAACTTTATTCTACTCCGGTGCAAACTTTTTTCCAAGCTCCTCCCCATTTTTCCACAGAAATGGTTCATCTAATATCTCTCGAAGTAGACACACTGTTACAGAAACAAGCGATTGCACTCACTCTTCCTCTTCCATCTGGATTTATCAGCCCAATTTTTCTTGTTCAAAAGAAGAACAAAAGATGCGTCCAGTCATCAATTTAAAACATTTCAACCGGTTCGTAGTATACCGGCATTTCAAAATGGAAACAATTCTCCATCTCAGAGACATGCTCCTTCAGAACGACTGGATGGTCAGACTGGATCTACTTATTTAGTTGTTCCTGTTCATCCGGAATGCAGAAAATTTCTTCAATTTCAATGGTTGGATCAAACGTATCACTTTACCTCTCTGCCCTTCGGTCTATCGTCAGCCCCATGGTGTTTTACCAAACTCATGAAGCCCGTAGTAGCCTTTCTAAGAACTCAGGGGATAAGATTATTAATTTACCTAGACGATATCTTCATCCTAAATCAGTCGCCACTTACAAACGACCTGCACTCTGTTGGAAGACTTGAGTTTTATAATAAACAGAGAAAAATTCCTCCTAATACCCTCCCAAATCATAGAATTCCTGGGATTTCAGATCAATTCTCTCTCAGCTACCCTCCTTCTACCCTCGTCAAAAATAAAATCAATAAAATCAGAAATTTTGCAAATTCTCCGCAATTCTCTCATTTCCCTCCGAACTCTAGCTCGAATTGTAGGTCTTCTCTTCTCCTCTATCCAAGCAATTTTTCCAGGTCCCCTTCACTACCGCTCACTTCAAAGATTGAAGATTCAACACCTGAGAAAGGGGGTTTCGTATTCCGATCTCGTTCCTTTAGACATAGAGTCTCGCACAGAGCTTCAATGGTGGATAGACCATTTAGACGCTTGGAACGGGAAAAGTATCTTTCCATCAGCCCCAGATCTTGTGTTAGAATCCGATGCAAGTCATCTAGGCTGGGGAGCCCGTTGTGGTCCCATCTCGACTGGAGGTACATGGTCAACCGAGGAGTCCAAATTGCACATCAATTGTTTAGAGATGCTTGCAGGCTCCTTTGCAATCAGAAGTCTGGCAAAGCACAAAGTACATTGTGCAATCCTTCTCAGGATGGACAATATATCCGCGGTCAGATATATAAACCATCTTGGGGGTACAAAGTCCAAACCTTTGGCAGACCTAGCCAAGAGCTTTTGGGAGTTTTGCCTCTCAAACCATCTTTCGGTACATGCAGAGTATCTTCCTGGAGCTCTCAACACGGTGGCAGATTGGCATTCTCGTCACCTTCGAGACTCCAGCGATTGGAGACTTCATCCTTCAGTGTTTCACAACATTCAATCCTTATGGGGCCCGTTCTCCATAGACCTTTTTGCATCCCGACTCAACACACAACTCCCTCAGTTTTACACCTGGCGCCCAGATCCCTTAGCCTTAGCATCAGATGCTTTCTCACAAGACTGGTCTCATTCCCTCAACTACGCCTTCCCCCCTTTTATAATGATCAACAGGGTCCTGGCTCATGCCAGACGTCAACACGCCTCTCTCTCTCTTATAGTCCCGTTTTGGCAATCCCAAATTTGGTTTCCCACTCTTTTGGAACTGTCAATAGATTTTCCCTTGTTAATTCCATCCTTCCCGGATCTACTACTAGACCCTGTTCAACGTTCTCATCCTCTTATTCTGAACAATATCCTAACCCTATCCGCTTGGAAAGTATCAGGGGTCCCCAATCTTCCCCCGTCATTTCGGAAGAAGCTTCCCATTATATCTCAAACTCCTGGGCCCCAGGCACCAAAAAAGCCTACAAGGCAGCCTGGTCTCTATGGGACTGCTGGTGTGTGGGAAGACAAATTAATCCCTTTTCAGCAGATGTAATTTTTGTCGTAATTTTTTTTGCCTCAGAAGCCAGCAAAGGTAAAGCATTTTGCACTATCAATCTTTACAGATCTGCTATTTCTTCCAACCATATTCATGTCCATGGGAAACCGGTAGGCGAACACCCGATGGTATGTCGATTATTAAAGGGAGTAACATTTTCCAAACCTCCACTACCAAAGTACAATCAATTGTGGGATGTTAATATTGTTTTGAAATATTTGATTGCATTACCAGATAATTCAAGTTTATCATTAAAACTTTTATCTGCCAAGTTGAAAATGTTATTATGCTTAGTTTCTATTAAACGTTTATCAGATGTTAAGGCTTTGGACGTCTCCAACTGTCAATTCACCCCGTCGGGAGTGTTATTTTCGGTTGTACAACGTACCAAGACCAATTTGTCGTCAGTCTTTTAGCCTTATTTTCCGCTTCAACCGAAATTGTGTGTGGGACAGTGTCTCAAGGTTTACGAACATAGGACCGCAGATTTGAGAACATCCTCCTCCCAACTTCTCATATCCTTCAGGAAACCCTATAACCCGGTGTCTTCTGCTACATTAGCCCATTGGGTAAGAATGTTTATGTCCCTGGCTGGTATTGATGTTTCCAAATTCAGGGCCCACTCCTCTAGGGGGCTATGGCTTCCAAAGCTTTCTGGGTGGGATCTCGTTTGGAGGATATTCTGAAATCTGCGGATTGGTCCAATGATAATACTTTTAGAGTATTTTATTGCAAACTGATTGATAATGCTTCATTGAACGTAATTAATATGCTTTAAACTCGCATAATAGGAGCCTCCGGTCTTGTCATAAAATGTAGATTTTCCTAGTCTATGACGGAAAGTCTTAATTTTATTAAAGACACAGAGGCGAGTAGTATCCCACCTCTTGTATAACTTTATTTCTCCCTCCCTTTTCTCTAGTTCCGGCCTCGACCACTCAGACAACGTCTTAATCGGACCTCGTCAGACCATCCGACGATTTCGCTTCCTTCAAGCTTTGGATCGTCTCTTTCTGTTTGGCCGGACCATTCTTTCCTCTGCAAGATTCTAGACTTTTTCTCCGATGTGTTCGCTTTCCTCATGGCACTGTTTATTCTTTGTTTATTACTCCAGTTGTTCACTGTTAATTGACTTCGTTCGCAAGAAAAGAGGGCTGCTTGCAGTCAAGTGACGTCACAATGGCATATCGTTATGACTATTGGTTCTGGTGTGTTTTGAACTACGTTTTTAATCCCATTGGCTGTAGATGTTAAGCCTCATGGGATTTGTAGTTTTCTTGACTGCTGCTCATTAAATAAAGCAAGAAAAGAAACGCATAATACTCGCCTCCGTGTCTTCAATAAAATTAAGACTTTCCGTCATAGACTAGGAAAATCTACATTCTATCTCAAAGAAGAATTGAAGCTCCTAGCAAAGCTGGGTTTATTTGGAAGCCTTAGGATGATTAAAGTCTGCAGTCAATTCAGAGCTGGCATGAAATCATTATGTTCCAAGTGGACCAATATGCGTTCTCCCTCCAGTAATGTCCAGTGAACACCATGCAGGTTCTTTGTATCACTGTTTATCAGAATTATTAGCCTGCATGAACAAAACTGTAAATAATCATTTTTGACCACACATTGATTATCACCATTCAGAGTGTGAATAGGGTGGTACCCCTTATTAAAGTCTCATTGTGAAGTTCAGTTGCATAGCTTCCCTCGACACCTTTGTATGACTTCTTTCATTGAGAAGGTAATGCTGCTCTAGTTCTCACTGAGGTAAGGCGTTCTAGTGCCATGCATACTTATTGTGTTAAAATGGGCTGTTTGTTCCAAAGTCAACTGCTAAAAATTAGTACCTTCTTGAGGATGACCTATCTGTTCCACACCTGGGGAAGTGTTTTGTTTCCATATATGTTGATAATGTTTCTGAAACGATTGATTCATGCTTAGTTTTATTGAGATTTTACATTTCATCTGTTATATATACAAATATACGCAGATACATTATACACACATCTGTAACATATAGGTACAGCTTGGGGGCAGCGTTATGGTTAACTTTTTCATCGACATGTGAAATCGATTCTCTCCCAGTTCTGCATCAGTTGGGCCTAGACGCATGCTATTTCAGAAATGAAATGCTAGCTCTCTGCAGTGTTGCCCTCCTTGTCCTTTTGGTAGAGATAAGCACTATAGGTATATTTACTAAAAGTCTTCTTTGCTCTTATTCTTTGCAATGCCAAAGTCAGTGTTTAACCAATTTAAATGATTTGTTCTTAGTAGAGCTGGAGGGACCCATTTTCATGTTCACCAGCATTTATTTTGGCCCCGGTGCCCTATCAGTCAGGTGCCCCCTCCCTTGTGATTAGCCCATCACCCTATAGAGTTTGGTCCTGCATTTCACTGAATTCAATTGACCTACCAGAGGCCATCAAAAGGAATGGTACTGAAGAAAGCAGAAGGGAGTGATGCTTAGTTAAACCTGCAGTGTCAGCACAGAAAAGAAGAATAAAAGACATCATCCAGCGACACATAGAGAATGCACAGGAGACATATCTAAAGCCATTGTCTAAGAGGCAAGGAATGGAACAGGGTGGCTTACAAAAATAAAGAGATCAACACATAACAAATCCCGGCAGGGGAATCTCAAAGCAAACACACATACACATGAATCATGGCAGAGAGGTTTAGGGAAACACACACAGGGGATTATTTAAAGATTAGTTAGTTTATTGTAACAGTCTGCCAGGAGGCCCCTCGCATTATTCCTTTGCCGCACTGGACAAGGTGCCTACACTTTTTCTCCACGAGAACACTTTATGGTCTTCCATAGAACACTCTCATCTCTCCTTACCACCTCCAGGTTGCCATCTTCAGCCATAAACGGGGCCATTTACTACTTACTAATAAGTTTATAACTGTTCTTGACCTGGTACCTGACAACCTTTTGTTGCAAGCGCCTTGAAATAGAAATAAATTGAGGCTGGCCAAGCAGGATTCCTGTGAAAAAGTTATTTAATTTGCCTCAAAATAGGAGCTCACAACCAGCATGACATGAGCACAGGTAACAAGGAGAAAACTGGCCAACCGATGTCACATTTACATTTTCAAAACCGGTTGTGCCATTCAAAATACAACATGTTGCCTGCACACGAGCCATCAGCTTCAACAACCAGGAAACAAACTGAAACTCACGAGATTCTCATCAGAGACAACACATGCTTTTGAAAATAAACAGAACGTGCTGCTGCAGAGAACCTAATGATGTAAGCATGCAGCAGACGTCACAGCACGAGCAGAGCTCATGCTGTGACAGCTGAACTAAAACAACAGTAACACCTATACAACACCCCCCCTTTTAATACAAAAGAAATGATTGCCTAGAAGAGGCACTCTCCTCATCACACGGACCCAAAACTTCTGAACCTTCCGTCAATTGTGTTTCCAAGGTTGGCCTACTCAAATCAACTTGAGAGAAATTCATAAGTTGTTGATCACCCACAAAATTATATTCTTGATTTGTGGTTCTTGATCTGACGAACAATATTTTCTTTGCTTGCTCTTTAGAAATTTAAACAATGTCTCTCTTGCTCCACCAACCTTTGTTCCACAAAAACACAGAACCTTTAGAAATTTTCTCAAACTGGGCAGGTAAGGAAAATTTAGAACTTCCCTTTTTAACCCTAGACGGTACTCTCACTAAAACCCAATCTCCAACCTGAACATCCACTAATTTAACTCTGAATTTCTTGTCAAACAGTTCTTCTGTTCGATTTTGTTTTTTAATCACTGAACTTTCCACTTTAGATAAATCCTCAAATTTGTCTTTGTTCAAATTTCTAATCCAATCAGGTAACATATTAAATCTGGGCAACCTTTTGCGTAATAACACAAAAGGACAAACGCCAGTAGTACTGTGAGGAGTGGTTAAATATGACCAAATTTTTTCTTTTAAAAATATTTTAACATCCTGACCCATCGCTAAAGCGGTTTGAACACCTTCCTTTAAGAATTTGTTCATACGCTCCACTAAACCGTTTGATGAAGGGGAATAAAGAGCCACTTTATTATGCTTTATGTGATGCTGAGATAAAAACTCATACATTTTGTGTGAAGTGAAATGTGTACCATTATCTGTTACTATTTCATTTGGTGCACCTTCAATATTGAATATCTTCTGCAAAAATGTGATTCCAGTATCCGTATTTGGATTTGTAGCAAAATCAATATACACCCATTTAGAAAAATAATCAATTAAAATCATCATATACCTTTGACTAGATGGAAGCAACTCAAAAGGGCCTGCAATGTCTATTGCCACTTTTTCCATGCCATATCAGGATAAGGAGTGTTGTGTAGAGGTGTCTCCTGCAACTTCCAATGTTTATCTGAGACCAGACAAGTAGCACAGGCACCAATATAAGTGGCCACTTGGGATTCCATTGCTGGCCACCAATAAAATTGTTTGAGAGCTTTACAGGTGCTACTTATGCCCAAATGCCCTTTATGTGCTTCTTCAATTAGTAGTTCCCTTAAAGAACTTGGAGGGACACACAAGTCAGCACGCATTAATACACCAGAAACCAATGATAGTTCTTCAGACACTTGAATATAGGGACGTAATGACGTCTCCACATTTCTCTCACAAGGCCATCCGTCCTTCATATAAGTTGTGACCTTAGAAAAAATAGGATCATTGTTAGAAGCCTCTATCCATTTTTCATGCGAAAGTGACCCAGTATTATGTAAAATGTCCTCTATAGATGCCACCACGCATTCTTCTTCCGAATTTAGTACAATTTCATCCGAAACTGGTAACCTTGACAAACAATCTGCTCTAACGTTCTTACCTCCAGGGATATATTTCAAAACAAAATCAAATTCATGCAACCTTGAAATCAATCTCACTAAACGTGACGACGCTTTCCCCGTTCCATTTCCATTCAAGAGATGAATTAACGGCTTGTGATCCGTAAACATGTCAAATTGTGTGCCCCAGATGTAGTTTTTAAATCTTTCCACTGCCCATGAACATGCTAGTGCTTCACGTTCAATTGTACTATAATGTGACTCTGCCAAATTCAGTGCACGTGAAGCAAAAGCAATAGTGTTTTCTTTGCCTTCAATCCGTTGCGATAGTACAGCTCCCAGACCAACTTGACTGGCATCCACAGTAATTATACATTTCTTTCCAGAAACAAAAGATGATAATGCTGGAGCTGATATTATCAATCTCTTGACATTCTGAAATGCTTCCTCAACCTCATCAGACCAAATATATTTGGCGCCTTTTTTTAACAAGTTCCTTAATGGCTGCACAATATATGCATATCCCTTCACAAAGCGTGAATAATACTCACTTAAGCCTAGGAAAGATCTCAAGGTATCCTTATCCCTGGGAGGCTTTGCATCCTGAATAGCTTTAATTAATGAATATTTGGGAGAAATACCATTTGGGGTAACCATGTGACCCAAATAGTCAAAATTTTGCACATTTAATTTGCATTTATCAGACCGAAGAGTAACTCCAAATTCCCTAAATTTATCAAAAACCCTGGTTAAAATTCTATTGTGCTCATTCAAAGTTTCTGCAAAGATGAGTAGGTCATCTTGAAAAGCTTGAACTCCTTCTATACCCTCCAATACTGTGTCCATCAACCTTTGGAAGACACTGGCAGCTGAAGCCAGGCCAAAAGGTAGCCTTGTAAACTTGAAAGCACCAAATGGTGTTATAAAAGTGGTGAGATTTTGTGACACCTGATCGAGCGGAATTTGATGATACGCTGATTTAAGATCTAATAGTGAGAAAAAACGTGCATGACCAATGTTAGCTAACAAGTCTTGCACCTTGGGCAATGGGTGACATTCAACAACAATGTTTTTATTTAATGTGCGAAGGTCAGCACAGAGTCTTATGTCCCCATCCTTTTTCTGAACGATCACAATGGGACTGACCCACTCAGAAGACTCTACCTGTTTAATGATACCCTCATTTACCATTTTGTCCAATAACCTTTTTAATTCTGCTCTGATGGTAAAGGGTACAGGGCGAACTTTATGAATTACTGGAATTGCATTCTTCTTTAACCTAATAGTGTGTGTGTAATTTTTAAAACAACCAATAGAGTGACTAAAGAGCTCAGGGTAAGCGTCACAAATCTCTTTTACTGAACTTTTCTCCTGAACTTGGACCATGGATACAGGAATGTTACAAATCCTCACAGGCAAATCTGCTCCAGGCACAAGCATGAGACCTAACTTGGCTAAATCCCGCCAACCTACAATATTCCTTCCTTTAATAGCCACATACACTTTAGTACAAATACTGTTTCCCAAACAAGTGATTTGTTCTTCAAAATATCCCAACAGATCAATATCTTGATCCCCATAAGCTTTAGGGTGTACATCTGGATTACTTAATATCACTTTACCTTTCCAATGAAAGTTAAACAAAGTGTCTGAAATTATTGTGATGGGTGCCCCCGAATCACATGTCATATTGATAGAAATCATATTGCCTAAAAGAACTTGGCAAACAGGGTCTTTGATTACTTCACTTTTACAAGTGCCAGTATCTAAGTTCAGTACCATATTAGATAAACTCAATAAATCCTCGTCTTCTGTTACTTCAATGCTATGTACTTTTACATTTTTACTGCTTTTACAAACACTGTGAAAAAGTCCTACCTTTTTGCAGTTAGTGCAGCGTTTACCTATAGCAGGACATTGCGCAAAATTGCTCAAATGTGATTTAGAACCACATCTAAAACAATATTGATTTGTTTTTTTAACAAAAGGCTTAACATTCCTTCCCTTGAGACCAACATAATCCACATGCTCTCCTTCATTAACTGAATTTACCAGCACTGAAGATGATTTGGTATATTCTTGAGTTATTACCTGAGTTGAAACAATAGAGCGTTCAATACTTTTAGCTAACATCAGCACCTCACTTAATGAAGGATCCCTGCAACTTAATAATCTCTCTTGAATCTTCTTGGAATAGCAACTGTAAACAAATTGATCACGCAAATACGTATCTAATGCAGACCCAAAATTGCATGTGACAGCTAAAGATCTCAACACTGAAATAAAATCCTCCACAGACTCATCTGCTGCCTGTTTTAAAAAAAAAAAATTAAACCTTTCTAACAAGACACTTGGTTCTTCGCAAAATTTACGTTGGAGACGTGCAATAGCTTCTGCAAATTCATTCCAATCACCACCCGCTTCTTCAGATGGAATAACTTTGGGTAAATTATCAAACACTTGTTGGCCTTCTTGCCCCAGGTGACTAAATAAAATGGCAGCTTTACGCTTAGGTGGAAAACCATCAGCACCTACAGAAACTAGATAGTTCTCAAATGAACGTAACCAAATAGGCCATTTAACATGAGGTTTACCAGGACATTGTAGGAATGGAGCAATAGTAGCCAAGTTAGAAGCAGATTCATACGACATTCTAGCTAGAAATTCTATTTTTCGTTCCCTTTAAGACCAAACAAATAGCCACTCTGTGATCATTTTAAATTGCAAACATTGTAAAACTAAAATGTCTAAATTAAACACAAACCAAATTTCATGGCACTGAATATAACACTACTGATATAGAAGTCTTTTAAAACTTGAAGTTGCTAAAGGTGTGCCTGTCACCGTGGTGCAAGCACATAAACAGTTACCAACAGGATGCTGTGCTCATCACTGTGTTGAATCTTGAAGCTGTAATTAACACTGGAATAAAGAGTCCTTTCCTGAAGTTCCAACAGACCAGAAATGAGTTGTGCTTCAAGGATGCTTGTCAGTGAAAGAATTAACACTGCTTGGACAACTCAGAAAGGTTCAAGGGCTGATAAGAAAAATTTTACATTCAGGTGTCACTTCACAGCCACGAGAAAACAGCAAACAGAGCAATCCAGTAGGAAACACCAGGAACCATCCAAGAAAGGTTGAAAGGTAAACAGACTTCAGTTTGTTGCAGAGAACTCCCGGATTTCACACGACAGGCTGTTCTGAAAGTCAACAGCAGGAACAAAACCAACTGCAACTCAGCAAACAAGATGTGTCCTCAAAAAACGATTCCGTTCATTAATACTTAGAACAAGGAACGATGCAGTTGTGAGCTCCAATAAACTTAAGGCAAACCGAAAAAATTAAGAAAACTCGTCGCCAAATGTTGCAAGCGCCTTGAAATAGAAATAAATTGAGGCTGGCCAAGCAGGATTCCTGTGAAAAAGTTCTTTAATTTGCCTCAAAATAGGAGCTCACAACCAGCATGACATGAGCACAGGTAACAAGGAGAAAACTGGCCAACCGATGTCACATTTACATTTTCAAAACCGGTTGTGCCATTCAAAATACAACATGTTGCCTGCACACGAGCCATCAGCTTCAACAACCAGGAAACAAACTGAAACTCACGAGATTCTCATCAGAGACAACACATGCTATTGAAAATAAACAGAACGTGCTGCTGCAGAGAACCTAATGATGTAAGCATGCAGCAGACGTCACAGCACGAGCAGAGCTCATGCTGTGACAGCTGAACTAAAACAACAGTAACACCTATACAACACCTTTGTACCACCCCATAGGAGCTGCAAGTACAGTCAGCCATTCAGAATAGTCTTACTTTACACAAACTGCTCTCTGCTACAGCTACATTTCTGACCTTCTAGCTGCTGTGTCCCCTCCCCTGAAACTCTCTCTCACCTGTCTTGAGGGCCGGCCACTCCAGTCAGTAAATGTCTGTCTGCATTTATAGGGTATATTTGTAGATTTCTGCAAAATATGTATGTCTGTATTAGTTGCTCCAACTCACAACCAGCGTCAATCACTCTCATGACGTTCTTTTAACCTGGTTTTCTGGTCTCCATCCACTCACCTAAGAAGGAATATTCCTTTATTGTTCCAATGAAAACACTTTTGCTCAAAATGTCACACTGGTAAATATATAAACAAATGATACCTAATAGTTATGAAGTCTTGGATATTCTATTGATGCTATAAATAGTAAGTCATTTAGCTTTTCTAAAGTTGCTTATGTTTTTCCACAATTGTGGGTCCGACAGCTTGCTATGGTTTATTCTATATAAATGCGAATAAAGATCAGAAATCGTATCATTTTGCCATTCACAGTTGTAAATTTGTCACACATAAAGAAAGAGTATTACCAATTATTTGCAAAAGAAAACAACAGTTTTAAAGTACTTTAAATGAAAGTATCTAATCACGACAGAAACGTTACTTATTAATGTAAATACTTAGCTGATACTGTTTAACCATCCTCCGAGGATGTGCTTTGTAGACCACCAAATACATTCAAGTTTAAGTGCTGGACTTGTATCCCTTTTTCTTTGCAGAAAAATGCTCGTGTTTAGCGTGGCAACAGAAAATCCTAAGATCGTTTGTGTGTTTGAAATCGTCTAGGGTGAGCTGAGGCGAAAATGTGGATTCAGAGAAGGCAAAAAGTTGATGGTGTATCCCACATGCCAGTGTGTTCTTACACCATTAGAGCAGACTAGTGGCCTGTCCTTCACCAATTGTTCTCCCCCCTTTCCACAGAGGACGCTAGCATACCGGTGTGTGTGAGTATACAGGCATGCACGCATGTGTGTTTGGGAGGGTGTGTATGTGTGTGTTTGTTCATGTACACACAAACACATGGACCCATATGGGATCAGTATGGAGACATGGGGGTGGAGCTAAACAATATCTTTGTCACGGTTCAAATGCACTGCAGGAGACGCCTCCTCCGTGCTTTTGCAGCATCTCTCTACTTAAAAGCCTGTGGCTTTCCTCCCAATGCGGCTTATAACTTTGATGAGTCTGAGCTCATGTGTATTCCAGTTTTCCCTAAAAGGAATGATTTGCTCGGCTGATCATAATTCCAATGACATATTATCATTGGAAGACCACACTGCTAGGTATTCACAGAGCGCTTGACGTTCCGTGATAGAACTAGACTCCCACCCTCCCCACCCACTTATGAGACACAGATACCTCCCGGACACACCAAACACCATGGTTACCAAATAAACTAAAATATAGTTCAATGTAGTTTAATATCACTACCAAGGCAACACATGCATCAGAAGGGTAGGTTTCTGTCTGATTGTATCGGTTGCCTTTCTATTAATGGAGCGGCTGGCTTGACAGAGTTAGGCGGACATTCTGACCGCGGCGGTCGCCGGTCGCCGCCCGCCAAGCGGTTCCCACCGAAAGACCGTACCGCGGTCAAAAGACCGCGGCGGTCATTCCGGCTTTCCCGCTGGGCCGGCGGGCGACCGCCAGAAGACCGCCGGCCGGCCCAGCGGGACAGCCCCTTCAACAATGAAGCCGACTCGGAATGGAGCCGGCGGAGTTGAAGGGGTGCGACGGGTGCAGTGGCACCCATCGCGATTTTCACTGTCTGCTAAGCAGACAGCAAAAATCTTTGTGGGGCCCTGTTAGGGGGCCCCTGCACTGCCCATGCCAGTGGCGGTGTCCCCAGTGGACACCGCCAGAAACAGGCTGGCGGTAAGGGGGTCAGAATCCCCATGGCGGTGCTGCAAGCAGCGCCGCCATGGCGGGTTCCCTGGGCCAGCGGGAAACCGGCGGGAAACCGCCGGCTCCCCTTTTCCGACCGCGGCTTTACCGCCGCGGTCAGAATCGCCCAGGAAGCACCGCCAGCCTGTTGGCGGTGCTTCCGCCGCACTCCGCCATGGCGGTCATGCACCGCCAAGGTCAGAATGACCCCCTTAATGTTGGAGGGTTGGAACTTTGCTTTTTTTTGGTTGGGTGGGTGGAGTTATATAATGAGTGCGTCTTGGACTCGATCCGTCTGACGTTTCTTTCTTCCTAGTATGTTACTAACGGATGAATAAAGAGAGCAGCTTAGTAATGCCTCCTAAACTATTACGATTTCTACGCCTTGTCAGCCAGTGATAGCCATGTCGTTAGTCCTTCCTCGGGAAAACCTCGAGACACAAAGAGGAAAATGTCTAGCTATTTTGAGACATTACAATTTTCCCAAGAGATCAATACGGGACAAAAGGGGAAACTCTGTGCGGCTGATAGCATTTATGCATTTTCAGACTTGTAACTATTGAGCCCAACTGACTTGACTTTTTTCAGAATCAGAAAATTTGTTAGTACATTACATGGAATAAATAATGTAGTCCTCCACTAAAATAGTAACAGCAGCATGTTTTCTATAACCAGTCTGATATAAGAATGTATTTGGTATGTTGAGGTGCCACAGTGATGAAACTAGAGTTTTAGGTTTCTATGTAACCCCTGGGTTTGTGATCTATAAACTTTAGCCTCTGCCTTTCGAATGCCTATTTAATATAGGTATTAGTGGATAATTTTCTTATGCTATGTAATCTTATATGTTTGCGAGTTTTCTTTATTTTGCTTGAAATTTGTTTTATATATCATCATGAATGGCTCATTTACTTACCAGTAATCTTCATTATCCTTATTCACAAACCTTCTAGTCCCAGTCCTAACATAATGAAGTGATCCTGCCTCTGACAGGAAATTCACCACTCCATAGGACAAGAAGATCTCTAATGTATAACTTTCTTCTATGTTTAAACATCATTTCCTTAACTTGCAAGTACTTTGATTGGAGGTGTAACTGGGAGGGAGAGAGGGTTATGTACTGGAACGAGAAGGACTATGAATCGGGGTAATGAAGATTACCAGTAATAATTGAACCATTGTCCACTCATCTAAATCCTGGTTGTCCCAGTCCTAACATAATGAACATTTACCAAGTTCATTTTGTCGTTTGGATCTGTTTATTGATTTTCAGTATATAGTACAAAAATAGTTGAAATAACAAATAGAATAACCCACAGTTACAGGTGTAGTATCACATAACCGACAGTGAGTAGCTTCACAGGTATATATCACAAGTTGTAGAGCGAAGCAGAAGGGCAGCTCTCAATGTCTGTCCTTAAGGATCACGTACCATTCAATTGCATTCTGCCTTAAAAGTAATAGGAGATCTGTACCCTGACCTGCCCTGAGGGCTAATGTGGTTGCTGTCGAAAAAAAAATGTATAAACAGCTCCACTTTTAGAGATACATATATACCAATAAACTAAACAAGAATAATAGCTCAGTAGACCACATGATTGTATCCCCAGCCCACCGCCCACGTCCAACAGATGGGTACCAAACATCTTGTGACTCTACCCATGTGTGTACGTGTTCGGGAACCCAGAGAGGCATCCTTGTGAGTGGGGCTCAATAATTGCAAGTATGTAATGGCAGTCAGGCAACTTCAGGATGTATGGTAACTGTGCTCACCGAAAGTAAGTCTATGTTAATGTCAGTGTCATGATGACCATTCATCTGGAGCTCATTCAAAATGGTGTCCTAATGGATAGTACTAGAATATTTATGTAATCTAAGGTTATCTTCTCTATTCAGGGCAACACTCTCTGCTTGCACCCAGTTGACCAGTGAGTGCATTCAGGCTGCTAATGGTGAGAGTTCAGGTGACTTCCGTCTACGGGTGATAAGGCATTTGGCTACTGAGAACCCTAACTCTAGGAAACAGGAGGTAGATCTATACCTCCTCTGTCTGCGATAGAGACCCTGAAGGTATCCCTCAGGTTTGGACTAACGGACGAAGCCAATCTGTCAGGGAGACTAGATCCTCTGTGCTTGTGCATGTTCCCAACATGTCCACCTCTTGGCAGCTCCAAACTCCAATAGATATTATATCACAGAGTTAAAGAATGGCAAAGTGGGGGAATGGGTTTTTGGTTGAGAACAGCGGGGAAGGAGACCTGTGGGAGCAAGAGTTAAACAACACAGTTTCAAGATTAAACACAATGATTTTCAATAAGCTTTGTTTTCAACTAACATTATACTGAGAACTTGAATGGCCTAGAGTTTCACTATAACTAGGCCTTAGAAATCTGGGTACCTGGAAATCAAGAAGGATTGTGCAAACTGTCATATGAGCATACCAGAGTTAACATCTCACACTTTGAATATTAAACACTCTCCATTTGGTTCTTAGAATAGTCACTACATTATAACAAAGATCAAAGAACACATGGTTTTTCCTTCATGAATGAACTGTACTAGAATCATGAATAACACTACAATCTCACACTCTGTCTAAGAGTATTAAGTTTCAATTGTTCAGGAACTATTATGCACATTAATAATCAAACTGTACATCAAAGATTTCAAGATCTAGAAATGATCGCGCACTCTGCCAATCTGTACTTCAAAAGTTAAATGCCAGGAATGAATTGCACACACTGTTGCCGATTCAAGCGTCAATTTTCAAAAGCCATGATATGATCGCGCAACCTGCCGATCTGAATGCCAGGGTTTTTAATGTCAGGGATGAATCGCGCACACTGTTGTCGATTCGAACATCAAGATGCAAATATCATGAAATGATCGCGCACACTGCCAATCTGAATGCCAAGAGTTTTAATGTCTGGAATGAATCACGCACACTGTTGCCGATTCGAACATCATGATGCAAATGCCATGAAATGATTGTGCACACTGCCGACCTGGAAGCCAAGAGTTTAATGCCAGGAATGAATCGCACACACTGTTGAAAATTTGAACATCACGATGCAAATGCCATGAAATGATTGTGCACACTGCCGACCTGAATGCCATGAGTTTAATGCCAGGAATGAATCTCGCACACTGTTGCCGATACGCACATCACAATGCAAAGGCCATGAAATGATCGTGCACACAGCTGACCTGAATGCCAAGAGTTTAACGCCAGGAATGAATCGCGCACACTGTTGCCGATTCGAACATCACGATGCAAATGCCATGAAATGATCGCGCACACTGCCGACCTGAATGCCAAGAGTTTAATGCCAGGAATGAATCACGCACACTATTGCCGATTCGAACATCACGATGCAAATGCCATGAAAAGATCGCGCACACTGCCGACCTGAACGCCAAGAGTTAAATGCCAGGAATGAATCGCGCACACTGTTGCCAATTCGAACAGCACAATACAAATGCCATAAAATGATTGCGCACACTGCCGACCTGAAGGCCAGGGTTAAATGATTTCAGAATTAGGCCCAAAACTCGAATGTCGCTGAAAACGAGTCGGGGGACCTCCGCTTTACCGCCCTCTTGAGGATCTCCAAGGAAATGAGGGCAGGCCTGGAAATGCCTAGGTAGGCCTCCGGAACGGAAGCTCAGGAAAATGCTGCTGCTCTGCACCGGGAATAGTGAGCACGTGGAGCTGGGCTGGCTCCCTTACATAAAGCCAAGCCCGCCCACGAGCCACACCCAGCCATGTTGCAGGAAAGGCTTCTAGAAAGTCTTAGAATAGGGACCACTACCTAGCCACACCCTGTAAGCATGCAGCAAAGCCATGCAAATGACCAATACATTACAAAAAGCATTAATGGCTTTTCAAGGTAAAAGTTCTGCAATGCAAAAGGTTAACATACTGCATCATCTTCAGGCTCTGTACCCTGCGTGGCTTCACAGATTGTAGCTGCAACACCAGGGATAATTTTTTTTGTTTATTATTTTTTTTATATGTGGGGAGCGACCCCTTAGGCAAGGGCCACTCCTCTGGGGGGACAAAATATTTTTAGGCCATTTCTCATTTCTGCCCCCCGGGGGGCAGCTTGACCTAATATAATTAGGCCGATCTGCCCCCGGGGGGGCAGAAATCTCTAGACACCAGGGACATATATAGTTTTTTAATTTACTTTGTGTTTTTATGTATAGGGCGTGACCCCCTAGGCAACGGTCACTCCCCTGTGGAGCAAATTGTATTTAGGCCAATTCCGCCCCCCTTGGGGGCAGATCGGCCTATTTTTGTTAGGCCAATCTGCCCCCAAGGGGGTCAGAAACCACTAGACACCAGGGATTGGTGTGTGTGTATGTGGGTGTTTTGTTTAGGTGGCAGCCCCTTGGCCAAGGGTCGCTCCCCATGGGGGCACATTACTGTTGGCCATATCTGCCCCCCTTTGGGGCAGATCAGCCTATTTTTGAAAGGCTCAGACAAGGAAAGATTTTTTTTTCAAAATGAGGGTGGGGTATATCCATACCCCCACCCCACATAAATGGGGTCAAAGTTGTTCTGCCCACCAGTGGACAGATTGGGCAATTACCCCCGATCCACACCTCGGGGAGGCAGAAAGTGTACTAGATGCAAGGGAATGAAAACAAAAACAAAAAATAGTGGGGTGGTGGCTACCAAACAGTATGGGCCTGGTTTTGCCCCCACCCCAAATGAAGGGGGTAACAGTCTTTCAGCTCTTCCCCCGCACACTAAAACATCTTATCCCATGGCAAACAAAAGGACATTTGATTATTTTGGGTTTTGGTCTTACATTTGGGCCATGAGAGCTTGGCTAACTCTCAAAATCGTCCCACTTGGAATGGTGAGGGTTGCACTCTTTGGACTTTGGGACGCTGCCATGTAGAAAAATCCACAAGACCTAGACACATCTGAAAACTAAACATCTGGTTGATTCCAGGGTGGTGTGCTTCACATGCACCCTGCACCATTTTCTTACCCACAATGCCCTGCACACCTCCAACTTTGCTGGAAATCACACATTTTTGTGATG
This sequence comes from Pleurodeles waltl, assembly GCF_031143425.1. Lineage (NCBI taxonomy): Eukaryota > Metazoa > Chordata > Amphibia > Caudata > Salamandridae > Pleurodeles > Pleurodeles waltl. The sequence continues at coordinate 648,007,309 of NC_090442.1, forward strand.
GAACCTTCCGGAATCTGCAGGAATCTGCAAAATTCCTACCACCCAACATTGTCTCATCTATACCAATAAAAATTCTCATGCACTTGTCAGCTTAAATTTTTTTTTTTTCCAAACTGCCCTTTGAGACCCGCTTCGGTTTCCCCTCCATTTCGAGATGTTTTTGGCTGTTCCCTGTCACAGGCACTTGGCCCACCTACACAAGTGAGGTATCATTTTTACCGGGAGACTGAGGAGAACGTTGGATGGTAGGAAATTTGACCCGGGGCGGTGATACCAAACAGAAATGTGGGAAATATTTTATTTTTTTAGCTAAATTTGAGGTTTGCTGAGGATTCTGGGTAAGAAAACATCAGGGGATCCACGCAAGTCACACCTCCCTGGACTCCCTCGGATGTCTAGTTTTTAGAAATCTCTTTGTTTGTAGGTTTCCCTAGATGGCTGCTGAGGCCAGGACCAAAAACGCAGGTTCCCCTGCAAAAAACAGGTATTTTTGTATTTGAGAATTTTTTATGTGTCCAGATAGTCTGTTGGGGCATTTCCTGCCACGAGCACTAGGCCTAGCCACACAAGTGAGGTACCATTGTTATAGGGAGACTTGGGAGGACGCTGGGTGGAAGGAAATTTGTGTCTCCTCTCAGATTCCAGAACTTCCTGTCACCGAAATGTGAGGAAAAAGTGTCTTGTTAGCCAAATTTTGAGGTTTGCAAAGGATTCTGGGTAACAGAACCTGGTCAGAGCCCCACAAGTCACCTCATCTTGGATTCCCCTAGGTGTCTAGTTTTAAAAAATGCACAGGTTTGCTAGGTTTCCCTAGGTGCCGGCTGAGCTAGAGGCCAAAATCCACAACTAGGCACTTTGCAAAAAACAGCTCAATTTTCTTTGGGAAAATGTGATGTGTCACGTTGTGTTTTGGGGCATTTCCTGACACGGGCGCTAGGCCTACCCACACAAGTGAGGTATCATTTTTATCAGGAGACATGGAGGAACACTGGGTGGAAGGAAATCGGTGGCTCCTCTCTGATTCCAGAACTTTCTGTCACCAAAAAGTGAAAAAAAAGTGTATTTTTGGCCAAATTTTGAGGTTTGAAAAGGATTCTGGGTAACAGAACCTGATGAGAGCCCCACAAGTCACCCCATCTTGGATTCCCCTATGTGTCTAGTTTTCAAAAATGTTCAGGTTTGGTAGGTTTCCCTAGGTGCCGGCTGAGCTAAAGGCCAAAATCTACAGGTAGGTACTATGCAAAACACACGTCAGATTTTAATGTAAAAATGTGATGTGTCTATGTTGCGTTTCCTGTCGAGAGCATTAGATCTACCCACGCAGGTGAGGTAGCATTTCTATTGGGAGACTTGGGGAAACACAGAATAGCAAAACAAGTGTTATTGACCCTTGTCTTTCTCTACATTTTACCTTCCAAATGTAAGACAGTGTGTAAAAAAGACGTCTATTTGAGAAATGCCCTGTAATTCACATGCTAGTATGGGCACCCCGGAATTCAGAGATGTGCAAATAACCACTGCTTCTCAACACCTTATCTTGTGCCCATTTTGGAAATACAAAGGTTTTCTTGATACCTATTTTTCACTCTTTATATTTCAGCAAATGAATTGCTGTATACCCGGTATAGAATGAAAACCCATTGCAAGGTGCAGCTCATTTATTAGCTCTGGGTATGTAGGGTTCTTGATGAACCTACAAGCCCTGTATATCTCCGCAACCAGAAGAGACCAGCACAGGTAACGGTATATTGCTTTAAAAAATCTGACAGAGTTTACAGAGTAAAACGTGGAGAAAAATGGCTGTTTTTTCACCTCAATTTCAATTTATTTTTTATTTCAGCTGTTATTTTCTGTAGGAAACCCTTGTAGGATCTACACAAATTACCCCTTGCTGAATTCAGAATTGTGTCTACTTTTCAGAAAAGTTTAGCTTTCTGGAATCCAGCATTGGTTTCACACCCATTTCTGTCACTAACTGGAAGGAGGCTGAAAGCACAAAAAATAGTAAAAATGGGGTATGTCCCAGTAAAATGCCAAAATTGTGTTAAAAATTGGGTTTTCTGATTCAAGTCAGCCTGTTCCTGAAAGCAGGGAAGATGGCGATTTTAGCACCATAAACCCTTTGTTGATACCATTTTCAAGTAAAAAACACACAAGCCTTCTTCTGCAGCTCTTTTTTTCCCATTTTTTGAAAAAAACTAAATTTCCGGTGTATTTTGACGAATTTCTTGGTCTCCTTCAGGGAAACCCACAAAGTCTGGGTACCTCTAGAATCTGTAGGATGTTGGAAAAAAGGATGCAAATTTGACGTGGGTAGCTTATGTGGATTAAAGGTTATGAGGGCCTAAGCGCGAACTGACGCAAACAGCCAAAAAAACGCTTGGCACCTCAGGGGGAAAAGGCCTGGCAGCGAAGGGGTTAAAGTACTGCCTTGAATCCCAGGGGTAGAGTCATCAGAATGGAAACTCTATGAAGAACCCTTGTTAAATGGCAAATATAACATACTCAAGATTATTCAATCCAATACCAGTGAGAATATTCTCAATTTAGATAACATAATTCATATGAAGTTGATTTCCAAAGCAGTCATCGCTATCACACCATATCATACAATGTCATGTGTTCCATCCAAATGTCTGCAATCCTATTTCTATTATAGTGCACAGGGGCTGAGGGCAATCCACACTCAAGAGCACTGTTAAATCACAGCACTCCACAAAATGCAATGTCAAAGCAAGAATTGGAAATCCATAAGGGTCCAGTTTAGCAGATACTCCTTCTGGCCCACAGAAAGAGAACAGATTCTCTAATACAAGAGCTATATCCAAAGGGACCTTATCACCAAACAAAACAAATGAAAATAACAAAGTTTCCTCAGAAGCAGTCTTTACTGTGAAGGGAACAAACAAAAGCGTTGTGCCACCTTTGAATGTCAAACAATAAATACAAAGGCAAGAGCCTTGATGGTGCAAAAGCACCCTTACCTCACAAACCGAAGGTACAGCAACCCGCCGCATACGTGCTGAGTCCCTTGAATAATCTGCCAGGCGAGGTGGGTGGAATCGCCTTATATAGCTCAAACCTGTATTGATGCAAACTAAATAACATCCGTGCTGAGTGCGAGTAAGACACTTGCTGTGTACCATAGGAGTTGTAGTTTCTACGCCCTCTTGTTCGACATTAAGTTGGGCCATAGGGAGTTTGCCCTGACCTTGTCATTCTCTATTTCCCTAACCAAGCACTAAGCCTTCTCACTGACTTCCAACAACGCCACCTGATGTCTCATGGCAGCGTTCACGGCATGGACATATTTTGTGCACTTGTAGCCTGAGACACCAGCATTTCACAGTTCTCAAAAGTGTGGCTGCAAGAGCAGCCTTATGTGTCCAATGGTAAGCAGGTAGATTCAGGCCCCCGGGGGGGCAGAAATCTCTAGACACCAGGGACATATATAGTTTTTTAATTTACTTTGTGTTTTTATGTATAGGGCGTGACCCCCTAAGCAACGGTCACTCCCCTGTGGAGCAAATTTTATTTAGGCCAATTCCGCCCCCCTTGGGGGCAGATCGGCCTATTTTTGTTAGGCCAATCTGCCCCCAAGGGGGGCAGAAACCACTAGACACCAGGGATTGGTGTGTGTGTATGTGGGTGTTTTGTTTAGGTGGCAGCCCCTTGGGCAAGGGTCGCTCCCCATGGGGGCACATTACTGTTGGCCATATCTGCCCCCCTTTGGGGCAGATCAGCCTATTTTTGAAAGGCTCAGACCAGGAAAGATTTTTTTTTCAAAATGAGGGTGGGGAATGGCCATACCCCCACCCCACATAAATGGGGTCAAAGTTGTTCTGCCCACCAGTGGACAGATTGGGCAATTACCCACGATCCACACCTCGGGGAGGCAGAAAGTGTACTAGATGCCAGGGAATGAAAACAAAAACAAAAAATAGTGGGGTGGTGGCTACCAAACAGTATGGGCCTGGTTATGCCCCCACCCCAAATGGAGGGGGTAACAGTCTTTCAGCTCTTCCCCCGCACATTAAAACATCTTATCCCATGGCAAACAAAAGGACATTTGATTATTTTGGGTTTTGGTCTTACATTTGGGCCATGAGAGCTTGGCTAACTCTCAAAATCGTCCCACTTGGAATGGTGAGGGTTGCACTCTTTGGACTTTGGGACGCTGCCATGTAGAAAAATCCACAAGACCTAGACACATCTGAAAACTAAACATCTGGTTGATTCCAGGGTGGTGTGCTTCACATGCACCCTGCACCATTTTCTTACCCACAATGCCCTGCAAACCTCCAACTTTGCTGGAAATCACACATTTTTGTGATGGAACCTTCCGGAATCTGCAGGAATCTGCAAAATTCCTACCACCCAACATTGTCTCATCTATACCAATGAAAATTCTCCTGCACTTGTCAGCTTAAATTTTTTTTTTTTCCAAACTGCCCTTTGGGACCCGCTTCGGTTTCCCCTCCATTTCGAGATGTTTTTGGCTCTTCCCTGTCACAGGCACTTGGCCCACCTACACAAGTGAGGTATCATTTTTACCGGGAGACTGAGGAGAACGTTGGATGGTAGGAAATTTGTTTCCGGGGCGGTGATACCACACAGAAATGTGGGAAATATTTTATTTTTTTAGCTAAATTTGAGGTTTGCTGAGGATTCTGGGTAAGAAAACATCAGGAGATCCACGCAAGTCACACCTCCCTGGACTCCCTCGGATGTCTAGTTTTTAGAAATCTCTTTGTTTGTAGGTTTCCCTAGATGGCTGGTGAGGCCCGGACCAAAAACGCAGGTTCCCCTGCAAAAAACAGGTATTTTTGTATTTGAGAATTTTTTATGTGTCCAGATAGTCTGTTGGGGCATTTCCTGCCACGAGCACTAGGCCTAGCCACACAAGTGAGGTACCATTGTTATAGGGAGACTTGGGAGGACGCTGGGTGGAAGGAAATTTGTGTCTCCTCTCAGATTCCAGAACTTCCTGTCACCGAAATGTGAGGAAAAAGTGTCTTGTTGGCCAAATTTTGAGGTTTGCAAAGGATTCTGGGTAACAGAACCTGGTCAGAGCCCCACAAGTCACCTCATCTTGGATTCCCCTAGGTGTCTAGTTTTAAAAAATGCACAGGTTTGCTAGGTTTTCCTAGGTGCCGGCTGAGCTAGAGGCCAAAATCCACAGCTAGGCACTTTGCAAAAAACAGCTCAATTTTCTTTGGGAAAATGTAATGTGTCACGTTGTGTTTTGGGGCATTTCCTGTCACGGGCGCTAAGCCTACCCACACAAATGAGGTATCATTTTTATCAGGAGACATGGAGGAACACTGGGTGGAAGGAAATCGGTGGCTCCTCTCTCATTCCAGAACTTTCTGTCACCAAAAAGTGAGAAAAAAGTGAGAAAAAAGTGTATTTTTGGCCAAATTTTAAGGTTTGAAAAGGATTCTGGGTAACAGAACCTGATGAGAGCCCCACAAGTCACCCCATCTTGGATTCCCCTATGTGTCTAGTTTTCAAAAATGTTCAGGTTTGGTAGGTTTCCCTAGGTGCCGGCTGAGCTAAAGGCCAAAATCTACAGGTAGGTACTATGCAAAACACACGTCAGATTTCAATGTAAAAATGTGATGTGTCTATGTTGCGTTTCCTGTCGAGAGCATTAGATCTACCCACGCAGGTGAGGTAGCATTTCTATTGGGAGACTTGGGGGAACACAGAATAGCAAAACAAGTGTTATTGACCCTTGTCTTTCTCTACATTTTACCTTCCAAATGTAAGACAGTGTGTAAAAAAGACGTCTATTTGAGAAATGCCCTGTAATTCACATGCTAGTATGGGCACCCCGGAATTCAGAGATGTGCAAATAACCACTGCTTCTCAACACCTTATCTTGTGCCCATTTTGGAAATACAAAGGTTTTCTTGATACCTATTTTTCACTCTTTATATTTCAGCAAATGAATTGCTGTATACCCGGTATAGAATGAAAACCCATTGCAAGGTGCAGCTCATTTATTAGCTCTGGGTATCTAGGGTTCTTGATGAACCTACAAGCCCTGTATATCTCCGCAACCAGAAGAGACCAGCACAGGTAACGGTATATTGCTTTAAAAAATCTGACAGAGTTTACAGAGTAAAACGTGGAGAAAAATGGCTGTTTTTTCACCTCAATTTCAATTTATTTTTTATTTCAGCTGTTATTTTCTGTAGGAAACCCTTGTAGGATCTACACAAATTACCCCTTGCTGAATTCAGAATTGTGTCTACTTTTCAGAAAAGTTTAGCTTTCTGGAATCCAGCATTGGTTTCACACCCATTTCTGTCACTAACTGGAAGGAGGCTGAAAGCACAAAAAATAGTAAAAATGGGGTATGTCCCAGTAAAATGCCAAAATTGTGTTAAAAATTGGGTTTTCTGATTCAAGTCAGCCTGTTCCTGAAAGCAGGGAAGATGGCGATTTTAGCACCATAAACCCTTTGTTGATACCATTTTCAAGTAAAAAACACACAAGCCTTCTTCTGCAGCTCTTTTTTTCCCATTTTTTGAAAAAAACTAAATTTCCGGTGTATTTTGACAAATTTCTTGGTCTCCTTCAGGGAAACCCACAAAGTCTGGGTACCTCTAGTATCTGTAGGATGTTGGAAAAAAGGATGCAAATTTGACGTGGGTAGCTTATGTGGATTAAAGGTTATGAGGGCCTAAGCGCGAACTGCCGCAAACAGCCAAAAAAACGCTTGGAACCTCAGGGGGAAAAGGCCTGGCAGCGAAGGGGTTAAAGTACTGCCTTGAATCCCAGGGGTAGAGTCATCAGAATGGAAACTCTATGAAGAACCCTTGTTAAATGGCAAATATAACATACTCAAGATTATTCAATCCAATACCAGTGAGAATATTCTCAATTTAGATAACATAATTCATATGAAGTTGATTTCCAAAGCAGTCATCGCTATCACACCATATCATACAATGTCATGTGTTCCATCCAAATGTCTGCAATCCTATTTCTATTATAGTGCACAGGGGCTGAGGGCAATCCACACTCAAGAGCACTGTTAAATCACAGCACTCCACAAAATGCAATGTCAAAGCAAGAATTGGAAATCCATAAGGGTCCAGTTTAGCAGATACTCCTTCTGGCCCACAGAAAGAGAACAGATTCTCTAATACAAGAGCTATATCCAAAGGGACATTATCACCAAACAAAACAACTGAAAATAACAAAGTTTCCTCAGAAGCAGTCTTTACTGTGAAGGGAACAAACAAAAGCGTTGTCCCACCTTTGAATGTCAAACAATAAATACAAAGGCAAGAGCCTTGATGGTGCAAAAGCACCCTTACCTCACAAACCGAAGGTACAGCAACCCGCCGCATACGTGCTGAGTCCCTTGAATAATCTGCCAGGCGAGGTGGGTGGAATCGCCTTATATAGCTCAAACCTGTATTGATGCAAACTAAATAACATCCGTGCTGAGTGCGAGTAAGACACTTGCTGTGTACCATAGGAGTTGTAGTTTCTACGCCCTCTTGTTCGACATTAAGTTGGGCCATAGGGAGTTTGCCCTGACCTTGTCATTCTCTATTTCCCTAACCAAGCACTAAGCCTTCTCACTGACTTCCAACAACGCCACCTGATGTCTCATGGCAGCGTTCACGGCATGGACATATTTTGTGCACTTGTAGCCTGAGACACCAGCATTTCACAGTCCTCAAAAGTGTGGCTGCAAGAGCAGCCTTGTGTGTCCAATGGTAAGCAGGTAGATTCAGGCCCCCGGGGGGGGCAGAAATCTCTAGACACCAGGGACATATATAGTTTTTTAATTTACTTTGTGTTTTTATGTATAGGGCGTGACCCCCTAGGCAACGGTCACTCCCCTGTGGAGCAAATTGTATTTAGGCCAATTCCGCCCCCCTTGGGGGCAGATCGGCCTATTTTTGTTAGGCCAATCTGCCCCCAAGGGGGGCAGAAACCACTAGACACCAGGGATTGGTGTGTGTGTATGTGGGTGTTTTGTTTAGGTGGCAGCCCCTTGGGCAAGGGTCGCTCCCCATGGGGGCACATTACTGTTGGCCATATCTGCCCCCCTTTGGGGCAGATCAGCCTATTTTTGAAAGGCTCAGACCAGGAAAGATTTTTTTTTCAAAATGAGGGTGGGGAATGGCCATACCCCCACCCCACATAAATGGGGTCAAAGTTGTTCTGCCCACCAGTGGACAGATTGGGCAATTACCCACGATCCACACCTCGGGGAGGCAGAAAGTGTACTAGATGCCAGGGAATGAAAACAAAAACAAAAAATAGTGGGGTGGTGGCTACCAAACAGTATGGGCCTGGTTATGCCCCACCCCAAATGAAGGGGGTAACAGTCTTTCAGCTCTTCCCCCGCACACTAAAACATCTTATCCCATGGCAAACAAAAGGACATTTGATTATTTTGGGTTTTGGTCTTACATTTGGGCCATGAGAGCTTGGCTAACTCTCAAAATAGTCCCACTTGGAATGGTGAGGGTTGCACTCTTTGGACTTTGAGACGCTGCCATGTCGAAAAATCCACAAGACCTAGACACATCTGAAAACTAAACATCTGGTTGATTCCAGGGTGGTGTGCTTCACATGCATCCCGCACCATTTTCTTACCCACAATGCCCTGCAAACCTCCAACTTTGCTGGAAATCACACATTTTTGTGATGGAACCTTCCGGAATCTGCAGGAATCCGCAAAATTCCTACCACCCAACATTGTCTCATCTATAGCAATAAAAATTTTCCTGCACTTGTCAGCTTAACATTTTTTTTTTTTCAAACTGCTCTTTGGGACCCGCTTCAGTTTCCCCTCCATTTTGAGATGTTTTTGGCTCTTCCCTGTCACAGGCACTTGGCCCACCTACACAAGTGAGGTATCATTTTTACCGGGAGACTGAGGAGAACGTTGGATGGTAGGAAATCTGTCCCGGGGAGGTGATACCACACAGAAATGTGGGAAATATTTTATTTTTTTAGCTAAATTTGAGGTTTGCGGAGGATTCTGGGTAAGAAAACATCAGGGGATCCACGCAAGTCACACCTCCCTGGACTTCCTTGGATGTCTAGTTTTTAGAAATCTCTGTGTTTGTAGGTTTCCCTAGATGGCTGCTGAGGCCAGGACCAAAAACGCAGGTTCCCCCGCAAAAAACAGGTATTTTTGTATTTGAGAATTTTGATGTGTCCAGATAGTCTGTTGGGGCATTTCCTGCCACGAGCACTAGGCCTAGCCAAACAAGTGAGGTACCATTGTTATAGGGAGACTTGGGAGGACGCTGGGTGGAAGGAAATTTGTGTCTCCTCTCAGATTCCAGAACTCCCTGTCACCGAAATGTGAGGAAAAAGTGTCTTGTTGGCCAAATTTTGAGGTTTGCAAAGGATTCTGGGTAACAGAACCTGGTCAGAGCCCCACAAGTCACCTCATCTTGGATTCCCCTAGGTGTCTAGTTTTAAAAAAATGCACAGGTTTGCTAGGTTTCCCTAGGTGCCGGCTGAGCTAGATGCCAAAATCCACAGCTAGGCACTTTGCAAAAAACAGCTCAATTTTCTTTGGGAAAATGTGATGTGTCACGTTGTGTTTTGGGGCATTTCCTGTCACGGGCAATAGGCCTACCCACACAAGTGAGGTATCATTTTTATCAGGAGACATGGAGGAACACTGGGTGGAAGGAAATCGGTGGCTCCTCTCAGATTCCAGAACTTTCTGTCACCAAAAATTGAGAAAAAAGTGTATTTATGGCCAAATTTTGAGGTTTGAAAAGGATTCTGGGTAACAGAACCTGATGAGAGCCCCACAAGTCACCCCATCTTGGATTCCCCTATGTGTCTAGTTTTCAAAAATGTTCAGGTTTGGTAGGTTTCCCTAGGTGCCGGCTGAGCTAAAGGCCAAAATCTACAGGTAGGTACTATGCAAAACACACGTCAGATTTCAATGTAAAAATGTGATGTGTCTATGTTGCGTTTCCTGTTGAGAGCATTAGACCTACCCACGCAGGTGAGGTAGCATTTCTATTGGGAGGCTTGGTGGAACACAGAATAGCAAAACAAGTGTTATTGACCCTTGTCTTTCTCTACATTTTACCTTCCAAATGTAAGACAGTGTGTAAAAAAGACGTCTATTTGAGAAATGCCCTGTAATTCACATGCTAGTATGGGCACCCCGGAATTCAGAGATGTGCAAATAACCACTGCTTCTCAACACCTTATCTTGTGCCCATTTTGGAAATACAAAGGTTTTCTTGATACCTATTCTTCACTCTTTATATTTCAGCAAATGAATTGCTGTATACCTGGTATAGAATGAAAACCCATTGCAAGGTGCAGCTCATTTATTAGCTCTCGGTATCTAGGGTTCTTGATGAACCTACAAGCCCTGTATATCTCCGCAACCAGAAGAGACCAGCACAGGTAACGGTATATTGCTTTAAAAAATCTGACAGAGTTTACAGAGTAAAACGTGGAGAAAAATGGCTGTTTTTTCACCTCAATTTCATTTTTTTTTTATTTCAGCTATTTTCTGTAGGAAACCCTTGTAGGATCTACACAAATTACCCCTTGCTGAATTCAGAATTGTGTCTACTTTTCAGAAAAGTTTAGCTTTCTGGAAACCAGCATTGGTTACACACCCATTTCTGTCACTAACTGGAAGGAGGCTGAAAGCACAAAAAATAGTAAAAATGGGGTATGTCCCAGTAAAATGACAAAATTGTGTTAAAAATGGGGTTTTCTGATTCAAGTCTGCCTGTTCCTGAAAGCAGGGAAGATGGCGATTTTAGCACCATAAACCCTTTGTTGATACCATTTTCAAGTAAAAAACACACAAGCCTTCTTCTGCAGCTCTTTTTTTTCCCATTTTTAAAAAAAAACTAAATTTCCGGTGTATTTTGGCTAATTTCTTGGTCTCCTTCAGGGAAACCCACAAAGTCTGGGTACCTCTAGAATCTGTAGGATGTTGGAAAAAAGGATGCAAATTTGACGTGGGTAGCTTATGTGGATTAAAGGTTATGAGGGCCTAAGCGCGAACTGCCGCAAACAGCCAAAAAAACGCTTGGCACCTCAGGGGGAAAAGGCCTGGCAGCGAAGGGGTTAAAGTACTGCCTTGAATCCCAGGGGTAGAGTCATCAGAATGGAAACTCTATGAAGAACCCTTGTTAAATGGCAAATATAACATACTCAAGATTATTCAATCCAATACCAGTGAGAATATTCTCAATTTAGATAACATAATTCATATGAAGTTGATTTCCAAAGCAGTCATCGCTATCACACCATATCATACAATGTCATGTGTTCCATCCAAATGTCTGCAATCCTATTTCTATTATAGTGCACAGGGGCTGAGGGCAATCCACACTCAAGAGCACTGTTAAATCACAGCACTCCACAAAATGCAATGTCAAAGGAAGAATTGGAAATCCATAAGGGTCCAGTTTAGCAGATACTCCTTCTGGTCCACAGAAAGAGAACAGATTCTCTAATACAAGAGCTATATCCAAAGGGACCTTATCACCAAAAAAACAACTGAAAATAACAAAGTTTCCTCAGAAGCAGTCTTTACTGTGAAGGGAACAAACAAAAGCGTTGTCCCACCTTTGAATGTCAAACAATAAATACAAAGGCAAGAGCCTTGATGGTGCAAAAGCACCCTTACCTCACAAACCGAAGGTACAGCAACCCGCTGCATACGTGCTGAGTGTCAAAGCCCAGCTCACCTGAGTTCTTGTTCAGTTCTGATGGAGGTTGAAGACAATCCGACCCCACCCTGAAACTGCTTGTTCCAGCACACTAGTTTTTAAAACAGTGCACTAAGAACAGAAGCTCAAGGGAAGGGGGGAAGTGGATAAAATAAAAAAGAGAGACAACACCATTCTTGCATTTCCACTGTTGAAGTGCTGCACAAATCTGCGGCCCTTTCTGACTTCTGTAGAAACTGGTGCCCAATGAAACATAAACAAAGAACAGATAAGTGCAACCTATTCCTAAATGGGTTCCTGACTATCCCTTTATTTATTAGAAATTCTCTTCTAAAAGTACCTCTTGGATCCTGGTCTCTAGTTTCCAGGTTTGGAATGTGTTACTACTCTGGGATGTGTTTTCTATTACTGTAAAGCTTCTAAAACATTAAACAAATACCGTTATCAGATTTACCAATATCAAACATTCATCATAATATAACTAAAGCCTAAATTCCCAATAGCAGACTCACTTTTCCCATATTTCCAGAATCTTTTATAAAACAAATACTGTACTTTTACATCAAAATACAGCATGTAATTTGTGCAAGTCCTTGATTTACTGTTTGCCTTGCTGTTAATGGTTTCCACTGTTCGATTCTTAAAAGTTCCATGAGAAAAAACAATGTTTGCTTCACAAAGTTCTGTACACAAATCCAGAAATTGTTGTCAAAGTTCTTTCAGGTAATAAAAGGTTTTGCACTTACTTGTTGCTGGCAAGAGATACTGATCAGTCTAACCTTGTCTTCTTTCTCTTTTGCAGGTTACTCATAGGAGAGAGGCTGAAGCAAGGAGGAACCGGAAACCGGAAGAAGGAAGAGCCAGAAGCTGCGCCCATTGAAGTCAATGAAAGTCTGTAAAGAGCAGGAGTGCCAGCGCCGAGGGATCTGTTCTCAGGTAAGCGGGAGGTAGACGAGCACAAGCACTGGGTGAGGCTCGGGGATGCCTTTTATAGACAGGGCTGGGTGTGGTTTGAAGGGCTGGGTGTGGTCCTCACATGCTGCACATGTTCTTGGAAGGTGTGCAGAGCTGGGTGTGGTTTGAAGAGCTGGGTGTGGTCCTCACATGCTGCACATGTTCTTGAAAGGTGTGAAGAGTTTCAGTTATTATACAAATGAGTTGGATTAACACATGGCCTAGGGAGGAGTATTTTAAAGAAGCCTTGGTAAAAGCAAGGCCCAATGTGTAAACAAAACAGCACATTAAACAACATACACAGAAGCCTAGGGGGGGAAGGTGAGATAACAAGAAAGGCTTTCAATAGTAAGTTTAAAAGGGAGCTATTACAGAACCCACTAGTGCAGTGAGAGGGGACATGCTCTTTGCTGTGTACAAACCCTAACAGTTGCCCCCCTCAAAAGCCCTCCTACAGGACGGGGTTTTCCTGGATTTTTTAAATAAAACCGTCTAATCAGCTGTGGGGCATGTACATATGATGCTGGTTCCCATGAATTCTCAGATTCATCATATCCTTTCCATTCTACTAAATAAAACAGACGTCCACTAATTCTTTTTGAGTCTTTTATGCTTTTCACTTCATATTCCAGATTTCCCTTAATTGGTATGGGTGGAGGTGGTGGTTCAGGTCGGGTTTTTGAGTTGTACGGCTTAAGCAAGGACACATGGAATGTAGTATGTACTGGATATTCTTTTGGTAAATCTAATTTTACTGTTACCGGGTTTACTATGGCAGTTATACTAAAGGGTCCAATGAAACGTGGTTGCAGCTTTCGGGATCCCTCTATGTTTAGGTTCTTTGTGGAGAGCCATACCTTGTCACCAATTTTATACATTGGGGCCTCAGACCTGTGTTTGTCTGCTTGTCTTTTCATGCTTTCCTTGTACTTTAATAAATGTTTCCTGGCTTTGTCTTGTATGTCACCTAACCTCGTTAGTCTATCCGTTACTGTAGGCAACAGGGAATCTTCTAACAAAATGGGTATAGCTCTTGGATGATACCCCTGCAAGAAATAGAATGGTGAGCAAAGTAGAGCTGAATGCTCAGTATTATTATAAACAAACTCTGCTACAGGGAGAGCTTCCAACCATTCACTAGAATAATCAGCCAATAAACAACGTAGCGTTTGAAGTAAGGTTTGGTTCAGTCGTTCAGTCTGTCCATCTGTCTCTGGGTGGAAAGCAGTGGATAAGGCCACATCTATTTTCATTTTTTCACATAATGTTTTCCAAAATCTGGAGTTGAACTGGCTCCCTCGGTCTGACACCACTTTGCTTGGCAAACCATGTAAACGCACAATTTCCCTTATAAAAATATCGGCAAATTCTGCCGCCGTGGGTAATTTCCGTAATGGTACAAAATGTGCCATTTTAGATAAAAAATCCACTATAACCAACACTGTTGTGAAGGATTTTACAGGTGGTAAACCTACAATAAAGTCTACGCTCACAGTGTGCCAAGGTTGTTTGGGTGTTGGCATTGGTATTAACAAGCCGTCAGGAGCCTTATGAGAAGATTGATGTCTTGCACAAATTGGACAGGTAGTGACAAATTGCTTAATGTCCTTTCTTAAAGTGTCCCACCAAAAGTGTTTTTGCACATTTTCCAGGGTTTTTACCCAACCAGGATGACCTGCCAACGGTGAGGCGTGATGCCAAATTATCACCTGTGTTTGTAATTCAGAGGTGGGCACTAACAGCATGTTGTCGTGATACAATAAACCTCGTTGTATTGTGTTATGGGAATCCTTTAACCAATCCTGAGGTGCTATTTGCATGTGTGCATTATATAGATCTGTGATGAAATCCTTCTGTTGTACTGGTGCCAACAACTTTTGGGGAGGAATAATGGGTTCTCCTATTTTATCTTGTTTCATGTCTGAGGTATGTCCGTATCTAGATAACACATCAGATTGAATTTGTTGTGCACCTGGTCTATAGGTTATAACAAAGTCAAATGTGCTAAAAAAAATTAACCAGCGCATCTGACGTGGTGTTAGTGCTTTAAGTGATCCAAAAAACTGTAGGTTCTTATGGTCAGAAAAGATTGTAACTGGGTACTTGGCTCCCATTAAATGGTGCCTCCATTCTGAAAAGGCTACTTTGATAGCTAGTAGTTCCCTTTCAGCCACAGTGTAATTTTGTTCAGCTGGCAATAACTTTTTAGAATAGAAGGCTATAGGATGTAACTGGCCATCTACTGCATCTCGTTGAGAGAGAACTCCTCCTAAAGCTACTTGTGAAGCATCCGCTTCAACAAAAAAGGGCAAGTCAGGATCAGGATGTTTCAGAATTGGGGCTGAAGTGAACTTTTGTTTTAGGAGTTGAAAGGCGTGTGCCGCCTCATCAGTCCAAAGAAATCGTTGCCCTTTCCGCAACAAGGTAGTTATTGGGGCTGCAATGTCTGCAAAATGTCCTATAAAAATTGGCGAAACCCAGAAATTTCTGAATATCTTTTACAGAGGATGGTTCTGGCAAATCAGCAATAGCACTGATTTTCTTTACATCCATAGTTATTCCTTGAGGTGACAGGCAGTATCCTAAAAAGTCCACCTTGTTGACATTAAAAGTACACTTTTCTAACTTAGCAAAAAGATGATTTTCTTTTAACTTTGATAATACTGCACGAACATGTTGGGTATGTTCTTCTGAGTTCTTAGAGTAAATGAGGATGTCGTCTATGTATACTATGACACAAACGTCCAGGAATTCGTGTAGGACCTCATTTATAAAGAACTGAAAGGCCGCAGGGGCATTACATAACCCAAAGGGCATTACTGTGTACTCAAATAAACCAAACTTTGTCTTGAAAGCTGTCTTCCACTCATCCCCCTCTTTTACTCGGACCAGGTGGTAAGCTCCCCGCAGATCTAGTTTAGTGTATACAGTAGAATGTCTTAATTGATCCAACAACACAGGTATTAGAGGAAGAGGATATTTATTCTTTATTGTAGCCTTATTTAGTCCTCTATAATCGATACACGCCCGCAGGGATTTATCCGGCTTCGGGATAAAAAAGAGTGGAGATGACACCGGAGATGTGGAATGACGGATGAACCCAGACTGTAGTAGGTCATCTAGGTAGGTTCTTAAGTATTTGGTTTCTTCGTCAGTCAAAGCATATACTCTGTTATTAGGTAAAGGGGCCCCTGGGATAAGATCTATACGGCAGTCATAAGACCGATGTGGGGGCAGCACACTAGCCTTTACTGGATCAAAGACGTCTTTAAAGTCAGAATATTCAGGAGGGAGACTTGGTTCATCTTGTGTAACACTAGCACAGTGTAATACTGTGCTCTGTTCTGTACCTGCTTCTTGATAGCAATTGGTTCTACAGAAAGAGGAATCCAAAGTAACAGTTCTATTCACCCAATCAATTTTTGGGTTATGAGTTGTTAACCAGGGTACCCCGAGAATCAAACCAAAATTAGGAGTATCTATCAGATCAAAGCTAATCACCTCTGTGTGCCCGTTCTGACAGACCATGACAAGTGGACTTGTTTGTTTTGTGATTAATCCAGAGGTCAATTCTGACCCATCCACTGCACATACTGCTTCTGGACAAGGCTTTAGGCACATAGGAAGTCCTAAGATTTCAGCTAACTTATTATCCACAAAATTTCCTGTCGCGCCTGAGTCCAGTAGGACAGGGAGAGAATGCCTCACTTGGCTAGCAACAATTAAAACGACCTGAATTATGAAATGTCTAGGTATGTGCGGTACCCTGAAGGCTGCAGCATTAGAGGTTTGATTAAGATGTTTTCTCGAACAAGTAACCTCTCCCCTTGTCGAGCTTAATCGTTTCCCGATTCAGTTGAGGAGGTGGAGGAAACAGCACCCTTTCGTGGAGTTTTAGGCTTTACTGGACATTCTCTGGCAAAGTGACCTGCCCTGCCACAATATAAACATAATTGAAATTTTCTCCTTCTTTCTTTTTCCTCTGATGTGAGTGGACATCTGAGTGTCCCTATTTGCATAGGCTCTGGTTCAGGGAGTTTATTATCTGTGTCTTTCTTCTCGTGTCTAATAAAAGTTAACCGTGATTCCAGTTTGTATTTATCTCCCTTTCTTTCTCCTAGTCTATGTTCTAATTTCACAACTAAATCTACAAAGTCCGAATAGTCTTTTGGCAAATCAACGATATGAGCCATTGCGTCTTTTAACTCGTCTCTCAAACCTTTATAAAAAAGGGAGACACGCTTTTCTTCTGGCCACTGTGTCTCGGTGACTAAACGATTAAAACTAGTGAGATAGGTCAATAAATCCTTGTTGCCTTGTTTAAGATTTAAAAGCTCATTATCACTTGCCTGCATGAAAGTGTGTTTTGCAAAAAGGCTGGTCATGGTACGTTTAAATTGATTCCAATTACGGAGGATGGGATCATCTCTATCCACGAAAGGAATTGACCAATTGGCTGCTGTGCCACCCAAATAAGACAAGACGAATGCCACTTTCGTATCATCAGTAGGGAACTGTTGTGGCTTACAAATGAAGTGTAATTGACATTGATTGATAAAAACATGGAATTTGTTACTATCTCCATGAAAACGTTCAGGTGCTGCTAAGGGCACAACATTAGGAACATTAACAGTAACCTCAACTGGGGAAGGCAAAGTTGTATGTTTTGATGGCGCCCCTGTCTCTGAGGAGGTTTTAAACAAAGGCGTAGAAGCTGTGTTCCACTGAGATCCCCTAAATTTATACCTGCTTAAATCCTGTTTTAAAGAGGTATTCTCCATCTTTAATCTCTCTATTTCCTCTTGCATATGTTGCAAGATGCCAGACACTGATTCATTATGAGCCAAGTCCTCATTTAGGGCCTGCGCCATATCCGTGACGTCAATGCCCTCTATTTCTTCCCCGGTATTCATCGTCCACCAGAACTGAATATTTTTTACGGCTTGTGCTTCTGTCAAAGCCCAGCTCACCTGAGTTCTTGTTCAGTTCTGATGGAGGTTGAAGACAATCCGACCCCACCCTGAAACTGCTTGTTCCAGCACACTAGTTTTTAAAACAGTGCACTAAGAACAGAAGCTCAAGGGAAGGGGGGAAGTGGATAAAATAAAAAAGAGAGACAACACCGTTCTTGCGTTTCCACTGTTGAAGTGCTGCACAAATCTGCGGCCCTTTCTGACTTCTGTAGAAACTGGAGCCCAATGAAACATAACAAAGAACAGATAAGTGCAACATATTCCTAAATGGGTTCCTGACTATCCCTTTATTTATTAGAAATTCTCTTCTAAAAGTACCTCTTGGATCCTGGTCTCTAGTTTCCAGGTTTGGAATGTGTTACTGCTCTGGGATGTGTTTTCTATTACTGTAAAGCTTCTAAAACATTAAACAAATACCGTTATCAGATTTACCAATATCAAACATTCATCATAATATAACTAAAGCCTAAATTCCCAATAGCAGACTCACTTTTCCCATATTTCCAGACTCTTTTATAAAACAAATACTGTACTTTTACATCAAAATACAGCATGTAATTTGTGCAAGTCCTTGATTTACTGTTTGCCTTGCTGTTAATGGTTTCCACTGTTCGATTCTTAAAAGTTCCATGAGAAAAAACAATGTTTGCTTCACAAAGTTCTGTACACGAATCCAGAAATTGTTGTCAAAGTTCTTTCAGGTAATAAAAGGTTTTGCACTTACTTGTTGCTGGCAAGAGATACTGATCAGTCTAACCTTGTCTTCTTTCTCTTTTGCAGGTTACTCATAGGAGAGAGGCTGAAGCAAGGAGGAACCGGAAGAAGGAAGAGCCAGAAGCTGCGCCCATTGAAGTCAATGAAAGTCTGTAAAGAGCAGGAGTGCCAGCGCCGAGGGATCTGTTCTCAGGTAAGCGGGAGGTAGACGAGCACAAGCACTGGGTGAGGCTCGGGGATGCCTTTTATAGACAGGGCTGGGTGTGGTTTGAAGGGCTGGGTGTGGTCCTCACATGCTGCACATGTTCTTGGAAGGTGTGCAGAGCTGGGTGTGGTTTGAAGAGCTGGGTGTGGTCCTCACATGCTGCACATGTTCTTGAAAGGTGTGCAGAGTTTCAGTTATTATACAAATGAGTTGGATTAACACATGGCCTAGGGAGGAGTATTTTAAAGAAGCCTTGGTAAAAGCAAGGCCCAATGTGTAAACAAAACAGCACATTAAACAACATACACAGAAGCCTGGGGGGGGGAGGTGAGATAACAAGAAAGGCTTTCAATAGTAAGTTCAAAAGGGAGCTATTACAGAACCCACTAGTGCAGTGAGAGGGGACATGCTCTTTGCTGTGTACAAACCCTAACACTGAGTCCCTTGAATAATCTGCCAGGCGAGGTGGGTGGAATCGCCTTATATAGCTCCACCTGTATTGATGCAAACTAAATAACATCCGTGCTGAGTGCGAGTAAGACACTTGCTGTGTACCATAGGAGTTGTAGTTTCTACACCCTCTTGTTCGACATTAAGTTGGGCCATAGGGAGTTTGCCCTGACCTTGTCATTCTCTATTTCCCTAACCAAGCACTAAGCCTTCTCACTGACTTCCAACAACGCCACCTGATGTCTCATGGCAGCGTTCATGGCATGGACATATTTTGTGCACTTGTAGCCTGAGACACCAGCATTTCACAGTCCTCAAAAGTGTGGCTGCAAGAGCAGCCTTGTGTGTCCAATGGTAAGCAGGTAGATTCAGGCCACACAGGGCGAGGTTAGTGAGGGAACAGTGAGTCCTGCAGGAAAAGTTGCACAGTTGGCACAAAAGAGCCCTGTCACTGGTGAAGGCTTCATTTGGAGTACAGCACAGTAGTAGAGTGTACTGGGAGCCAGTGTGCTAGACAGGAAATTGTGCCATATAATTTGATGGATCCAAGGTGCGGTTTGTCAAGAGCAAGGACCGCTGCAGTCTCAGTCAATGGTGGCAAACATAATCCACGGGACACTGCCAATAATGCAAATGTTTGTGTTTTTTATCCCAATTGATTGCATGAGCTGATGTACACAGTGGGGAGGAGGGAAGGTGCCCAACGAAAGAGCTGCAGTCTTTGCGTATGGGGACCACTTACCAGCACTTATCGTTCCTCCAAGAGTGGTAGCACAAGCAGCCCCATGTATTCAGGAGTGCAGTGGTCAGCTCAAGTCATGTGGGAAGGAACAGGTGTAGTGGCCAACAGGGCACGTCGCAGTGATCCTTGTAGGCAATGCAGCAATGTCCACCTTCTGTGCTGGATGAGGTCACGATCAGGGTCCACCTCGCATAATGGGTGTACACCAGAGTTCAGCGCTTCAGGTGAGTGGCTGCACTGCAGTACACAAAAGCACACAAAAGACATGATATTGCACCGCTCAGTGTCCATGACAATGCCAGAGTGGTGTCCATCACCACATCCATGGGGGTTCCAGGGCCATCAGGACAAAAGTGAAATAGCAGGTAAGGTGTATTGACCTCTATGGACCACACCCTCTGTTGTTAATGGTATTTAATGAAGCACCATCATGCAGTCTCCAAGGAGCAGTCCCAAATAGTCTGCCAGTTTATGCTATGGAGGTGCTGTGCCTTTTATCAATTGTCAGCGAGTGTAAGCGGCATTCCTGGTGGCATACCACCAAACTGCAAGGTCATGCCGGGGGTCACATCATTTATTAAGGCAGGTCTCCGCTTTAAAGGCCCCGTGGTAAAGCAATGTCAAGGCCAGAGTCGCCATGTGCTAGTGGAGGCAGCCTGCGCCATGTGCTGCTGTCTCTGACGTACCAACATTCCCCATCTCTGCAGCCTTAACCACACTCATGCAAGGGGTCAGCTCCCACTGCAGGGCACGATATTGAGGGGGAACCACCACTGCAACCAGGTCCTAATGGGTGTTAGGTGACCCCCTTCTATGGTGCACATGTTCTTTAAACCCCACCAGGGCTATGCAGTGATGCATACCTCAAAGCCAGCAGCAGATCTCCTCAGCGACCGCATGAGCAAGCCATATTTAACAGTCTGCAGGTCTCGATTGCGGGCATTATCTTCTGCAGTTCCACCCATGCTGCTCCCTCGGCGTATGTGGTCTGTAAGCCACGAGTCCACCCCATAGGACGGGGTAGCTGGCCATGTGCAAACGTCCGTTTATTCACCTCTGGAGGCTGCTAACCCCCTTCAGGACAGCAGGCAGTCTGGACAGGCAGGGAGGTAGGTCGGATCCCTCTGAGGACTGGGTCGCGACAGGATAAAAGGGGTATTTGCAGGGATGGAAACAGGCTTGTTTAAAATTTGTCCGTCATCGTAGCTGTGCAAGCCATGCCACGAGGATTTACCAAGATTAACAACATTGCACTCACAAAAAATGCTTCAGAAATCATTTAAGAAGAATATCAACAATTACATCAGACAGAGAACCAAACCTTACCTTCAGATAAGTCAAGTTTATAATGCTTTACAAGCAAAAATAGTGAAGCCCAAGTTGCTGCTCGACATATCTTTTGGAGAAAGGCACCATCGACCTCTGCCCAAGATGGTGAAACCATTCTATTTGAGCAATCTTCAATGACTCTTTGAGTAATGGCTTGCCTGACTCACCTACCTCCAGTCAGTGATGTTGCTTTCTTACTGATATTGGCTGAACCATAAGAAATAAAAAAAGGAAGATGACTAAAGTTACTTAGTGCAGTCTAGATAAATGGTCAAAGTCCTTTTTACATCTAGGGATGATGGAACTTCTGAATTCAAATCCTCAAAAACAAGAAGGACAATTTTGTGTGCCAAATAAAAACAACATTGAACCTTAGGGACACATTTTCAATGGAGCTTCAAAATTACTTGAGCAGAAAAAATCTCAAATAGGAACAGGACGTTGCAAAGCCTCGTAATGCACCCACTCACGTAGCTGGTGTGATCACTACTAAAAAACAGGCTTTAGCTAAAAGCCATGCCATTTCTACTTCTTCTAAAGATTCAAATGGATATTGCTGAAGAGTTCTTAGAACTAGAGAAAGCCTCAAAGAAAGCACCAGATGTTTAATTACTTTTTACCTAACTACAAATGATGATATCTTAGGATAGCCTTCCTTCATCCTACATACTTTTATCTCTGCCCATTGAGCAGCTAGGATTGGTGAAACTAAGCCTTGTACTCAACCTTCTCTTAGAAATTTAATAATTTCAAATGGGTTCATGGATGATGTGTCTAGTTCTTTCAACGCACTCCACTTATGAAAATAATTCCAGTTTTATATATAAGAGTGTAAGGTGATGGTTTTCTAGAAGCTGTGAAGGACTTTTCATGCATTTATATTTTTGTATATCACATACAAAATGAAATTTCACACTTGATTACACATCTGCACACTGATATAATACTATTAATTTTAAAACAATGTTCCTATGTTGTGTAGAAGTGTGTTTTCCTGGCCCATATTAAGTAGGCCTAAATCTGAGCCTAGAAGCCTTGTTGCTCAAAGTGGATGCCATCCTGGTTTCACCTGCACATATTTATGTTTTTGCAGCATGTAGTCAAGCACAATCATATTTGCATATTTTCATTGTCATTGTTCATGTTTTTCTCAATGAATCTTTCCTGGCTCTGGATGGCATTAGCAAAGAGTGGACAGAATATTTATTCATGTGGTGGGATAGTATGCAATATGACATTTTATAAAAGTGTCCTCTGATTTGCTGTGAAAGTAACATATCTGGGCATAGCATGATGATTGTGCAGGTTTGCTAATTTCACATGTGAAAATAATGAATAGAACCCCCAATTTCAGGGATGGGCCAGAAGTCTTTCCTGAAGACTTAGACATTGCTAGGGATGCTGTCCTTTTCTCCCTTGATTTTGCTGCCCTCTGAGGCCTGAGAATAATTTTGATTTTGCACTTCCCTGTAATACCCTAGTTGCTAAGAGCCATCTTGGCATTGACTTTGTATCACCTTACCTTTGAATTATGTAATAAAATCCTTTAAATATTTAGCTGTTCCAGAACTCAGTTATTGAGTGGGCCTTTTTACTTAATTGACGACCATTTTCTTAGAAGTTTGATGGATGTGCTTGGAGGTGTCCAACCTCAGGGACACATTGCCTCATGAATTTGAGTTTGAACATGTCTCCAATTCATAAAATTGTGGGCATTCTGTGTAAGTACATTTTAGGGTGTCACAACTGCAGGGTCCCCCATGCCCACAAATGTGTGGTGGCAGAGGATAGTTTTGAGTTGCTTCAGAAATGTTTCTTTTTATATCAACCCCAGTGTTTGTGGATTTTCTAGTGTGGATTTTTCTGGTGGATTTTGGTGGTCTCAATAGTACTGCTCTTGCTCCTGAATGAAACAAATTGGAAGTATGTCTAGGAAGGAGTGATTTTTGTGTTCATGAGTGTTTTGGTGTGTTATTGAAGTGTCACATTTTATACTGCTTGATGGATTCCCATGATATATGGGACAAGTTTGATAATGTCATTTTGATTTGGGGTTCAATAGGTGGTTTGATCACTGTGGTTTTGATGTACTTTTCTTATTTGTGATTTGCATCCAAGAAGTTGAGTTTTGTTATTGGTTGATTTGATAATCATATTTGTCGAAATCCAAGATCTCAGATATTATCGTTGAACATGTTTCAATAAAAGTAGTTTGGTTTATGAGGTGCTTCATGCACACTGAGGGATTCTTCTGGATTAGTAAGTTTTCTTTCTAGGAGTTTCTGTGCCTACTCCAGGTTGTTGTTGTTTGCTCTTTGGCGCTTGGGAGTGAATGTGTGGCCAGAGATGGGTTGCCAATGGACTGGAGTCTGTTGTGGTGTGAAGATTGATAGGTGCTGTGAAGGTGCTAGTCTTTTATCTGTGGTTGGTGAGGTTTGTTTTATTGTAAGCTGCTGATATTCTCCTATATAAGTTTAGCGGAAAACATTTATTTTGATTTATTTAGTGTGTGTTCCTTGAGAAAAGCCTGTGAAATTGTTTTTGCATTTCCCGTAAAGTCATGCTGTGATTGATTAATCAGCTAAGTCACGCTGGGATTGGTGAGATATCACCATAGAGTTGCACTGTCAGTGTGTGGTGGCAGATCATTCTCGCACCTCGCCGCCAAAAGGTGGAACACTCTTCCCACCCACCTACATCAGACCAAAGACCTCCTTACCTTCAGGAAACTTCTCAAGTCCTGGCTGTTCAAGCAGTAGCAGCACCCTTCCCCCCCTCATGGGTGAGTAGTGAGATTTACAAATTTCTGATTGAATCATTGATTGATGCTGTCAAAGCCTCACTGTGATTGGTTGACCTTTGGCATAACCACCCTGGTATTGGTTGTTGTTCACGATCTTGTTTTGTTTATATTTTTGATTATTTTGAGTGAGAATAATGAGTGGTCTCTTAAATAATCCTAAAGCTGCTAGCCCGCCTGCTAAGGTAGGATAGAAAATACCTACAGAGGGTTCACCTGCACAGTAAATTACACTGAATATTGTTTTTTTTATACATGTACCTGGATTCATGTCTTGCATTAATACACCTCCTCTGACAAGGACATACTGTTTCCTTTAGACTGTACCTCTAACATTAGAAAGCTAGATTTTTTTAGACAGACCATTAAAGAGAGAATGCTCTTACCTAGACCTACACAGTTTGAGGCATTGAACCAATGGGATTGGATAGCTACACAGAAGGAAATAAAAAAATTAAGAAGCAGGTGTGGGGGTTTCTTAGACAGTGGCTGGAGTGCAAATGGGATCATTATGAGAAATGCTAGAGGAAGGATGTTATAGAGGAAGTGAGAGCTTTCCCTGCAGTAGTCAAAGAGATGACAGACACAAAGAAAGATGATGAGGGAGACAGAGAGAGAACGGCAGAGACAAGAATGAGATTTATATGAAGAGGATAACTTTTCAAATGATCTTTTGAATCCAAGACCTCCTCCATACTCTGATGGAATCCAGAGAGAGGGGCAAGGTTCCATAGTGTCTGACACCAGTGCAGCAGGAGATAGTCCGAGTGTACAAAGATTCACTGTGCCTAAAGTTGTGGGTGCTTCAGCAAGTGCCCCACCTGAGAATACATTGACAGTTTTGCTGAGTATGAGTAAAGATAATAGTGTTGTTTGTCCAGTCTCAAATGACATCTATTACTATTATTTCTATTGAGTCACCCAAAGAGAAAGGGATTTGGGATTTTGAAGATTACATTTGGAGCTATTTTAGAGGGGACAAAAGACATACACAGACTGATGTCATATAATATGGATGAAATGAGGTACCCGATCAGAGAAGCAGCAAGGTGTGTACATAATAGGAGTGAGGAATTGGTTGTTGAGTGTGAGATTGATATCAGTAGAATGAGAACTGTGCAGAGAAATTACAAAATGGATTTGACCCATGACACAATAAAAGAGCTGGGTTTAGTAACATTACGAGGTCACATTAACGATCTGTTGACAAGATAAAAGAGTCAAGAGATTTGGGAAAATACGGAGAAAGGTGGAAAAATAATGCTACTACTAAAAGGAAATCATCAGAGACACAAAAGAAATAATAGGATCAGTAAGTGATTCAGAGTTAGAGGTGTTTCAGAATTTCCCCAGAGTACATGGAAGGCGTCTGCGACAAATTTTCCAAAATTACAAGAGGAACCTGAGGCATGGTATAAGGAGGCCCATAGATTGACAATGAGTTTGAAAATGGTTTGGATTGATTTGGATGCACTATTTGAGATTATTGTTCCTGGTGATTTGTGGTCTGAGCATAAAGTTGCTTGGCCTACTGAGTAGCCAACTAGACTTTCACCTAATAAAGCTCCATCTATGTAGTTGTTGACAAGTACAGAGTAGTAATAGAGCATTTGAAAAAGAAGGTGCGGAAGAAGGAAATTAACTGGTCAAAA
This sequence comes from Pleurodeles waltl, assembly GCF_031143425.1. Classification (NCBI taxonomy): domain Eukaryota; kingdom Metazoa; phylum Chordata; class Amphibia; order Caudata; family Salamandridae; genus Pleurodeles; species Pleurodeles waltl. The sequence continues at coordinate 648,032,833 of NC_090442.1, forward strand.
ATTTTGAGATCTACACAAGAGTGAAGAAGTTAGTGCATGCCTATTATAAGAGGCGCAAATGTTTAAGAAGCACAGTGATGAGTTGAAGATCCTGAAAAAGATGGGACTAGTAGGTTCATATCTCCTTTTGTTATGGGTTTGTATCCTGAGCTTGGTTCTCATATTCAACAGGGTCTGATATGCTGGCAGATTAAGGGTATTGATGAGATCCAGAAATATGCCAAGTAGTGATTGGTTTTAAGCAAAGCAGAAAAAGATCAAGGAGAAGTTGATGGTTGCCCCGAACAGATCTAGAGAAATGGCATGAATCAGTTGATGGGTTCTGATTTTGGGTGGTATGTCACCTGATAATTCTGGAATGAAAGGGAAGCATACCATGCAGGGCATGAGAAAGGTAAATGAGATGGTGCAGATGCAAGATCGTGGAAGAGGGGTTGTGCATTGTTCAGGAATTAATGTAAATAGTGATCTGCTAAAGAAGAGTGCTGCTTGTAATTTCTGCGGTAACATCAGCCATTAGAAGCGGGAATGTACACAGAATCCAGATTGAATCTGGAATGATTTTATTCCCCAGATGCAGCAGAAAATGAAATGGTGTAGACAGTCAGGTGGTCATTCCGACCGTGGCGGTCGGCGGTGAAGCGGCGGTAAGACCGCCAACAGGCTGGCGGTCTTTTTTCATGTATTCTGACCATGGCGGTTACCGCCATGGCCAGCCGCCGCTTCACCGTTCCGACTGCCACGGCGGTAACGACCGCTGAGCTGGAGACCTGGGTCTCCAGCCCGCCGGTCGTCACATACCGCCGGCGGTATTCCAACCCGCCTGACCCCGGCTTACCGCCATGGATTTCATGCGGTTTGGGACCGCCATGAAATCCATGGCGGTAAGCACTATCAGTGCCAGAGAATCCCTTCCCTGGCACTGATAGGGGTCTCCTCCAACCCCAACCCCCACCCCGACTCCCTTCCCTACCCCCCCCACCACCCCTGCCACCCCCAAAAGGTTGCAGGACCCCCGTCCCCCACCCCGATCCCCAACATATACACATACTTACACACATACACGCACGCATTCATGCACATACACACACCCCCCCCCCGCATTCATGCACGCACTCATGCACATACACACCCACCCCCCGCATTCATGCACGCACTCATGCCTATACACACACACCCCTGCATTCATGCACGCACTCACACGCCCCCTCAACATACACACACGCACACCCCCCTGCACGCACACAACATCCCCCCACCCCCCTTCCCTAGCGGATGATCACCTTACCAGTTCCGGTGATCCTCCGGGAGGGAACGGGACCCATGGGGGCAGCTCCGCCGACACCGCCACGCCAACAGAACACCGCCACAGCGAATCACAGGTCGTGATTCGCTGGGCGGTGTTCTGTTGGCGTGGCGGTGGAGGTGGAGCTACCTCCACTTCCCCGCCTGCCGCCAGTATGGCTGTTGGCGGCTCTTCGTCCGGAAACGGGTGGAGCGCTGCCAACTGTCAGAATGGCCTGTGCGGAAGACCGCCAGCACTGGCGGTCTTCCGTACGGCGGTCCCTCAGCGGTCTATTGAAAAGACCGCTGAGGTCGGAATGACCCCCTCAGTGTCCCCAGCACAACCAGCTCCGTACAAGATGTGCAGAATCAAGAACAGCTTCATATGAACATGCCCACAGTGCCAGAGGAGCAGCAAAACATAAGAAACAGGATGCCAGCGGAATCCATTGATTCTGTAAAATGATTTACCTCACCTTTCTCCAGACATGAATTCCCAATGACTGTACTTGATGGGGAAGGAAGATTACTTTCACTCTTAAAGGTAGACTAAAAGTGGCCAATACATTGATGGTGAAGTCAGTGGCCACCCTGTGTCTTTCTTGATAGCTACAGGAGCTACCTTCTCTGTTCATTTAATGGAAGTTCCAAATCTAGAAGTCCAAGTTGTAGGCATTAATAATAAACCATTTGTAAAACAGGTTAGGCCACAGGTCCTTGTTAATATAGGATTAATTGAGAATAATCATCAGTTCATATTGTATGATTCAAGTCCTTCAATTAGTTGTGCAGAAACTAGCATTGCAAGATGAACTGCATGATTTATTGGACACTGGGTGGTGTCCCAATTGAGACCCAAGAAGAAGATTCAGGGCCTTGGATTTCCACAGACGGGTTACTCTGTCACAACGATGACAGATATCCTGTCCTACAAAATATAAATCCCATTATTTCCTTTTAGATTTCTATTTTGGTGGACTGGATATCCGCCGCAGTTGATTTCCCCCTGGATGTAATACATACTATCAAAGAAGAGGTATGGGATTTCACAGCAAAAGAGATAGGATTGACAAAAAAGGTGCAAAGCCTGTCAAGATAAATGTAAAACCAAATGCAGCTTTCCAGAGAATTAAACATTACAAACATTCAAAAGAGGTAGATGACAGAATGGAGCCTGTCAATAAGAAAATGATTGAACAAGGAATTTTGTGGTAAGTGTCTGGTATTACTTGAAATTCTTCTGTGGTGGCCATTAAAAAACTGAAGAATCATACACAACCCTAGAAACGCAAAAAAAATGTATTTCCATGTTGTCCGGTGGTACCAAATCCTGCAGTGATATTGGGCCAGATGTACCAAAGTCCAAGTTTGCGACTCGCAAATTGCGAGTCTGAGCGACTTGCAATTTGCGAGTCGCAAACCCGGATGCAGGATGGTGTCCCTGACACCATCTGTGAATCGCAAGGGGGTCGCAAAGACCCTCCTCATTAATATTAATGAGGTGGGTCGCAATTTGCAACCCCCTTCCGATTCGCAGCACTCACAGGGATGGTGGCCTGCTGGAGACAGCAGACCACCATGTTTGTGACTGCTTTTCAATAAAGCAGGTTTTTTTCGTATTGCAGCCCGTTTTCCGTAAAGGAAAACGAGTTGCAATACAAACGACAAAAAGAAACGTTTGTGTTTCATTTTTTCAGAGCAGGCAGTGGTCCATAGGACCACTGCCTGCTCTGAAAAAATGTTTTCAGGGCCATTCATAAAAGGGAAGGGATCCCATGGGGACCCCTTCCCTTTTGCAATTGGGTTAGCACCCATTTGAAATGGGTGCTAACTGCGAATTGCTTTGCGACCGCATTCGTGGTCACAAAGCAATTCTACATCGCGATGCGAATTGCAAATAGGAAGGGGAACACCCCTTCCTATTTGTGAGTCGCATTCCCATTTTGTGAATTGGTAACCAGGTTACTGACTCGCAAAATGGGAATGAGCATCGCAATGTGCTTTTTGCATGGCGCAAACAGCAAATTTCACTGTTTGTGCCATGCAAAAAGCTTAGTACATCTGGCCCATTGTTCCAGGTTCCAACAGATGCAAAATTGTATACAGTCACCGACTTATGCTAAGCATTCTTCTCCATTCCTCTGCATGAGGATAGTCAATATCTTTTTGCGTTCAAGATTTAAAAAAATCTTGTTTGCTGTTAAATCCCACATAGAGATAGTGAAAATCCTTCAATTTGTATTCAGATCGTGAAGGAAGATTTGGAAAATTTACAGTTATCCTCTAACTCATCCCTGGGTCAATATAAATATGACCTATTGGTGGCACTTAAAATTGTAAACTTGAAACAATTGCACTGTTGTATCATTTAGCTGACAACAGTCACAAGATTTCCCTTACAAAGGTACAGCGTAAGAAAGAAGTGATTTATCTTGGTCATCGCATTGAGAAAGGAACAAGGAAAGTCTAAAAAAAAACGTTTTTCTGCAATTCTGAAAATATATCTTGCTACCTCCCTGAGCATGGATGTTCCTGGTAATTGTGGGCTATAGTGGTCAGTGGATTCCAAATGTTTCCTTGATTGCATAGCCTTTCATAAGGCTAACCTACAGTGATATCAGAGATCCAGTATCATTTGATGACAAATATTTAAAGGCTTTCTGGGTGTTAAGGAAGAAATTGTGTAAAGCACCCACCCTTGGAATGCCTGATTACAGCACAGAGTCACAAAAGAGACAGTGTGCTTTTTCAGCCCTTACTCAGAAACATGGCGGAGTCACGAGGCCAGTGGCCTACCTATCGACTGTTAGATGGATGCATTAGTTGTTCATCTTCCTGGTTGTCTGAAAGCAGTTGCAGCTGTTTGCATTGGAACTGAGCAAAGTGAAGGAAGTGCGATGGGATATATATTAATTGTGTTTATTCCACTTTTTGTTAAGATTTTGCTGACCTGTACATGTACTCAGCACATAACAAACTGTCACCTGAACCAGTTATATTGACAGCTGCGAATATTTCAGACAAAAGGTGTAATTTCTGAATCCTGCAGAACTGATATCTGTTCCAGGCAAAAATGAAGACAGAGACAGGCGTGATGATGATAATGATGATGAATCACAGCATGACTGCATCAGTGTCACAGAGTTATGTATCAAGACCAGACACTGAAGAAATTACCCTTTAAATTACTGATCTGATTTTGTTTGCGCTTGGTTCTTTTTTTGAGAGACCTACATGGAGCACTGAAGGCTGCTATGTGGTATGTTCCACTTCACGTTTGCCGAATGAAACTTCAGCAAAAATGGAATAGTTGATTGCACTAAAAAGAGCTAGTTGTCTTTCAGAAGATTTGAATGTGATGATCTATGCAGACAGTCAACATGGTTTTGGAGTGGTCACAAAGGGGTTTTATAACATCCTGTGGAACTCCCACTAGGAGCAGCTCCAACATACTTGATTTCTTGAAAGTAGTATAACAGCCAAAAACTTGCAGTGGTCAAGTCTGCTGCCCATAGGCAGGAAAAGATATGGTCATGAATGGGAATAAATATGCAGCCCACTTTACTGTGCACTTGAAAATGAAACTGTGTTATAAATAGGACAAATAACAATAAAAGGAACTGCACAAAAAAGTTCAAGTGAGAATTTTGTTGAAAAGGCAGAAAATTTAAATTATTTCTTATTGAATCCAATTCAGATTTCCTGAGTGAACCTAGGGACATCCAAGAGGAAGCACCAGAGGATGATAAAAGAATGCACAATATGTTGGGTTACAAAAAGAACTATAAATATGAATGTATGATATGATATGAATGTAAGATACAAATATAAATATGTATTAGCAGACTCATGGCCAGATTACGAAGCTGGCGGTCCGAAGACCGCCAGCCTTACGGTGGCTGTCGGACAGCTGCAGTTATGCAGTCCGACTGCCACATTATGAGGTTGGCGGGCAGACCCTCCAACCTTCCACCGTCCCCACCAGGATCGCAGATCCCGATGGGCTGACGGCGGTGCAGGTTGCAATCAGCCAGGTACGTGCTGAAGTCAGTGCTGCCCTGCTAATTACAACCTTGTAGTCTGCCAGCCTTTTCATGGTGGTACCACTGCCATGAAAGGCTGGTGGAGAACAGGTACAGGGGGGCTCAGGGGGGACCCTGCACTGCCCATGCCGAGGCACAGCACCCTCAAAATGCGAACTGTCTGCTGTGAACAGCAGGCAGTGTGCATTTCAAAGTCCTGGTGCCCCCTGCGTGCAGCAGCATTGCCGCCGGCTCTATCATCAGTCACGACAATGCTGCAGCGACTGTTCCACTGGACTGACTGGTGGAAACCTTGGTTTCCACCAGGCAGCCCACTGGGAAAGTTGTAATGGGGCCGGCGGGGTGGTTAACCGCATGGCGGCGACCACCCTGTTGTGAGTTTGGCAGACGGGTGTTTCCGTTCACCAAACTCTTAATCAGCCCCTCAGTGTTGAATTGAATGTCTAGGTATTTGCATAATCAATAAAGTTCAGGCAGAAATTCCATTACAATAAAATATAATAAGTATTGGTCAAATTAGAAATTCAGAAAAAAAGCAGAGGGTTTATGTAAGAGAGTTCAATTTGTCAAAGAAATAATCTGAGAAAACTGACTACTGTCCTCATGAATTATATGGGCAATGTTTAAGAATTCAAGCAGGTTTCATTGAGAAATCTGTTTATATTGACCTTAAGTACATTTTTGTGATTTTCTGCTTATTCTCTTAATGAGTTGTGGCCTACCGCACTCAGAGATCAGATAATATGACAGTTTCCAAGCTTTTGTTGAGGGAATTATTAACCCTTTTCGTCTTGCTGACATTTTTTCAGAGAGATTGAGGCTCCCATTTTAGAACTGAAAGTTTGAAATTGATTTGCCCAGCTCTCTAAACTGATCAAAGGTTCCATTCTGATTCTCATCCTCAATTACGTGGCATAGTCGAGAGGATGAATGGGACCCTAAAAAATAAGCTAGCCAAAGTGTATTCATCCACCAGTCTGAAATGTCCAGATGGCCTTCCTCTTGTCTTCATGGGTATTAATGCTACACCAGATAAAAGGACTGGTCTTTCACCTTTTGAGGTGCTAATCAGCAGAGCAATGAGATTGGCCTACATTCCTTCAGCTACACTTGTTTCAATGACTTCTGACATTGTACCAAATTACTGCAAAGGTCTGGTTGATATATTGACATTTTTCTCTCATAAGCTAAATTTGACAACAGCTTCGACAAAAGAAATTCAATGTCACCTCCTGAACCTGGGAGATCGGGTTCATATTAAAAGGCAGGTCCAGAAACATGGTTTAGAGGATTACTGGAGAGGCTCATTTCAAGTCCTACTTGTGACTAACACTGCTGTGGAGTGTTTTTGAGATCCGCAGTGGATCGACACCACTCATACTGGAAGAGTGAAAACGGATGAAGAAGTGGGGATGACAACCACAAATTCATAGAGTCAAACTCAAGTTTCCAGTGTGTATCCACAGGGAGGTAAAGAAAATGTAGAAACTAGTTCAGTTGGGGGAATTTGCTGATGATGACAGTGAAGATCCAAAAGTCTGAGTGAAGAGCTATTAGATTTGTATCTGAAATATTGATGTAATGGAAAAAGAGGATCGCCACAGAGAAAAAGGGAAGAATTGGAGATGGAGAATGCCAGAGATGTGTTTATGACCAGGTTAAATTGATGGAAGAATCAACACAAAAGAAACAGAAAGTGTTGCAGATTGCCTTTTTATTGCTGTCTAATTAGATTAATTATGTGTTTTAGTGATTATGGAATAATCAGAGGGGGAAAGATGTGGGAGATTTTGTGCATTTATATCTTTTGATATCATTAACAAAATGCAAAATGTAGCTTCACACTCAATTTTACATGTACACACTGATAAAATACTATTGCTTTTAAAACGATTTTCCTATGTTGTGTAGAAATGTGTTTTCCTGGCCCTTGTTAACTAGGCCTTAATTTAGGACTAGCAACCATGTATGTCAAAATGGACATAACCCTTGTTTTCCCCTGCACATTTTACTGTTTGTCATTTCTGCAGCACTCAATCAAGCTTATTTGTTTATTTCGATTGTCATTGTTCATGCTCTTCTTGATGAATCTTCCCCACCTTGGCCACAAAAGTGAAACCATTATTTCAACGTCTTTCCGCTAGTTCACTGTACCCTATTCATTCATAATATCATCCTGTTATTCATGTATCATGTATCTCCCTATGGTATGAGCACAAAGTGGGTAGAATAATTATCCATGTAGTGGTATAATGCTTAGGTGTTAAGGCAATATGAGCTTTAATAAAATTGTCCTCTGATTTGCTGAAGAAGTAACATATTTGATAATACCACGATTCTGTAGTTTTTCTAATTTCATATACGAGAATAACGTCTAAACACCCTTGGATTTTCAGAGTGAGCCAGAAGACTTTCCTGAAGACTTAGGGCCACATTATGAGGTTGGCGGGCAGAGCCGCCAACCAACCATTGTTCCCACCAGGATTTCAGATCCCGACGGGCTGACTGCGATGCAGGTTATAATCAGCCAGTGCAGCGCTGAACTCAGCAACGTCCTGCTGATTACAACCTTGTTCTCAATACATGTTTGCATATTTTGACAAAAGCCCAAGCAAATTTTTCCAAGTTGACACCATGAATTATGCCCATTCCTCCAATAATTTTGGACGGGGTGTTGATATGTTGGAGTTATTAGAATCCAAAGGCTTTGAGGGACCCTTCCCACCTCGATATAGATCAGTGGCGGCTGGCAGCTTTAGGAGGGAGGGGGCGGGTGGTATACACACACACACACACACACACACACTCATTCTTTCACACACAGACACGCACGCACATCCATTAACAACACTCATAACTTTCAAACATGCACACACGCACCAAACATTCATTTTAAAAGATCACACACACTCATTCTTTCACACGCACGCACACACGCACATCCATTAACAACACTCATAACACTCAAACATGCACGCGCGCACCAAACATTCAAATTAAAACATCACACACATACACACACACTTACCTTCAGCCTCCAGGTTCCAGGAGTGTTGGGACAGCTGTCTTCCCTAGGGTCAGCCAATGAGGGAAGGCAGCAGTCCCAGCCTCGTCACAGAGTGGGATGGGGTCAGTGAGACTGCTGACCCCACCCCACTCTGTGACAAAGTGTCACTGATTGACACTCGCCCTGGGCACTTCAGGGCTTAAACCTAAAGCACCCAGGGAGAGTGTCAATTGGTGACGCTTTCCTCGTCACCCAGGGGAGGGCCTCGAGGCACCTTTGCTGAGCAGAGGAGGTCACGCCCATAGGAGCTGTGACCTCCTCAGCCCAGCAAAGTTCAGTTCAGGCAGCCAGGAGTCTGCGCAAATCACGCATTTCTGCTCCTGGCTGCCTGAACTGAACATGGAGAGTGACTGTCAGGCTGACCTTTGTTCAGCCTGACACCCACTCTTCATGAGGGGCAAAAGGTGGGGGGGGCGTGGCCCCTCCACCCTAAAGGACGGGCCGCCACTGATATAGATAATTAATTATCTCACTTCTATCAATCTCCTTTCTTTTGAGCTTTTCGTATTGTAATAAATCCTGCTTCAAAGTTTTTCCCTTTCAGCCTGACTCATTACATTTGCAGTCAAAAGTGCCCCATGTACATTTCATCAAAGAAACTGTGGGTTACCTCCAGTCTCCTATGTATTGCTTCACTCATGTTGTCTCTATTCATGTGTATGTTTCTCAACAAAAAGCTTCTAACCTGTGCATCTGTGCCCCAGCTATTCATAATGCCCTTAGCGTTCCTGCCACTTCACAAAATGAAAAGGATTTCCCAACAGAAAGGAGAAAAAGAACCGTTCCAGGCAGCATTTAGCCCACCACTGTGTCTTCAAAAAAGAAACCCCGTAGTCGACGCTCAACCTGCCACTTACACTCCCTCCAAGTCCTTTCTATAAATATATGAGCCACGTCCTTTGGAATCCTCAAACCACACGTATAAATGTGTCATCCATCTATGGCGGCGGGAACAGGAGTCCAAATCCACAAACAGCCATGGTGTCCCGTAACCCCAGGTCACTCTCACCCAAACTGGAGAGGATGCAGAAAAACAGCGACAGGCCACCGTATAAATAACAAAAACATTTCTATTGTTTGAATGTTTTTTAAAGGTGGTTGGGCCCTTCTCATCTGGAATATGGCCGTGACGAAGACCTGTTGGTTGAAACGCGTTGCTGAATACATTTTCCTTTTATGGTGCAATGTGGAGTGAGAGTTTCCTTTTGGTAACAGAAACAGATTACCAAATATTTGGTTATACAGCGGCCTCTCGTTGGAAGTGACCGGGAGCTACGGGACACTGTGGCTGTATGTATATATGTATGTGTGTGTGTATATATATATATATATATATATATATATATATATATATATATATATATATATATCCATAAAGTCGTTTCTCCTGCTACCAGTTCCTTCTCAAAGGTCACCTCGCAAGAAACAATCTCACCCACAGCGTCTTTTATCAGTGAAACTTTTTTTGGTAAATAGCAACCAAACACCTCATGCATTTTGGGGACAGTGCATCCTTGATCGCCCTCTTGATCACGGGTCAACCATAAGTGAATCGTACACCCATTAAATCCCAACTCAATGCTCATAGTGCTGCTAAACACGAAAAGTGTACTTCAGACTGTAGAGCCCTGGAAACGTTTTATTATTAGTATGGGCCATTTTGAAACTATACTACACATAATAGGTTGTAACCCTTTCCATTAAAAGATAATAATACAAACAAAGTAAATTGTGAAATTGCTAAACAAGAGCTTTCTCTATCACCTGCAAAAACTCATCGTGCTGGTAAATGCTCCACTTTTAGCAGGCTGTATATATTTCAAGCATCCCCAAACATGTTTCCAATGCGAGACATCAAAGCCTGACTCTGGTTTGCCCAGGCCTGAAACCTTAATACTGTCATGGCCATTTTGCACTAGGTTTTGTACGTAATCTGCAAGTAACTTCTTATCAACAAACTGTGTCATAAAAAGAACCCCAAACAAAAAAAATCAAAATAAACCAGTAACATCTCATGCATTGATAGCATTACAGTCATTTCCCATTGAAATTTAACCATACAGCTTTTCAGTACTATGGTGGTCATTATGACATTGGTGGTGACTGTTAAAGTGGCAGAAATACCGCCAACAGGCTGGCGGTAATTACCGCCAAATTAAGACCATAGCGGTGATAACTCCCATAGACAGCCAATGTACCACACCATCCAGCAGGGTGTTACCACCACACACCACAATGGCAGCCATCAACAGCCAGGCGGAAGACAAGGTACCGCCCACCATATTATGACACTGCAGACCACCATGATTTCCAGAGCGGTACCAACGCCATCAAAGCCTGGCAGAAACACAGACCAAAGACTCACCAACAGAGACACAAAGAAGATCAATGCCGCCATGGAACCGGAACTTCAAGTCTTCTCGATGCTCTTCTACACCATGCTCCACCTGAAACACCAGCGCTGACGAAGATGACGATGGTGAGTACAGCCGCCAAGCACACAAGGGGGGAGGGAGGAAAAGAGGAGTGACACACACACGCACAACACACACCATTCGCACACACACCAAACACACAACCAGCTGCAGAGGAAAAACAGTGTCACAGGACACACGGCATAATAATGCAAGGACAACAGGTCGGAAGTACTGAAATTGTAATTGCAAGGCAACAGTCACCACATGAACCAATTTTAGAGCAAAGATACATCAACAATTGTCCAGAAAGGGCCAATGCCCAGTCCAAACTACATAAGGCCCACGTGGCCACAGGGCACAGTCGAAGCCCCAACTTGGTGGGAACTGTAGTCGGGAACTTGCCCACTGCTTCTGGAGGGGGCTCCATTCCCATTTCCCAATGTTGGGGAGTGCAAGGCCACTGTCTCTGAGGTGGGGAACTTGCCCACTGCTTCTGGAGGGGGCTCCATTCCCATTTCCCAATGCTGGTGAGTGCAAGGTCACAGTCTCTGAGGTGGGGAATGTGCCTACTGCTTCTGGATGGGGCCTCAAGTACAACAGTCCCTGGATGGTGGCCTACATACCCTATGCTGGAGGTGAGGGCTGCATTGTCTGCTGGGGGAGGTGTCTCCTGGGCAGCCTCTGCTGGGGGTGAGGGCTGCTGTGTCCCAGCTGGAGGTGAGGGCTTCTTGCCTGTCATTGGTGGCTGAGTGGGAACCTCTTCTGTCATTGGTGGTTGAGTGGGACCCGCTGCTGTCATTGGTGGTTGAGTGGGAACCTTTTCTGTCATTGGTGGTTGAGTGGGAACCTCTTCTGACATTGGTGGTTGAGGGGAACCTTTTCTGTCACTGGTGGTTGAGTGGGAACCTTTTCTGTCATTGGTGGTTGAGTGGGACCCGCTGCTGTCATTGGTGGTTGAGTGGGAACCTTTTCTGTCATTGGTGGTTGAGTGGGAACCTCTTCTGACATTGGTGGTTGAGTGGGAACTTCACATCTCCTGGCTGGTGGAGTGGGATCCTTCCCTTTCCAGGCTGTGGAGTGGGATCCTTCCCTTTCATGGCTGGTGGAGTGGGATCCTTCCCTTTCCTAGCTGGTGGAGTGAGATCCTTCACTGTCTTGCCTCCACGACTAGGAGGTGCCTCCACTGTCCCCGTGGACTGTTTGGCTGAGGTGCTGGGCTGGTAAGTTGGGACCCTGCTCTTACAGGCAGAGCGGGGGAGGGGAGGGAAGAGGTCAAGTTGGGCAAGGAAAAGCTTCTTAGGGACGGTGGGGGGATGAGGGAGGAGGGATGGGAGTGGAAGTTGAGGGAGTGGTTGTGGGAGGAGTACGTCAGCTGGACTTGGGTGCAGGTGCATGGGCAGTGTGCTGATGTGAGGTGGATGACTGTTCAGTGTCTGAGTGCCTGCTTTTGTATCCTTTAGGAGGGGGGACAGACAGGGTGGGAGAAGACACAGGGGATGTGTGGATGGATGTTGTGGAGGTGTCTGCTACTGAGGTGTGTGTGCTGCCTGGTATGGTGATGCTGGTGGTGGCTGTTGAAGCAGTGCATGCAGGTGTGAATGTGGAAGTGACTGTGAGTGATGTGGAGGAGGATGAGGAGGGGGAGACAGTGGAGGCAGTGGATGTGGATGTGTGTGCAACTGTCTGTTGTTTGTGTGAGTGCTTGTGGACTTAAGTGTGGTGCCTGTGTTTGACTGTGCCACTCTTGTGTGATGTCTTGTGTGCATGCTCATCTGTATGTGTGCATGGGATGGGTTGGGGTTGAAGAAACTGGGACTGGGAAGTGGTAATTGGAGGGGGAACGGTAGGAACAGGGACAATGGCTGCCATCATAGAGAAGACCAGAGCCTGAATCGATCTCTGTTGGGCCGCCAATCCACCATGGATGCCCCCCACAAATGCATTGCATTGCTGCATGTGGGATGCCAGCCCCTGAATGGCATTCACAATGGTTGACTACCCTACTGTAATGGATCTCAGGATGTCAATAGCCTCCTCACTCAGGGCATCATGGCTCACTGGGGCAGGGCCTGAGGTGCCTTGGCGAAGAAGATGCCTACACTCCTGGGTGAGCGGGCACTACAACTCGCTAAGGGGCCACTGGGAGGGCGGTGCTGGTACGTGGGTGGCGGCTGTACCTGCAGCTGGGGTGAACATAGAGATGTCCACCACCACCAGGGAGATTACATCGGAGGAAGAACCAAAGTCTGTGTTGTCACCTCCTATCTCCGCCCTGATGCTCCCCTCGCCCTCTGTCCCACTGGTTCCCTCGGCATCGGTGGACTCTGCCTCCTGTGGGATGCAGGTCCCTCTGTCACCGGTGCCTCTGCTCCTCTTCCAGATGATGCTAATGCACACATGGACAGGATGACAGAAGAAAAAAGGGGGGGAGGTAGAGAAAGGGAGCACTGGTCAATTACAGCACCAACACCACAGTTGCCATACACAGCACCATCACACACAGGGATCAGGATTGAGCACTATGCATTGCAATGGCATTAAATTGGCTAGATGCTACAGCAAGATGAGAGCCAGACACTGCCAACTGCTCATCTCCTTGGTCCCACAAAGCTCTGACTGACATGGAATGCAAACAAGCCAGATTACCTGCATTTGCCATACACTTGAGCTGGATCACGCTGCAATGTCTGTCCTGGCATTAAGGGACACCCACTAACTCACACCCAGCACCCAGATCCCATGCCACCTACCAATTATTGTATTCATTCCCACTGTACTCACCCCCTTGCAACTGCTGTGATGCCCTCAAGCGCCCATCCAGCTCTGGGTAGGCCACTGCCAGTATGCGGGCCATCAGGGGGGTAAGGTTCTGACGGGCACCCCTTCCTCGTTGGGAGGCCATCCCCAGCTGTGTCTCAGGTCCTCCACCATTTCCTGTAGTGGGTGCTCTTCCTGCTGTAGACCCCCAGGGTACGCACGTCCTTGACGATAGCACAGCACAATCCCTTCTTTTGATGGGCACTGACCTGAAGAGGTAATACAGACAGGAGGACAGCATTGCACATACAATCCAGCCTGTCACACATATGGCCCACAAATCCTGTTTCCAAATCCATTGGCACACATATCGCCTGGCGCACACCATGTACACTACCACCAGACATCCCCCCCCACATATGACACGATGCCTGTGCTCACATCTCCATACAACCGTCCCACATGCATCGTGCTCAAGGTGTACTCACCTGTTGGTCCAGAGGCCCATACAGCTGTCCATACTGGGGCAGGACCCCATCCACCAAGCGCTCCAACTCCATTGAAGTGAAGGCAGGGGCCTTTTCCCCGGTCACACGGGCCATGGTACGTTCCAGACACAGGTCACAACAGCACACGCAGTGTAGGTGTTGTCCGGTGGAAAGTCAGGAATCAAGTGAAGTTATAGACAGAAAATGGCAGTCATGTCCCCGGCGGTGTACACTGTCACCGCCGCCGCTGATCCCCATTGGCCACTGTACTCCATAGAGACCCATATTAGCCAATGAGGAATTGCACGGTGGTGCAAGACCACCTTTCGCCACGATGCCCAAAGTCGGCACAGTTACGGACAGGCGGTTGGCATTTCATGGTGGTGGACTACTTACAGATCTTCCATAACTGCATCATTGCCGAAAATTACACCTACATTGCCATTTCCACTGTCCCATAACATTAATGCTGTATGCACACTGAGGTGGTGGTTCCATTGTTCAAATTGTGACAGCCTACTCACTATTGTGTCCCTTAGATACCACCACTGTGGATTATTAGGAGGAGGGGACAAACCCCCATGTACAGACCCCTTGTGGACTTGGCTACAACGGAGGGCAGGCACATAATACTCACCTATAGACTGGACAGGACCACAATCACAGAGCTGTGTGCCCAGTTGGAGCCTGATCTGATATCTGCTATCCGTCATCCCACTGGGATCAGTGACAGTGGGCTTGGCAGAAGTAATATTACAGCCAATGCTCTCAATCATGCTGGCAATGGTATTGTCTGCTTTGGTGAAACACATGTGCAGCCACATTTCTTTCCCCCAGGTGGAAGATTTGGCCACTGTGAAAGGAGGCTACCCAAACCTGTTGTGGCTCCTGACCCCTGTGAGGAATGCCAGGACAGGGGCTGAGAGCCATTATAATGATGCACATGGGCGAACAAGGAGAATAATAGAAAGGACATTCGGTCTGGTGAAGGGCAGGTTCAGATGCCTACATCTGATAGCTGGATCCCTGTGCTACTCACCTGAGAAGGTCTGCCAGATAGTAGTGGCATGCTGCATGTCACACAACCTGGCCCTCAGACAACATGTGCCTTTTCGGCAGGAGGAGCGGACTGGAGATGACCCTGTGGCAGCAGTGGACCCTGAAGACAGTGAGGATGAGGAGGCAGAGGATGAGGATGAGAACAACAGAACATCAGTTATATGTCAGTACTTCCAATGACACACAGGTGAGACAGTGGAACTGACCATTACTCTGTCTATTGATGTTTTCTGTGTGGCTGTAGCATGAGGCATTCACTCCCTTTGCATCTCAACTTACTGTCACCTATGGCTTGTCCTTTTACATATGTTGGTGATATGACAACAGTGTCCTGATGTGTTTACTACAGACAGCTACAGGTAATTATTTGTATGCTATCACAGTGTTCAGATCATTTGCAGTAGATGGGACTGTTCCCATGAATTCACATTTTCAACACATAAAACGGTGTCACTCTAGTTGTGTTCAAGGGAGTTTATTGTAGTGCAAATAATTGACTGAAAAGTACAATGGAATGGAGTGATGGTAGAGGAAAGTCCAGGGAAATGTTCCGATCTGGTTGTAGCACAGGTCCAGTGTCCAATAGGAAGGGGAGAAAAAGTAGTTCAAAGTGGACAAGGTGACAGGGTGGGACACAAGGGGGACATTTAGGAGAGTCTCATTTCCTGGCAGTGGTCTTGGTCTTGGCAAGTGTGCCTGGCTTCTGTCTGGTTCACAGGGAACGTTTGCTTGGTGGGTCACCTTCCACAGGGAGAGGAGTGCTGGTGGTTTGTGGAACTTGTGGCGGGGCCTCCTGCCCACTAGCTGCAGCGGTAGTGGAGGGCTGGTCAATAGACTGGCTAGTGGTAGGGACCTCTGGTGTGCTGTTGATTCCCTCATGATGTTGGCCATGTCTGCCAGAACCCCTGCTATGGAGATCAAGGTGGTGTTGAGAGCCTGCACGTCCTCCCTGATCTCCTAATGGTGTTCCTCCTGCAGCCGCTTGTTCTCATGCATGTAGTTAAGGATCTGGCCCATCATGTCCTGGGATTGTTGGTAGGCCCCCAGGATCTTGGTGAGTGCCTCCTGGAGAGTCGGTTCCCTGGGCCTGTCCTTTCCCTGGTGCACAGCGGTCCTCCCAGTGTCCCTGTTGCCCTGTGCCTGTGTTCCCTGAACGGTGTGTCCACTGCCACTGTGCCCAGGTCCCCGATTGTCTTGCGGGCGATGTATGGACTGGGGTCCCTGTACAGGTGGGCACACTGCTGATTGACATGTCCTGGGGACAGAAGTGTGGGGACGCTGGGTGGGTGCTGTTGTGTTAGGTACTGATGGGGGAGGCTCTGTGGATGAGTGGTAGTGGGCTGGGGTGACTGACTGACCAGTGGTCCCTGATGGGCCAGGTAGTTCATCCAGATCCAGAAGTCCAGAGTTACTGTCATCACTGGGGGGCATCTTCTGTTAGGGGACTGGTTTGTTGTGGCACCTTCTCTCCGCTGAGATTGGCTAGGGCACCTGTGGGGATGTAAGTAATGTATTATGCTTCATGTCTGTGACATATTGTACATCCCTAGGTTCCTCTCTATCGTTGCTGTTGCCCTGCCACCTTTGTTTGTGTATGGTGATGTATTGTGGGATTGTTAGTTCCCCTATGCTGTGCATGATTTTGTGATGGGTGTCCATGCAGGGCTGGGAGGGCTGTCCATGCATTGGTATAGCATGCAGGGCTTGCCAGTGGGGTTGGTCACATGTGTAGGTGCAGTGTGTGGGATGGAGTGATGGGAGTGAAGGTGAGATGGCATGCAGGTATGGGGAGTGATAAGTAGTAAATGTTGACTCACCAGTGTCCAGTCCTCCGACAACTCCAGTGAGTCCCTCAGGATGCAAGATTGCCAAGACTTGCTCCTCCCATGCTGTGAGCTGTGGAGGAGGAGGTGGGGGTCCACCGCCAGTCCTCTGTATGGCGAGCTGGTGCCTTGCTGCCACAGAACGTACCTTCCCCTGTAGGTCATTCCACTTCTTCCTGATGTCGTCCCATGTTCTTGGATGCTGTCCCACGGCGTTCACCCTGTCCACGATTGTCCGCCATAGCTCTATCTTCCTGGTAATGGATATTTGTTGTACCTGTGCTCCAAACAGCTGTGGCTCTACCCTATTTCCTCCACCATAACCCGAACTCCTCATCTGTGAAACAGGGGTGCCTTTGTGGGGACATGGGTGTTGTGTGGTATGTGTAAGCGTGTGGGTGTTGGGTACTGTGGTTGGGTATGTGAAGTGGGGTGCGTGATGGATGTATGGGTGTATGTGGTGTCTAGTTGTTGCAGTGGGCTTGGTGTCAGTCTGGTGCCAATGATTTGTATTCGTAGAGGGTTGTTGGTAATGTGGGTGTGTGTTTTATAGTGCTTTGGGTGGGTATGATGTGTGTATCAGTGTCAGGTGTGTGTTTTTGGTATTGGCCAATGATGTGTAATTTAGTATTTGGGTGTAAATTGTGAGAGCGCCGGTGTGTACCGCTAATGATTTACCGCCATTGATTGTCGCCATGGTGATTTGTGGGTCATGAAATGGTGGTTATTGTTTTGTTGGCGTAACAGTATGGGTGTTTGTCCCGCCACTTTAGAACTGACCCTTGGGCTGGCGGATTTGTGTATGTGGCAGTATTCTGTCGGATTGGTGTGTGTGTGTCATAATTTGGCAAACGGATGTTCGCTTCCGCGGCGGTATGTTGGCGGCTGTCACTGCTGCGGTAAGCAGGATTTACTGCCAATGTCATGATGATGGCCTATGTTTGTTACAATAGCGGTAACCACACCCTAGGTTAGCTCTTGACACAAGTTTCGAGCCCCCGTCCTTGAGAAAATATAAGTACACAATCTTGGCCAAGGCGGCGAATGATCAATATGTATTGATTATTGTCCTCCATATTCTGATGATGCCAAATCACACAATAGAGGAAATCAGCCCTTTTAATTGCCATTCTTGTTTAGTTGCTACCAAATTGGCAACCATCATGTTATACTTCCATTAAAGGATACAATAGTTCTTTTGCTTGATCCTCATAACTTCCTAGTGGTTGTAGAAGTTCAACTCATGGCCCTGCTTGTTCACACAGAAAATCCTTGGTCCGTCAGCAAGATAAAAAAAATATAAAATGTAAAAGTGTGAAACCAAATTAAAGATTAAAATCAATAAAAGAAAACACATTGATGGCAATCAACAAGGGAGAGAAACAAAAAGGTAGATCATAGCGTGGCAGTCACTAACCAACCCCGGATAATATTGTTTCCCGTTTTCAATGTACAGCCAATTCATCGTCCATGTTTAATCTTATAGGGTGCAGTGTGTTAAACCCAATTATCAGTCTAGACTCCAATCTCCTTAACTCAAGGCTAGGGTATGCACCTAAGCCAGGCACAACCCACCACTCTAGTCGGTGCAAGTAAGTTACACACCAAAGATAACCTGTGCTCACCCGCTGGTAGTTTGTCACATAGCAGTCAGGCTTGTCCCCAGATGCAATGTGTACCGCATTTGCGCAACATCCTCACCCCAGTGACACTATAAATACACCACAAAAGAGACTTCACACACGGTTATTTAAAAATAGAGTATATTGTATATAACAGAACAAAACGACCTTACTCAAAAATACTGTGCCCTCTAGACGAATCCTGAGTCAGTACTCAATACCATGTGTATGCAAGAATCTAAATGCCCTACATCTCAACATCAGGGCATGAAACGCAGCAGTTAGGCCATAGCAGAACACATATGAATCACCATGGATCATAAAGACTGCTCATCTGAAACAAACATTGCAATGGAACTCAGCATCCTGATAACATAGGAAGCAATATGCTATGTATCCAAAAATGTATTAAATGCTCAGGTCATGAAATGCATGAGGCTAGGAGACATCAACATATAAATCACCACAGGTCACCAGAAATATCACCATAAACCTCATCAGTAAGAAGCCAAAGTAGATACCGAAACCCTTGCACCCCTATCTGTGGGTTACAGTAATCTTTGGGAGCCTTGATGTACTGATTATATGTAGTCAATAAGACGTATGCTGCAGGATCACCGGCATGTCTACTACAAGTAATACAGTAATTTGGGAAAACCTTGTAATCCAGAATGTAGCAGATTGAGTGGGCAAGGGGGACCTTCTTTGGTGGTTCGCCCCAGATAGGCCATGCTGATCCAGTGCCCCCAAAGCAAGTCCCAAGGTAACAGGAGAAGGTGGGGGCATGCACACGATGGAGACCGCGCTCTGTCTCATGTTGCCCGGAGCACAGAGCTAAGGGAAAGCTTCACATTTGCCAACACTGCACTGACTTCCCTCTGCAGTTTCATGGGGGACAGAAGCACGCAGAGAAACATAAAGTGCTCACCACGCACTAGGTTTGAAACAAAGGGAAGGTATAAAGCACTCACAAGGCGCTAGGGGACAACAAAGCTGTTTGATCAGGTGGAGTGAACAAAAGTGCTCTCCATGCGCTATCCTCAAAGCAGTAAGGTCCGTCAGCCTTAAAGCCCCACTGGCATGGGGACTCTGAAGGAGCAGGGGTCCTCCAGCCAGCTCCTGGAGAACACTAGGGGGGTCATTCTGACCCCGCCCGCCTGGCGGTCGCTGCCATTTGACCGCTCCGCGGTCAAAAGACCGCTGGCGGCATTCCGACCTTCCCGCTGGGCCAGCGGGCGCTAACAATGTTAGCGCCCGCCGGCCCAGCGGGAAGGGGGCCTGCAACATTGAAGCCGGCTCCGAATGGAGCCGGCGGTGTTGCAGGTGTGCGACGGGTGCAGTTGCACCCGTCGCGCTTTTCACTGTCTGCTACGCAGACAGTGAAAAGCAGTCTGGGGCCCTGTTAGGGGGCCCCTGCACTGCCCATGCCATTGGCATGGGCAGTGCAGGGGCCCCCAGAGGCCCAGGACACCCATTCCCGCCAGCCTCTTCCTGGCGGTGTAAACCGCCAGAAACAGGCTGGCGGGAAGGGGGTCAGAATCCCCTGGGCAGCGCTGCTTGCAGCGCTGCCCTGGCGGATTCGCCCAGCCGGGGGAAATCCGGAGGGAAACCGCCGGACCCGGTTTTCTGACCGCGGCTTTACCGCCGCGGTCAGAATGGGCTAGGAAGCACCGCCAGCCTGTTGGCGGTGCTTCCGTCATCCGCGGCCCTGGCGGTCTTTGATCACCAGGGTCGGAATGACCCCCTAGATGTGGGACACAAACAGGGTTAGCAAGTAGGAGGTCTGCACATAGGGCAAATAGTCCTGATGGTAGTTCCTCTTAGCAAGTAGCAGTCCTCTGGTAACCCAAATCAGGGAGCAGCTGGCAGTAGGGCAACAACTAGAAAAGCAATCCAGTGAATCCTTTATGCCACCCAGCCAGCAGCAGGTAGCAGCCCAACAGCAGAAAAGCAGTCCAGATGAGTCCTACGTGCAGCGCAGCAGTCCTTCTGACAGAGGTTTAGTCCCATTTCAAAAATGCTCGAAAAAAATGGGGTCAGAGCCCTTGTACCTATATTCCAAAATGCCTTTGCCCAAGGGATGACTTCAAAGGAACCCTTTCAAGTGTTACACAACTCCTTTCATCCCAGCCCTTGCTCCAGACATCTGTAGGGGATACATGAGCCCTTTGTGTGAAGTCAGGACACAGCCTATTGACATCTAAGGTATGAACAGCCCTCCCTCTCCCAGCTCAGGAAGACTATCAATATGCAGATAGAAGCAGATGCCTCTCCTGTCACATCCATCCCCTCCTGTTTTGTGGCAGTCTGGAAAGTATGCAGAAAGTGTATAACTGTCACTTTGCCCTAGATGTGGATTGGAGTCAGGCTGCAAAACACTAGAGTTATAAGCACAGAGAATGCCCACTTTTTAAAGTGGCATTTCTAAAATAGTAATGTGAAATCCAACTACACCAGGAAGCAGGATTTCCCACAACCATACCAAACATACCAAACATGCCAAAGCTACTCCTTTCAGATAAAAATTTACCACTTAACAATATATAAGGGAATTCCCAATGCTAGCCTATGAGAGGAGCAGCACTCACAGTAGTGAAACGCAAAGTAGTCCGTTTGTCACCTCTAGGACATGTAAAACATAGAAATGCATGTCCTACCTTCTACATACACAGCACCCTGCCAATAGAGCTACCTAGGGTTTGCCTTGGGGTGACTTAGGTGTACTAAAAGGGGAATTTAGGCCTTGGCAAGTAGTTTGAAATGCCAAGTCAATATGGCAGTAAAGAGTGCACACAGGCCCTGCAGTGGCAGGCCTGAGACAGGTCTGAAAGGCTACTTCTGTGGGTTGTGCAATTGGTGCTGAAGGCCCACTAATAGCATTTAATTTGCAGGCTTTGGGTATATGGTATACAAAACAGGTAAATAAATATGCCAAACAGGTGTAAACCAATCATACTAAATTTTAGGGGAGAGAGCATATGGACTTCAGCACTGATTAGCAGTGGTAAAGTGCACAGAGTCCTAAAACCATCAAAAGAAGGTGAGAAAAATAGGAGAGAAAGGCAAAATATTTGAGGATAACCCTGCAGAAAGGGACATTTCCAACAGTCATCCATAAAGTCACCTGTGGGCTGACCACCTGAGTGTGAGATGGCTCGTAGCTGTAGGGACATTCCATACTGCTGCAAGTAGGTAGCAAGTTTAAGACATGCAGAAAGGATATGAAGAAAGGTTATCTCCACCTGTTGACACCATGGAGGTGGCCAAATGTCTGATACCAGATCTGAGGAGTGTGTAAGGGGGCCAGCCCTGTACTACCTGAAGTAACGAGGCTTAAGTCTGTCTTCTCTCAGACTTCTAACTATTGTATATCATTATTCAGAGTAATCATAAAATAAGGTTCTTTGCCAAGAAAGTCTCCTGTCCGATTCTATAATGTTCAAAAACAAGTGTTTGACTGTAGTATGATACAGACTGAACCAACACCCCTGCATGTACCTACATTTGTGCATGTCTTAGTGCAGGAACATTTTGACAAGTCTGACTGTAATTTTGAGATTAATGATTCACAAGTGTGCCGGTAGCCAGGGCAGACTAGGGAACATACGGTCAACTATCAAGAGTTTTAATTTATCCCATACAGGAGTCCAAGGCATGCAGTAAAGGGTCAACCTTCAACTTCTTTTGTACTATTTTGCATGCTGTAAGTTCAGATGATCAGAATAGGTGCTGCATTTTTTAAACAGAGGCACTATATGGATCGTCTAGACCTGCCTGATGCTAGAGCAAATGGTGTTCTGGTTATGTCAAAAAAATGCTAATTGCACACCCTGAACATAGTACGTCAACTGTGAATGATGATAACCTAACGAATGGTCTTGTCAAAGTGGGAGAATTGTTTTTGGGCCTAAGGACAAGGAGCCTGTCAAATAAATAGTTGAATCTTGAGCTACTGTAATTTTGGAAATTTGCACACAACCCCATAGTGGAAGTTGCAAATGTGGGCATCTCCCAAAGTCAAGTGCAGTTCTACTGATAAGGTGAGGAAGATTAGGTTCAAACGTGCTCAAATGCTCTTTATTAACCAGTGTAGCAGATTTTGAGAGTTCTCAGCGACTCATGTTAAACTTCCATCTGCTTCTGCTGTTCTTACTGCAGTTCCAGACACGGGTAAGGCCCCGAACTTCTCCCAGTTTATTTTAGAGCCCATGAATTTTGAGAAATCTGCAATATTAGACAACAGTTAGGGCATGGAAGTAACTGGGTCTAACAGCGTGAGGAGGATGTCTTATGCATAAAAGAGTTGTTAGACCTGACATCCTTAACATGGTATTCCCCCAAACAATTTTCCTTCACCCCTCCTGTTTTGCTCAATTCATTTTTAGAGGGTTTTAGAACTCTGTTCACTTTGACCACTGCTAACCAGTGCTAAAGTGCATGTGCTCTCTCCCTCAAACATGGTAAAATTGGCCCACGCCTAATT